>NC_143580.1:80997385-81317593 GCF_048544385.1 Mastigoproctus giganteus
CTTTCAATGAATTATGATTTAGTTTTGTGGAAGATATTTTCCTAATTTGGAGCCACGGCAAAGACCTCAACAAATTCCATAAAACCATAGTAATAATCTAGAAAATTGTTATCGCTGGAATTAAGTACATCAACGACTTAGACTGCATTGTGCCACTGTGTGTTTACAGACCGATTTGCCCGTTGTGCGAGCTGGAAAACTACTCCCTCTGCCTGTGATCGACTGACTAACTACAGCCACGATTAAAAAATCCTCCGGTCTACGACGGGTTCGAACCCATACGCGTCCACTTCTTTGATGTCAATGATTACAATGGTAGTACCCGTCTTCAGAAAACCTACGCATATATTATCCCTTTTAAGTCATCACTTCAATTACTGTCGAACCTGGGTTCGAGTGGATCCAGTCGCTAACGAGAGGAATTTTTATGGGCCTTTTTCACAAAGTGGCTGATTTAGTCGAGCGAGGGTAGCATGGTCTTTTTTCCTCCCAGAAAATCGACCACACACACAGTGTATACGGAGCAATATGGCCTTTGTCGCTGATGCTTCTAAAATCTAATAATTTATATTTATCGCGTTTACAAATTGAATTTTAATTCTATTAACGGCGATTCTAATAAGCGAAAATAGGAGGAATATTATCCACAGGATATAAAAGTAAAGATTTACACTTTACCTTACCAATTAACAAAATTAAATGATACGTGAAAATCGGAAGAATATTTTTCATAGGTTAATAAAAAGAAAGGAAAGCAACTACACGAAGTATTCCCAGGTGGTCATCGTCCCAATTGCTAACCGGGCCTAATGCTGCTTAACTTCGAGAACCGGGGCCTTTATCCTAGTAAATAAATAGTTGCCTGTTCAGAGTTTTCGTTGCGTTTTTGGTCAATCCACGAACCCAAGTTACTCCCATCTAAAAACTGCCTGGGGCGCGCCTAAAGAAGTTTCACTTCAAAATCACAGACTTTTTTTTTTACCCCATCGCCAATCAAAATTGGTACAAACACTTTGGTAATTCCAAATTCGGACCGAACAACACGCAAAACGAGTTTGAATTGTATATAACTGGTGATGTGGAACGTTGAATATCATTTCTGAAGACCACGCTTCCTTCATCTCGGATCCCGAAATGCGGAATGTTGCACACCAGCAAAGGAGAAGGGGCGTCCACATCTAGAAGAATTACCGAAAAACAATACAGAGTCACCGTATGAAACTCTCTTCCATAGCGACCATGATGGATCCAACAGTACAAACTCAATCACTGTATTCAATAAAAATATCAGCTTTCCAGTACGGCACAGGAAACGGTATCATGTGACAGCCCGTACGAGAGAGAAAAATGAGTCGCATGACCGCCTTCACCAATGCTCGGCGCGGCTTGCAGCAACGGACAGTTTCTTCCTTGTTCTCTTTAACCACTATGTGACCAGTAACATGTAACCGGAGGAATCTGCATCATGTAGATACAGAATTAGCTAACACCCATTGGTATAGCACTTACCTCGGACATACTTTTAAATCTCTGGCCTCCACAGAGTTCTGTGTCACTCACAAAGAATACAACGCGGAGATGGGGAAAACCCCTGGTGCCGTCTCGGATATGCTCTGGCCTTTGTCCAACTCCCTTTCCCATCTGAAGAACAAGATTTAACACTGATTAACGGAGCTCAGTATCAGGGGTTTTTTATGCCGTAGTTCACCTGCAGTTGCTTCGATTTGCATAACGATTCGGCTCATCGGCGGATATATATAACTTGAAAAAAACGAACAGACTTTCAATAATTCTTTTAGATGAGGTTAAAGGAAAGTCAGTTTTAATTTCTTTCTTCCGCTAATATCGTATTCTTATACTACTGTTCAGCGATCGGTACCCGTGAGCCTCGGTAGCGTAGTGCGTAAGGCACGCGCTTGCTGCGTGAAAGACCTGAGATCAAATCCCACGCGGTTGCGTGGAATTTTTTTCTCTGGAAATTTTCGCAGTACTGAGTTAATCGATCTCGGGCCGAGGTAGCAAGGGGGGGTTTTTCCCCCCTTGCCCACAGACAAATTGATCGTTGAACACACACAAATACAGACACCTACACCTATCTCAATTTAAAATATATGCAAATTAGACAATCAGTAAAGCACAGACATACCTCTAGAAACAGCCAAAATTTCTGTTATGAATCTTAACATTACCAACGCATATTCTAAGATACACAACAGAAACATTTCGGAAGCATTTAATTTCCAAATTAAGATATTACTGTAAATGGAAGGAAATTAATATTAAAAAAAAATTGTAACATCTTAGGATATCATCCACTTTTCCACAATTAATACTTCTGATTAGCTGCATGAACATGCTACATGTTCATTACACTTGTAACACTGTAATTAACACGATTATATGTACATAGCGGATTTGCCAGTTTCTGGCTAGGGGCCGCTTGTTGTTTGTGTTAATAAAGACTGAAGGAATATTGTACTATCAATTGTTAGTTAATTAAATTGACTAAATTATGTTCACAAACGCAGTGTACTTACAGTTAATCGTTCTTGTGTTCGTATATTACTATATTCGTTAACTCTGTGATTCTAAACCATCTTTTGACGAACTACCTAGTGAGGGAAGGTAAGGGAAATTCATAGAACTGCTGGATCGCTCCTTGTAAAATGGTAAAAATTTTAGAATCAAACATAGTCCTTGATCTTCCCTTCCCCCACATAAACCCTATGCAAAGTTTGATTATAATGGCTCCAAAAGGATTCGGGGAACTTCTTTAAATAATTTTGAAAGTTATGTGCTTGTGTTTCCTTCGGCGCCATTAATTATTATTCGAGGTATATGCCCAATTAATGTTTAAAGCAGAAGAGTATTCCTGTTCATTCATTAGGATACATTTAAGATTAGAAGGGGAAAAAAAAAAAAACAAGTACATAACAATTTAAAATCAATATTATAATATATATGATACTGTTGCGGTCATGTTTGAAAATAAATGGAAGTCGTATATTATAGTTCAAACATCGTCCAACAGATGGTGGTACAGGGATTGTTCAGTAGGGTAACAGGCAGTTTCGTTAGTAAGGTTAACATTTCATGTCCTGATTTTGCAAAGTAGCAATTTTGCTTTAAACTGAAAAAATCTACAGCAGAAAAGTATGAAATGTTAATGGTGATGAAATAAGTGACGCCGGGTACATCGGATAGTTATAAATTATACCAATGGTCGGCAATAATTTCGATAGATTCTTGTAAACGTTCTCATCACCCTCAGTTTCCAAATACTGTAGGTTAATGACTAAAAACCAAACCCCTGTAGTTGGTTTAATCACCTATTTATTTCTTTTTTCTAGAATATTGTTACGTGCGGAAGAAAGGTTCAGGATGTTTCTGGAAATTTCTCTACCGGTATATACAGGGTGATTCAGGAGGAATAGTGAATATTTTGGGAGGTTATAATATCGATTATTCTGAGTAAAAAAGTTCACATAAACAAGTGTCCAATTCTCAATGGATACAGACATAAAATAAAGTGCAGCCATTATCAACCCACTGCAGGATGGAAGCCTCCTCAACAATTCATGTTGAGGGAAATGGACCATAATCTGCCACGCTGGTCCAGTGCAGGTTGGCAAGATCGACCGTATTCAGCAGTCAGGGGCTTGAACCCCGGTCTACTCAAAGAGCGTGTGCTACTGCCCACTCGGCTACGGAGGCCGTCTGTATCTGCCACAGATACAGACATACATACAGCTCCCTGAATCAGATGTGACCAAGAAGCAGTTATAATTTGACGCTGTTTGGTGTTAGACGTGTTGTTAAGAATGCTGAATATGCCGATATGGTGTTTGTCTGCGGTTTTTGTGGTGGAAGTGCTACTACTGCTTGTAGAGAATACCAGATTCAAGAGTGTTTACACCAAACTGCGTGAGACTGGTACAGTTTGCAGCGCTCATATTTCTTCTGAAGTGCAATTGAACAAAATGTGGATGAAATAGAACACATTGTTCAGTCGATAGAACGCAGCCCTACTATTAGCACACGAAGAATTTCTACGCGTATCGGTGTTCCACAGACAAAGTATGACGAACATTACATTACGCGAGCATATGAAGTTCATAAACTACACCGGGCCAGAAAAAATGTAGCAAATCCTCCTTTGGTGGATAAGTCAAATATCTGTTTATCGCCATTGCACATCATGCTAGTTTGATAAAAATATTTGTGAAAGAAATGGACAAAAAAGGAGAAGGATTTTCCTGTTTGAGGCCAAGATAAAATAGGGAATTTTTGTGGATGCTCAAATTAAACTGCTATTCAAAGATGAAGGATTCACTAAAAAATTAAATTCTACAAAAGTAAGATCATGGAAGGCATTCGAAAACGTCTTCCTGAACTTTTTAAGCAATGACAAATCACAAAATTACAGTGAAATTTGTGGTTGAGCTAATTTTAGCGTACTGAGAATTGGGGATTCAACATGTCTCGTTAAAAACTACATTTCCTACATTCCTATTTAGATTTTTTTCCTGAAAACTTGGGAGCGGTCTCTGATGAACATGAACAAGATGAAAGCTTTTACCAAGATATTTATCAAATGGGAAAATGGAGTCCAAATATGTTGGCAGAGTACTGTCGGAACCTAGCATTAGTAGAGGCATACGAGAGCTTATGCAGCATCAGCCAAAAAAAAAAAACCTTCCATTCGTTCCAAATGCCTGTCCAGCTCAGCCTTAAATTTATTTAGGCTATCAACTTCCACAACAAAACATGGAAATCTGTTCCACCAATCAACTACCCGTTGGCTAAAGGAAATTTCCGCACATCTATTCCACAACTGTCTTTCCTAAATTTGAATATTCATCAGAAATATCTTGCTCGTCCCATTCAAGGTCTAGATCACCTCGCAGGTGCCTACTCTCCAGGCGCTGCAATTTGCAGAACTTAAGCCTTTCTTGATAAGAGCACCCCTTTGTTGCCCTTCTTTGTACTCGTTCTAGCAACTCTACATCCTTCCTTAAATGAGGCCTCCAGACCTGTACACAGTACTCTAGGTGTGGCCTGACCATTGCCTTGTATAACGGGATAATCACCTCTCGGCCCCTGGTAGCAAAATTCCTATATATCATTGACAAGACTATGACCTGCCCTGGCAGCCTGTCTGCACTGCTCAGCGAACTTCATATTTGACTGCACAATTACCCCCACAGGTCTTCTTCATTTTCCACTTCCCTGAGTGTAGTTCCACACAGTTGGTACGTTTCTATTGGGTTATTTTTTTTTATGTAAACCCCAAACACGAGAGGTATTAGAACCTATAGTACTTAGTACCGTGCTTGGGTTGGAGGTTGAGAAGACGAAAGAAGATATTTGTTGACATTGGACTTGAACTTCTGTAATTTTCAGGAAATACGTATGAAGGGAGATTGTTCCAGAAAACGGCAGTTGAATGAATAAACGAGGAAGATGAAAAGTTGGTTCTGTAAGTTTGAAGTTGGACAGTAAATGGATGTTGGCTGGTGGCGGCACGTGTTCGGACTGTTTTGAAAGAGAGAGCGGGAATTATAGAAGCCAATTCAGAAGAACAGTGCCCATGGAAGTATCTGTAGAAGAGGCATGCAGCAGAAACAGTACTTCTATGAGACAGTGAGTGGAGAGACTCTGTTAGAGATGAATCATTAATTAACCTAACTGCCCTCTTCTGAACGGAACCAAGCAGCCTGAGAGAGGTTTTGGGGGCACCACCCCAGATGTGGGAACAATATTCCATGGCACGGCGGATTTGCGATTTATACAGAGTGAGCAGCTGTTTGGAAGAAAAGTAACGCCGAGAGCGAAAGAGAAAACCAAGTTTTTTCGATGCAGAGGAAGCAATATTTGTAATGTGCTTGTGCCAAGAGATATATCATTTTTCCTATAAATCAGAGTGTCACTAAAGATAAGCATAGGAGCAGAAGAATCCTTTTTGCGTGATTAGCATTAGTACAGGCATTTGATGCAAGAAAGTAAGCTTATGCAGCATCAGTCAAAAAAAAAACCACTTCCCTCCCCCTGTTCGTTCGAAATACCTGTCCAGCTGAGCCTTAAACTTATTTAGGCTATCAACTTCCAGATATAAGACAAGACTGAGTTTTAGAAGGATTAAAATCAACTAAGTTGTCTTTGCCCCGCTGGAGAATTACCTGAAGATCAGCATTTAAGGAATTGGTA
The DNA here is from genome assembly GCF_048544385.1 of Mastigoproctus giganteus. NCBI lineage: Eukaryota > Metazoa > Arthropoda > Arachnida > Uropygi > Thelyphonidae > Mastigoproctus > Mastigoproctus giganteus. The sequence continues at coordinate 81,003,593 of NC_143580.1, forward strand.
GCAGATTTTCGAGAAGTTGAAGCTGATTGAGCAGGACAAGGTTTCTCAAAATGGAAAGTGGAATGAAAACTATGGATAGGATTTCCAGTCAATGGAAGAAAGTCATTAATATACAAGAGGAAAAGAGTGGGGGGAAAGAACTGAACCTTGGGGGACATCTGCATTAGTGGAGAAGACAGAGAGCCATGTACCATCACTCTCAGTGAGCGATCACAGAGAAAACTGAATAACCAATTACTAAAAACAGTTGGCAAACCATAAGATGGAATCTTGTTTAGAAGACCTTTATGCCAAACACGATCGAAAGCCTTTGTGATGTCAAGAGCAACTACTTGTCTTTCACCGAACCTTTCCATTGAATTAGTCCATAAATGGGTAACATAAGCCAGAATATCACCAGTGGATCGACACTGACGGAATCCATACTGGCGATCGTTGATCAGATGGAAGGTTTCTAGGTAGTTTACGAGTTGACGGTTAATTTATTTCTCCATTACTTTAGAAAGAGTAGAAGTAATTGCAATGGGACAATAATTGGATGGGAGGGATTTGCCACCGTTTTTAGGAACTGGTTGGATATGAGCAAATTTCCAAGCAGAAGGAAAAACACATTTGGAATAAGAAAGTGAAAACAGGCAGCAAAGAATAGGAGTAAGTTCAGAAGCACAGGTTTTGAGAACAAGTGGAGAAATACCATCTGGACCTGGAGCTTTCTTATCATCAAGATTCGTCAAAATCCTTCTGACATCCTTTTGACGGAAGACCACAGGAGGCATTGAATGGAGCGTGTTGGAAATGGTTGTAGGTGTTTTATCACGATCATTAATACATGAGTTGGAAGAAAAACGGGATGCTAACAGGTCAGCTTTATCCTTGGCTGAAGTGACAACAGAACCATCTTAGTTGGACAGAGGTGGGAGCAGAGATGGGCAAAAGTTGCAGCCAATAGCTTTGGCAAGAGACCAGAATGCTCGGCTACCATTAGGGCAAGAAACAAGTTTTCTACTCTTAGCCTTGTCAAACTCTAGTTTAGACTGATTAATAACTGCTTTACAATTGTTGCGAGCTTTGGTGTAGGCGGAAAATGAAACTGGAGAATTAGAAACAAGCCAATTACGATATGCAACATTCTTCTCTTGAACAGCCTTAGCACATTTATTGGAAAACCAAGGTTTAGATAAAGGACGAGATTTTAAAGTGGCGTGTGGGATAAATGATTCCATTTCTGCAAGAATAATTTCAGTGACACGATCTGATCAAACGTTGACATCAGAAGTTTTGAAATAGTAATCCAACCAAGGAAAAGAAGTCTCGCAGGTCATCCCATTTTGCATTCTTGTAATGCCAAACAACACGAGGTTGGGAATAGCCATGAGATAAAGGTTCCATTGGAGAAGAGACAATCACCAAGTTGTGATCTGAAGTGCCTAAAGGAGCTCTCACTTCGACCGTGTACTTAGAAGGGTTGTTTGTGAGAAAAAGATCAAGCGTATTGGCTGTATGATTAGGATTGTCCGGTATTCTTGTAGGTAAATGAACAATCTATGCTAGGTCATTAGTAATTGCAAAAGCCTCAGCATCTCGACCAACTGGGTCGGTGTGACTAGAAAACGGAAGCCAGCTGGAGTTATGAACATTAAAATCACCAAGGAAGATTATCTCACTGTGAGGAAAGTTGGACTGGAGAAAGTCAAGTTGCAAAGAGAGGAAGTCAAAGAGCTCCAAGTGATTAGTGGAGTTGGGAGAACGATAGAGACAACAGATGAATTTGACACAATGAGGTAGAGGGATTTTAAGCCAGAGAAGATCAAAGAGAGGAGATTCCAAATTGCCAAGTTTCTGACAGGGAATATCACAACGGACATATGCACAAGTACCACCTTTGAGGTGAAAGGAATCATACAGCGAATAATTTGGGCATCAGAGATGAGCAGTAGTTGAATCAATCGATAACTGAGATTCTGTCAGAAAACGTATATGGGGTTTGGTAGACTGCAAGTGGAAATGGACATCGTTAAGATTAGAATTGAGACCACGTATATTTGTGAGATGAATTAGGAAGTGCTTGGGAGGTTTAGATCTTTTCGCAGATAAGCTAGCTTGCTCTATTAGTTTGACAATTCATGGTGTCTTCAATAGTAAGAAAAAGTGAGTGGGACATGCTGTATGAAGTAATGAAATTTTTGGATATGGCGTAGACGTGGTAAGAATATACCCAGATCCTTGACATAACGTGGCCTCGACAATGCCCCCCCCCCCCGCATACACACACTACTCGGACTCCCTCTAGTCACTATCTGGCAGAGTAGAGGTAGCAAGATTATATGCTAGCTGATCCGGAAGCCTCCTAGAGAGTTACCAATAGGTTCGGTCCGGTGTACTAACTAGCGGCCGGCCTGCGAACACCGTTTTAGAACTGTATCCTCGAAATATAAGGAATATTGGATCTCGCCACGATGTTCATCATAACCTCAAAAGTCGTCAATCATACTGCATGATGGAAGAGATAGGGAAGGGTTGACCGGAACTTAGCTCTAGAGACTAAACATGGGTTCTACCACTTCAAGCCTCCAATAAGCAAAGTTGTGGTATTTCACCGGTTGATGAGAGTCATCTACCACCTACCCATATGCAGTACTTTGCATTTGTCAATGTTAAACTTCAGTTGCCACTTCTCAGCCCATTTGCCCAACTTATCTAGATCCCGTTGGAGTAGCACACTGGCTTTACTGTCATTAACAACCCTGCCAACCTTTGACATTAAACCTGATAAATATACATGTCTCCCATACACCTCGTAAAAACCACAAAATAAGTGTTTTGTTATCAAATACACATTTTCGTAAATAGAATAAGGTTAGTAGACCCACTGTTCAACCTTTAGTCCTATTTGTAATATTTTCTTAAAATATATGAAATATTTTATACTATAAACTTAGTTTTTTACTTTAATCCCTTCTCCCTTTGGTGGGTTTAACAGCAACATGGTTGCCATATTACTGTAACATCCACAATTTCGCAACGCAAAATCTACAAAAATCACCCCGAATTTTAAAATGTTTTTTTTTTTCCTTCCTTTGCCAGTGATTTAGACTTTTTAAATGTTCGAATGTTAGCCACTTGATCTAGCTCATCTGATTTTATATATGCAGTAGATTAAAAGCAGGGTGCAGCGTCGGAGTAAGGATGGTGCCCGACCATATTTAAATTTAAGGCCCCTTTAATATATATATACACTGAGTGGACAGAAATCATGGGATACCTACCTAGGAACGGGTAGGCCCACCTTTCGCTCGGATAAGGAGGGTCACACGGCGAGGCATTGAGTCCACTTTTCCTTCATGTGAACTGCATGGACACTTATTTCCATTATGGAGTAAAACTGCTTTCAAACTGACCTTGGATGAATCAATAAAAAGCCTCCACTGCTCGGGGACGTGCTCCAGGTGAAACTCTTTCATTAATTCCTGGATATTGTTACAATAAACTAAAGCACCACCCGTGGCGTAATTGGTGCGTGATGTTAGATTGCCTCTTCCTTTAAAAAGACGAAAGGTTCCAAAGATGTTTTCATCCATGCTTGCTGCACCGCTGTCCATAATTCCGTCGCATTACTGGGTAGAGGATCCTCAGGTCGAAACATCCGAAAGATGCTCCACAGGGTTCATATCAATTGAACGGGGAGGCCATTCCATGGTGGTAAAATCTGCGGAATGCTCTTCCAACCATGTTCTTGTAACCATGGCTCTGTGGGGAGGCGCATTGTCCTGCTGGAAGAGTCCAAATGCCTGTCCAGCTCAGTCTTAAATTTATTTAGATGGTCTGCAAGGATAGACACGTAACTTGGACCATTCAGAGATGCGTCTAGATTTACCAGAGGTCCCAACGTGTGCCAGTACAGCACGCCCCAGACCATTACCGACCGTCCACTTACCTGAACAGTTCCTTGTTGACATGACAGGTGCATATTTTTCCGTCACCCATAAAAAGTATTAGGAATTTGTATCACTACTTTAGAAAATATTTACACTGAGAATGAGACCACCGGTTTGGCCGTAGCGTTAACGGGGCCCTAGCAGGGCGATAAATATAATGACAAAATTTCCAGATTGCAATACCTTATATTTATGTCTGAAATACTGTCTGCGTGAGTAGCACACAGTGGTATGATCACCGGGTGGAAAAGGCCCGGGTTCGAATCCCATAGATGACGCGAGGAACTTTAATGGGCGTTTTTCACTCCGTAGCTGAGTTAGTCGGTCTCAGGCGTAGATATCAAGGTTTTTTCCCTCGCCAGAAACTGGGGTTTTTTCGTCCAGCAACACAGGAAAATCGACCAGAGAGAACACGCAATTTACAGACAAAATACGCACATGGGTATACAAATACTAAAGAACAACGTTCCCCAAACATTATGACCACCCCTATGTCCACGAATGAACGCATCTACGAGCAACGTCACTGATCGGCGCAGCATATACTGCATAGTAGCTGTCAATTCGTTAGTACGATGCCTGTGCAATGGGTTAAAGGAAGGATCTGATGGAGTTTGGATGGAGAATAATTTTCGGCACTAGGAAGGCGGACATGGAGACCACTACAGGTTGACAGTCAAGGTGGAGGACGGTTGTCCTAGAGACGGTTCACGATCCCTCAATTAATGGCAGACTGCAACCAGGGCGCCAGCAGACGCCCCCTCACGGATAGGCCTATGGAGTTGGTTGGTCGTTGGATTTTATTGGCGCATTACCCTATGGAGTAGACAACCTGTTTATGTGATCATGTTGATCGTCATCGGCACTGGAGCATCATTCTTGGACATTGGAAAAGAGTCGCCTGATCTGATGAAACAAGGTTCCATCTTCATCATGCCGATGGACGGTGCGTATTCGAGCAGGTGAACAGCTGCAACCGTACTGCACGGTTGGACAAATAACAGGTCGCTGGTATTATAGTTTGGAGAATTTTTTCATGGACACTACCCCCCCCCCCTCCCCACTGAACACACCGTCACCGTCAGATTCTACCCTGATATTTTTTTCGGACCAAGTATTGCCATACATGGTGACCGTGTATCCAAATAGCACTGGACTCTTTCAGCAAGACAACACCCCGTGTCACAAGGTCCACATTGTGCAAGAATAGTTCGAGGATCATATCCAAGCATTTCGTGTGCTCCTCTGGCCACCAGAAAACTCCGACATCAATCCCATGGAATTTAATTTGTGGAATGCGTTAGTAAGCATCATTTTCCAGTCCACGCTCGTGCCTTGCTCCGTTGCCGAAACCCAGGATGTCCTTCTCTCCAGCTGGTCCAGGATACTTCAGGACACCTGCGGTCGATCTTGTGGAGTCGATGTCACGCCGTGTGCAAGCGGTTATCAGGGTGAAAGGCGGCCCAGCACGCAGTTAGTTCGTTAGTCATAATGTTTTGGCTCATGGGTATATGTCAATGACATCGCTCCTAATATAAACAGAAACTCCATGAATTTCAATGTCATTTCCAAGTAAAGTTTAATAAAACATATCAATTTAATTATTTTCTAATTATTATCATCTATTATTTAATTCATTTACATATTGAATATTACTATTACATAATCAATAAAATAAATAATGGTTCTATTGGGTGGCGAAGATGATTGTTTTTCATAGTGTATTGATTCGATTCTATTTTGGAAATGTGATAAGCTGAAGTATGGACACATCGATTTCTGCGTCTCTGCGTCAAATATCGTATTGTAGTAGAAACCCCAGCTGGTAGAAAAAAAAAGAACAATGCTTAGGCGTGTTCGTTTGGGGAGCCGAGAAGAGAGTATACGTCATTTGTAAGTCCGGGAAGTATCTTTATCCATACACATCTGATGAAAATATCGACTATGGGATCGATAATCAACAGACTACAGATTGATGATGACCATAAAGATAGTCAGATCCCATACTGTTTGTTTGGGAAAGGAGGGTGATCACCGGATGACATCATTTCAGATTTAAAATGTTTCAGGGGCAGTAACAGAAGGTGATAATAAAGAATCTCTGCCGCCTCGGTCGAATCTTTCAACAACGGCTGGTTAGAGGCATCTGAAATTTATATATTTACTTTGTGCACGTAAATATGGAAGTTTCGGGCATGTGTTTTTATATACTGGTATATGGAATATTTGCAACTGCTTTTGTATGCATGACCATACAAAAGCAGTTGCCGGGTTTATGTATACCGATTAATGTATACATTAATTTGCAGTAGTATTATAAATGCAAATTAATTCAGTTTATATCCTATATTTTTATAAAACATACAGATAGACTACTGACTTTTAATTTGAATTATCGCAATGACAGCGTCGTTAAGAGTTCAATTTAGGTTCATCAGAACCACGATATCCAACTTCCTGTTTTTGTACAGCGTGTTCGGATACTCTTTTCTTGATTGCCTGTTAGCTTTTTTTTTTTTTTTTTGGTAGTTGTTGGCGCATCGGCTTCTGTGGCCATAGTGCACCTCCCAAGGTTTTTGCAGTACTTTGATCCAAGCCCGAGGCGGGATTCGAACCCGTGACCTTTGGGTTGCCAGGCAGGCACTTTACCCACCTGGCTAGCCCGGTCGGCTGCCTGTTAGCAATCAAGAAAAATGTTGAAATCGTAAAACTGTATTCTTTCTGTGGAACCAACGATTCGCACTCTAACTGGAATTCAGCGCGGATCATAGTGTAATCTGTACGTCACCTCATGAAAATTGAAGCAACTGGCTGCATCTGCAAGAGGCAAAGGAGTGGGAGGCTACTTGGGTAAGCAAGGGAAAATTACAGTCAAATGATCTTGGAACATGCTGTGAAATGCGGTCGTGGTAGGTTATATGGAAACGACAACACTTCTACATTTCTATGCACATGATGGTTCCAATAACCATTATCTACAAAACAAGATTATATTCACTAGTAAAGTAGTAAAATTTGTCTACAGTCATCCTATACATAACAGTTTTCAGTTATATCACAATCTGACATTTGTAGATTGGGAAGAAACTGTGCACAGTGTAGGTGTGGTCGATTTTGATAATTTCAGGAAAAAAATTAATTATTACTAAATTCTGATTAAGTATAGAAATTTATAATTAAATTGAAGATATCAACTGATATATATATATATATATCTGTCTTGCCATGCTGCTGGCATTATTTTTATTTAATTATCATTCAATTATATATATATATATATATATATATACTTGTTTTGTTATTACAAATAATTTTAGGCTTTAAATATTAATAATTTTAATAACTTTAGCAGGTTTTATAATACATTCATGTTGATCCATTTCACCCGCGCAGGTGAAATGGATATTATGCTTACTGGAGTGGTGAATTCGATCACAGCTGTATTTTTCGCTATACTATACAATTTAAATTTACCTGTGGCTCCTACGTAGTATTCATGAAACCTTTATTTGCACAACAAGTATGGATGGTACTGCCAAACTTTTTCCGCAGTATCATTTTTCGTCTTTTTACATTTTTTCTTTGGTAATTCTGTTTCATTATTTTTCATTTTACACCCCTTACATGTGTTTTTTTTTTTATCCATAAACTACTAGGCCTGTCTGTTTCACTGAGAATAGTAAAATTGGAACATTTGATTTACTCTTTAGAATTTTTTCAATGAAAATGATGCTAATTCTTTCAGCGATGCCGAGGCTTCTCATTTGTTGATGCTAATGTAGGTCTGGCAACGCTTTTATTATTTTCTCCTTCTGGGCTTGAGAAACTGTAATGGTGCTAGTTGGTTTTATAGCAAATCTTTTGAGTGGCTAGATCTCTGGAACTCTGAATCACGAGACAGCATTCCAAACTGCTGTAATTTCTAAATCTTGGAAATAACTTTAAAAGACATACACATATTCGATTCATTTTAAACAAAATGAACGAAAGGCTTAGACTGATCCAATTCACTACCATTTACCCTATTCTTTTCATTAGAATCTTTATAAATGCGTAGTCTATTGAGTGATGTTTCCTTCTTTCAGATTTAGTTATCTGAATTATATTCCAGAATTATTAAATAACAAAATAAATAACTTTCTTGTTTATACTCCGGGATGACTACACGGACAGAGGAGTTTAAATTAATCATAGCTCAAAACCCTTTCGATTTTGATCCATAATTTTTAACTTTTCTTTAAATAAACATGATTTATTTCATATTCTCATTCCAATAAGTCCTTGAGTGAGAAAATTTTATTCAAATTAAATCTTTCAGTTCATTTCGTTTGAAAATGGAAAGCTCAGATTTGATAATTTATTTCTCTATTTTAAAGGTAAAGGATAAAATCGTTTTGTGGTTCACTATAATCTTTAGTGTCTGGTTCTCATTTCAAAAGCCGGCCAGTGACATTTCATTAACCTACTGTGATGCAAACACAGGACTAAATCAGGCAGCAAAGAATGTCGTTGAATACCGGATCAAGGAACTCATCAACTGCTCCCGATAGAACAGTAATTCTCTTTTTTTTATTTAAAAAAAAAAAAAAAAAAGAAGCACTGCTTTCTTACCACATCTTCAGTTTTCTCTCCTGAAAGGATCGTTACACTAGTTAATTAAATGGATCACTTCGAACAAAACTGGAACTGGTCCAGATGAGACTACGACAGAAGCAGCGCGACTTATCAAGAATAGTTTTGGCAAAATTTTTCGGGCAAACTCATTTTTAACTTAGTGTGTCTAGACATCCCTCTGGTAATTACCACAGGACATGCTCGCAAATTACATCTTACCTAAATCATCTGTTTCGGCTGTTATAAGTTCCCTGACACCTCTACGACACGCGCTTCTTTGATGAGGTCACGAAATTTTCGCTTACACCAGATTTCATGTGGCTCAGTTCAAAAGTGAATTACAGTTCCCAAATGTCAACTGTCTGTAATAAACAAACAACGGGGCTGGTGAACTTTTGACGATGATGTGCGGTAGAAGCGTAATCTTTTAGCTTTCCACAGAGATATTGCGACACCATAAGCAGCATCTAAATCGATACTGTAGAGAACAATTGCTCCATCTTCGAAATCCCTGTGCTGGCTGACATTCTAATACTAACCTTAAGGATTTTTTCAGCTGTTTAATGATTTTCATGATGACTGTGGATAGCACGCATTCACTGCATCGTTGTTGCTGACAGACTGCAAATTTAAAACTCGGTATCATTATCGTATATCGACGTACACGATAATGATATTAGAACATAAAAGCGGATTTTTTTTTTTTTTTTTTTTTTGTAGTATCTCCTATCACCAAGTTAGAAGTTTCGTTCATTAGTATCTAATTCGCAAAGTTCTGTTTTGTTCAAGAGCTGGGATTTTAACTTAAAATCATTGGATCTATGGCATTAAGTACTATATGTATTCGAATTTACTTTTATTTTACAGGTACCTATTTAAATTTTTTTCCATTGTTACATCATCTAATGTGGTCAGCATTCCTCCAATATAAACTCTAATCTACTTATATATATATTAAAGGGGCCTCAAATTTAAACATGGCCGGGGGCCTCTTTCATCCTTAATCCGGCCCTGGAGACTTTACAAAAATACAATACAGTACTAACCAATACATGAGAATCTGTGAATTACTTTATTTCGAAAAAATGTTCAGATTACACCCAGATGCTCCAATAAAACCTCTAACTTGGATCCGTTTATTGACACAACATGCGAAAGAATTCACTGTCGTTTTACGACAGATTTAGGATAAGTTCGCAACACACAGTTACGTTTGATCGCAGTTAAGTAAGGTAAGTTATGACAGGGAAAAATTGTCCTAGTGTTTCAAGAGAGGTTTTGAGGTATATAAGAATCTGCCCTGATGTCAAGGTGTTGCTTTTCTCAACGTTTGAAAGGAATTCCTTACGTTTGCTTGATAGAACCAGAGAAGAAGTCAGCTAAGGCATCAGAAAAGAGAACATATCGTGTTTTTTTTATCTTTAATAAAAGATGAATGTTTCAGGTGATTGCGTTTTTCGAGGCGATGCGATTTTTATAAATTACTTCATCTTTAGTGAGGCAACAAGTAAGCCAATTAATCTCTATCTTGATGCTTTGGTAATCAACAAGTTCTGTATTTCGATAATTCTTAGTCACTGGCGTTAATAGTTTATATCATCTATCTTCGAATTCTGTTACGAAAACAAATCCAAGCATGGCTCTTTCCCGTTAATTTTCATGCTGACTGCAAACCATAATTTAATGCATAAGGACAAATAAGTGGTTCTCTATGAGCATGTTCAGTTCTTATATTCTTATAGGATATGGTTGTTAAATGATAAACTGTATAAATTCGGCCTGATCAATACACCTCTCTGTTTTTGTGGAGAGGCCGAGAGTTGGAGCCATGTTTTGTATGACTGTCCACAATATTTGGACATCAGGACAGAATTTGAAACTACTGTGGGAACAATTTCTCCTGGTCAAGAGACTAAACTTAACTCCGTTTAATCTGAAGGCGAAAATTTCTGCTGACATGAATGTCTTTGGATAGGTCCAGTGTGTTGTGAAAATTGAGTAGACAACTAATAATTTATATTAAGAATATATTGTATAAATATTTTATGAAGACAGTGCATAAGAGTTAAGTGAAGGGAAGTGTTAAAGAATTTCAAGTTCTATTGTTTTTTTTTTTTTTTTTTTGTCTCAAACTGAGATCCTTAGCGTCCTACCTACTGGAACTGGCCCACCTTCCCGTGGTGTAGACGAGTACTCAGAAGCAGCTTTCCAAGTGATTGCTGCTCCTGGGTAGCTAAGCGGCCAGCACAAACAACACATCACTACATGTCTGGCTCATTTTTACAATCTGTAAAATTACAGTGACACGAGGTGGATTTGAACTAACTTTCTAGCAGCCGCCCTTAACAATAACACATGTCCACATGCAAAGCATAATGGTTTGCAATCAGAAGAGGTCAGATAACTTTTTCTAACTTTACACATCAGTTTATGAAGTTATTACTCTCTGTGACGAATACCTTCGTATTTTTCACATCCTTCAACGGGAGGGTGCATGTGCTTTCCGGCGTTCGTCACTCAAGTTTAAATTTGCTTTTGATTACCTTTTTTAATACTTATATCACATTTAAAATAAATATAGCCATTAAGTCGCAAATAAAATTCGTTTCTTAGTATTTCATTGAGTGCCACATTCCAATAAATGCGATTTGTGCTTATATTTCTTTGTGCGTAACTAAAGAAATATGCAGTCTGAATTTTCGATGCATGTATAAACAAGGCTGAAGTTTCTCGTTATTACTAACGCCCGGCAAGAATGCTTGTCATGTACGCTATCTCAAAACGAACAATTTCCTTTCAAATTCTGAAACATGAGAAAAGGAAAGCCTTGAGCAATTTTTAAGACTATGCCCTGCCATCACGAAGGGCGTCGAGAGAGATAGCGCAAGTTCTGCGACAGACAGCCTCACCGGGCTGCCCCGCCGTTCTCCGTTTGGGGCTCGGATTCCAATTTTGCATCCCTTTCACAATGTTCGGGTCAGCCAGGAGCGGATTAAGGTCGGTTGAGGCCCCGGGCGCAGAAGAAAATATTGGGCCCCTTAAAAAAAAGAGGGGAGACAGGGAAAATAAAAATACACGTTAACCAATTTTTTAAATAAATAAAAAATATTATGTACTATTAATGTTTTATTTCCAATAAAAGTTGAATATATAATACATGTATAATATAATTAATAATAGCATTATAATAATCACAAAGTTTTGAACTAATATGTTCAACTAATTTGTTTGGGTTTTGCGTGGGCCCTTCAGAAGTCGGGGCCCAGGGCGCGCCCGCCGTAAAATCCGCCTCTGGGTCAGCTGACACCTCTTGAAGCGAGTGGCCATCTCATCAGATAGAGAGAAGACAGTAAACATTAATCATCCCCCCACGCACACTTCCAATTTATTAGACCTTGACCCTCCAAGTGTTAAATGATGCAACAACTCCACTGAATGTTACTGATACTCGATAATTTTGCGTAATTATTTTATTAGTCATCTAACTATCATAACTTAAAATAAACAAGTGAAAAGATAGTTCTCGTTGTAGTTATTAGTAATAACTCTCTTTTTCACTGGCGGTTCCCCTGTGCAGCTAATTATTATTAAGTTCGAGGTCGCACATTGTGACTTTTATCGCACTGAGACATCTACTACTTCGCTTTTCTCGGTACTGAATTTTATCGTTACACAATAGGCGGCCTTTTAGCCTTACTCTACGTATGCATTTTGTGTTACTGTACCACACTTACAGTCGCCAGGGAAACCACCTTGCCTCATTCGCCTTTTATCTTGTTGTTATTTGTTGTCAACCAAGCCATGTGTTGGAAATGCAGCCATGGAGACTAACATCAATACACGCAAGGCTTGACACGTGTCGTACAAAGTATGCACTGTTCCGAAACAGCTGTTATTTGCGTTGGACAGATGTAAAAGTGCTGCCCTCTGATGACCGAAAATGCAATATTTTCCATTTCAAGAAAACAGCGTTATTAATCTAGAAACATTGTAATGGAAATATTTTAAACTTTCGGGAATTCATTCGTGATATATTATTATTAATTCTTGTTCTCATCGCCCGTGGCTTGTTTGATAAGGTTATATAATTATTTACAACGACAGCATTATATGAAAGGAGAGGGAAAATTTTATAACCAATACATTTCGCATTAAATCCTAGGAGAGGATTTAATACGAAGTAATAATGCTTAAAAAAATACTTTTCTTGAAAGTTAGTTGAGGCGTAGTTCACTCACGCTCACGGGGAAAGTTCGTCCATTAATGAATTAAACCATGATATTACAGTAACCATATAATATTAAGTAATGTTAAATTTCATACGACTAAGTACTTTACTGTTATTAATTTCATAACTTCTCTCAACTTTCATTCTACCTATTGGCAGTCACTAACGTCTACAGATGGAATTACATTGTAATGAATTCACAGCAATTATTTCAGCAAAATTAAAATCGCATTAATTCTCTTATGGCAAGTACAAACCTTTTTTTTTTTTAATGCATAAATAAATATGCAAAAAAAAACCCTCCGTAATAACAGAACTATCAAGATTATTTATCATTTAACAGAACTGAAAAATATGTTATTTAAAGTTTTTATTCTATTTTAATAAAAAAATTATTACCTTATTAAGTAATTTTAAAAAATAATTAATATTCAAGCAAGCACAATGAATTTTTTGAAATAGTTAATTTACAAATAACTAATTTCGGTTAATAACAGATAAACTAAAATCTATTATTCAAAAAAAAAAAAAAGTAAGCAAAAACCGACATCAAAATAAGTGATATCGGCTTCAGTGCTTGAATGCCTTACTACTTCGAAACGAAAGTGATGGAGCGTATAATAGGACCTTTCCTTTTTCTTTACAAAGCCGTCTGTTCGCTTAAGCGAAAACGAGCAATACTGTCCGGCTTGATTTATTAAATTAATTTAGAAGAACAGATATTTCTGGTCTGAGGGACTAGAACGCAGCTGAAGCGTATAATCAAAGAAATATCAGGTAATTAAGCTTAACAACTATAAGCGAAAACTTAAAGCAACTGATTTATACAGCACAAATGCAAATCGAAAATTAGGGTTGTCGCTGTCATGTCAGAAGCAGCAACTAGCTAGTAATTAAATATGACCCAAGGGGTGGGAAAAAAGTATGACATCAATTAAAACTCAGATAAGAAAAAAAACAGAGAGGAATACTGGGGTTAAATACACAGCAACATCTGGGTAGGATGAATATCAGAAAGTCGTGGAAAGTGAACTGAATAACAGTGGGAAGTTGCTTGTTTTTATTTATTTTTTTCTTTTTTGAATAATATGGAGTTTTTAACACTAGTACGTTACTGATCTTCAAAGAAGTTTAATATTACATTGTAGATATTCTTACAAACAGCTCTTCCATTCAGGTTATAAATTAGAAAGAAAATATTCTTGTTATTTGACACTACTAATTTCCGTTACTACCCGATTTTTCTATTCGAGATTTCGGCTTAATGCGGAAGGTACCAGGTACTGAGCAGTTCCTGCGCGATCGATGAAAAAATTAGGAAGCAGACCATGGAATACAGTCAGGAAGAAAACATTACCTGCTACACATAAACAGAGAATAAGTCAAGGGACGACATTCAAATCACTCGACAGTAATCAAATTAGAGATAAATTAATGTGACCTGATAGCGACCCATTGTGAACTTATAAGTTCAATACATCCTTCCACACTACACCAAACCGATCACCACAGTTGCAGAACGATTCAATTAGGAAGGTTGATTACCTCGGCATCTGGTGTAACTAACTGCTACCCCGGACATGAGGGGATGCATGAAAAAAAAAATTCTACATGTCTGACGCGAAAACATTTTAATGGCGAAATATTACTAGAGATAATTCAACTGAAAAGTATACACATTCGACGAGGATAAAATGTATATCTCTGCAACAGAACCACTGAATTTAGAAGGAAGAACTTAGTGTTCAGGTAAAAGAATGGTATTTTTTTTTTTTTTTTTTTTTTTTACAAAAGATGTAAAAGGACCCTAAAGTTTATAAACTCCACGTAATTTCCTGTGGATGTTATGGCATGCTGCTTGTAATCCCCTCACATCGGTACACCTATACAATTTTATTTATCTACTATTAACTTCCGTATTAAGTAAAATATTAATCTTTATTGTACGTAAAGATACGATACAATATACCGATCACAGTATGCTTCCAGGGGTTTCACATAGATAAGTACGTGTTTACCTCGCTTAACGACATTTTAAATAAATGATTATGTAATGGTACTCTTCGTATTGTGTATTTTAATATTAAGGCAGAGATTGTTCTTGAGCCTTTATTTATTTTTTTTTTTTCGCTGCACGAAAATCTGATGGAACCAATATCCGCCTTGCATCCCCAGAATGTAAGTAACTGCAAGAGGCTGATGAGGAAAATAGATTCTACTCATTTCAGTTCTGTTTTCCAACTCTTTTACTGAAACTGTGTTTAATTTCCCTCTGGCTAACAATTTCAGTAAATTTTCCCAAGCAGCACATTGTTTCCCAACCAAAACAGTGGGTTGCTGTGCAAGAGAGCCAATAGAACTAAAACCACGAGGTCAGTTTACTTAGCGGGAGGGAAAATCCCGAATTCTGTGGAGAAAAACCATATTGATTCGCCTGAAATCAGCTTTCATTAATCTTCGTATGGTAAACGTTTTCATAGACAGTTGCAATAAATAATAAGCCGTATAGCGCACACTAAATAATTTTAACATATCCGTGAACTGTTAATCCCCCACAAGATACGGTCTTCATTAATTTATTCAAAAAAACCTCTTTATGTAAAGCACCCTTAATTAATGCGCCATAGAGATCATATTCGCAGCACTCGGTCATTAGTTTAAATAAAAGTATATAATCAACATAAGCTGAACGGACGTGTCAGTAAAGTGCTCAAACAGAACTGCAAAAACCATATTAAAAATTTCTGGAGCAGCTATAACCTTTTCTCCGAAAACGGTTCTATCATATCGGCTGCGCACATCTGAAACCAAATTGATGCTTCTAAATGTGCGTTTCCTTCTTTCTAGAGTAGTTATTATAATGAGAAATGCACTTCTGTCTACATAATCTTACGTTCACTTCAAAGCGAAGAGTAAATTCATATTAGGCCGATAATGTATTATATGTAAAGCTCATTATTAAGCAATAAGCATTAATTAACTTACAGTTTATTAGGAGGGAACCAACCCCAGATTTCAGATGCTCTTCCGCTTCAATTGTTTATTAACTCAGAAGATATATGTCGTACATCGGACGTACGAGTTGACTACGCATCATTTAAACCTTTACTTGAGTAATTCACTGTTTACCTCATGCATCTTGCAGAAACTGCCATCAAGTGGAAATTGTCGGATATAGAGAAGTCCTTATACTCGCTCTCTGAGGATGGTCCAGTAGGAGCTGACACATATCGAAGGAGAGGAGAAACCTAGGTATAATAAAGCCTACTCCTTTCATTAGGAAGCGAGTCCCTACCACTCGCTATTTTTCTGCACTTAAGGCCTGCTATAGCTAAATAAGAACCGTCTTGCTTAACTAATATTGTATAAAACACTAGCGTGAGGTTATTTGTTTTAGTAATACATGTCATACAAGTATATGCCCTCCCCAAATTTATAATTCACATTGCATATTTAAAATGTCTTGTATGCAGCACACTGCCTTCCAAAAAGTATCTGAACATCCCTATTTTCATAGTCCATTGCATCATAACTACAGAAAGGAATGCCTCAAGAACTGTTACCAACTATTGAACCTGTGACGATCATCTACACCTGGACCTTTTGCCTGCTGCATTATTTATTTATATATATATATTATTTTTTTAAACTCTGATGTCTATTGCTATAAACTTCATTTATTTGAAGCGTATGTAAGTTCAATTATGTAAATATCTCAGGTCGAGCACGCATGTACTCTTGTACATGTGGTTCCTCGCACATCAGTATGTAAATCTCTCACCCTCCTGGCACACTGCCGTCCCGGGGTGATCCACAGTTTCTTGTGGTTAATAAACGGATAATAATAATAACAACGGATATAAGGAGCGTATGAGCCACAAGAGTTAGTTATTCTCGTCACGGCACATTAAACTAAGGTGATCAATTTCGATTATCGGCTGTCACAATCTGGTTTGCCAATTTGTAATGCTGACATCTTACACCATTCAAACTCGACCGTCGGTGATGTCATGAAACAGAAGGTGTCAATTCCACCGCTGTCTAGCAAAATACAGGAAGAGGACGGAAGCTCACTCCTGTGATCAGAAGATGCTTGAAACGGCAGTAAGACAATTTCGTCAGACAACAGAGGATGGCATGTTGTGTTACATTGCAACTTTCGATCCATAGCCTTTTTAAATTTGATATATCAAACTACAAATGTAGCAGTCGTCATGATGGCTTGCGGACTCTCTCCGTATTGAAAACCATCCTTCTAATGTTAACCTACAACTACTACAGCAGAAATGAAGTGTTCACAATTTCTCTTAATCAGCCACAGGCAAAGCACGGTTTAGGTACTCTGAACTCCGGTGCGCATATTTTTATAGACCCTAAAAATAAGATAACGGAAACTCCTGAACGACCAACAGTAATTGCATTGTTCTGGGAAGCCGCTAACTTGGAACCCTGCATCAACTGGGTCACTACACCTCTGTAAATTCGGCCTTGGCCACAGGTATTACAAAATATGTTTCATATTCACTGCAAAAACTTGGTCGATGTTATGCATTACCTGCTTCCGACTTATGTAATAACCACAAACATAACAGAATGAAACTGGACATAACTTCCTCCTAATCTTCATTTGGTAGCCATACCAAACTGTAAAGGGAAAAATATATATATACATTAGACGAATACTACAGGCCTTTTGTGCAGGGTACTTCAATTAAAAGACACCGGAGTCTTCTCGCTTATTTTTCAGTTTAGGCGTTTTGCCGTCTGGACCTTCTGAAGTGAAACTTCTTTAAGCGCACTCCCGGCAGTTTTCAGATGGAAGTAGCTTGCGTTCGTGGATTGACAAAAATCGCAACGAAAATGCGACCGTTGCCATAAGTAAACACATTACAGGCACACTGAACAGCCAATCGTGCGACAATCGAACAGTCTCGTGCGACTACCTGAAGTTAAGCAGCGTTTGGTCCGGTTAGTAATTGGGAGGGTGACCCCATGGGAATGCCAGGTGTAATTGCCTTTTTCTTTTTTTGTTAACCTCTGGAAAATATTCTTCCGATTTTCACGTATCGTTTAATTTTGTTAATTGGTAAGGTAATAAAGTGTAAATCTGTGCTTTATATATTTACTTTTATAGCCTGTGGATAATATTCCTCTTATTTTTGCTTATTAGAATCGCCGTTAATGGATTAAAATTCAACAATTCGTACACGTGATCACAATGACCGGCGCTTACTACATATCGTACAGTGAACGGTATCTTGTTATGGAGTAAAGTGATTTGATCGTACAGTGAACCAATCGTAAAGCGTGAGGGGTCCACTGTAGTGAGCGTTGTAAGACGTATAGAGCACGCATATGTGCAATGCGACCACCGAAATCACCCCCATTGAGTATAAAGGAGAGATCTAAGCTATTTCAACAGCGGAAGAAATTACAGCGTGAGATGGAGTTGAAAAATAAGCCGGAGAAGGTCCATCCACTATCTTCAGAGTCTTACATCTCCCTAGAAACGTTAAAGTGAATTTGGAAGGAGTCATGGAAGTTGATAACCACAACAGTTGTAGTGTGAATGCATATAGAAGGCAGTTTTACCCATATAAAGAACAAGTTAAAGAGCTGAACAGCGAGCATCACATACAACCACTCTGTTTGTTACGTTTCTCTTTACTCAAATCGGCTTACGTTCATTTCAAAAATACATCAATGACGTATTTAGGTGATCGGACAATGTCTTTCCATTATGAAAAAAGAGAGGTTGATTTTGTAAAACAAATCTGCAAACGATGAAGATAACAGCCGCTTGTACGTTTATACGAACACACCTAAAATGGATGCACGCAAGTCCTACGATTACCACCAAAATGCGAAATCCACAGACGGTATTAGAATAAGTAATTAGTTCAATTTTGAAAACCGAAGTCAAAACACAGACTACGTGAACTCAAAATGCGAAAATATTCTTTTTCTAAGGCTATGTACATAACGAATCCGTAATAAACGTCTTTGTAAAATACAAGACTGTCTACCTTTTATTTCATTAAAAACACGTGAAATATCTCTAGTTATTTCGTTCCTGTGAGACTTCATGAAAACGAAAATACCAGTTTGGGATTTCCTTTCTAACATCAAAGAAATTCATAATTCTTCTGTACCATAACTTCAAGCTTTTAAATCTAATCCGACCGTGGAAAAAAGCATGGCAATTGATAAGTGTGCCAGTGCAGATTCAGTTGCCGCTGAATAAACTCAAAATCTTCTTATTGAAGCCTAAGTTTCTCTGCTTATAAACGTTGGATTAGGACTTTCGTGTCACTAAAGTGATCCTCAACCCAAACTGATTAAAGATTAAGGCATCGTCATGCACATTACTCGCATTCCCTTGCACTCTACCAACATTAACAAAATGAACAGACAATAATAACAGTCATTTCAGCAGTTCTGGAGTCCTGAGCAGACGTTACCACGAACTCAGGAAATGAATGACAACTCTCTTTCATGCAAGAATAATACTGCATCGTTTCCTGAACAGTGGCGCTAAGTATGAAGCTTCGCGAATCCACGTATCATCCTCTAAGAAATACAAATAAAGTTACAACAGGGAAATAAAAACAAACGCACTTTTGCAACTTTTCACTTCTTCCAAATGAAACGCAGAAAGTTCCAAAAAAATTCTAAAAACAAAAGTGGCGACGTAAACCCTAAAAATCAGGTGTATTTTCAGGTTATGCAGAGAGAAAGAAATTTTAATTCTTATATGTACTCCAAGGAACGCAGAACTAAATGGTTATGCTTCTTTTGACGATAACGGCTCCTCATTTAAAATGGCAAATGTTCTCGGTTCCGTTCTCGGCATGAGGTTGCATTAAAGTAGCTGATTCAAGCCGCTAGACGAAGCACTCAAGAGTGCTTACAAGAATCTCGTCTTCTTGTTACACTTTCCAGCCTTTCCTTACACACCGTTTTATACCTTTTCTGTATATATTAAAACGCTTCGTCTTATCTTTCGTAACTGTTTCTTTCTTTTTAAATTATCGTCATTATTCACCTCTTTGTTTACGGTGTCATCTGCTTCCATCAGCTCTCCCTCCTTCACTTCTTTTCCCTATTGTTCTTTTACTTTCTTTCTCTCTTTAGCTTATAATTTCCTACTCTCACTCATTCACTTTGTGCACAGTAAAAACAACGTAAGCTGGTGGTAGTGGAGGTTAATTGTCTTTGGAGGATGCTTTGTTGGGGATCCCTAAAATCTTGCACTTGAGCAACTGTGTCTGGCTGCTACCTTAATCTTTAACGATGCAAATCAGTTATCTTGTTACTGTCTTTCTTCCTACGATACGATTTTTACTTGAAAATCGCAATACTAAATTATCAGGTTTGTAAAGGACAACACGTGGAGTATTAATTATAATTAAATAAGACATTTTCTTTAAGAAATTACTTTACTAAATCGTAAACGTGAGATAAAGTTTTGCAAATTTTCCTAATTCTGTAGAGTACCACAAACCCCACGTTGTGTGATTCAGTTGTAAGAAGGGCGCATTCAATTAATGAGAGGCTCCGTCCCGGTTCGATGATATAATTCTACAGTAGAATCCAGCAACCTCGTAATATTAATTTATTTTGGCACTACAGGTTGCAAAATTTAAAAAAAAAAAAAAAAAAAAAAAAATTGCGATCCAATAAATTATAATTTTGTAACGTGAAAAAGTTGTCTTATAAATTTATAATAATTAAATTAACTTATATAATTTGACACACACACACACACTTATCGAATATGGCTGCCGTTGGTACTGCCACGCTGAAACAGCGCTCTGCGATTTATGGATTAAATTATGAGTTCTTAGTGCTTTTATTTCAGGAAAAGTATGTCCAGTGATTTATGAACTACAGTGGACTCTATAGGTGAGGAACTTTTGAGTATTTAAGTGGAATTTTGCAAGTTACCAGTGTTTTTTATCTGTTTCCTTTGTTTGCCAGACCTACACTGGTCACCATGTGGCTGGCAGCAGGGATATAGAGAGGCACCGATTTTAACGCGGAAGCCACGTTGGTACCTTGTACTTGACTGGGGAGGGTGCCACGATCTGTGTATATCCAGAGCAAAAGCTGCTCCAACAAGCTTGACTGGGGAGGGTGCCACGATCTGTGTATATCCAGAGCAAAAGCTGCTCCAACAAGTGTTTTAAAAGACAGTGAATAATGTTTTTAGTGACTCCCCCCCGCCATAAACTTTCCATGATGTTGTGGAATCTTCTCTCACGTGCCTATTTCAATATTTTAGATGTCACAGGAAACCCCATGCGAAGGTAATCCCACTGCTCTAGGGGAATTTTAACACTTGACTCTCCCCCCAACGATTTGACCTGGGGATAGCTCAAATCGTTGCCAGGGTATTGTGTGACAACCATACAACGCACGAACTTGTGTGACCCACCAAACTTCGTCTTTTTAAATCAGCTACAAGAATATATAAACAGAACCCCGCCAATCCGAATACTCCGATATTCCGATCTGGCCAGAAATGCCTTCGGAAAACCCCAACCAAACCGAAGAAAACATCGGAAAAGAACCAGAACCCATCCTGATTGATGGCAATAGGGACGACACCGAGGAACAAAAACCGACCCCACTTTCAAAAAAAAGGAACAAGAAACCGGGCGTCCCGAAATTCGAACGGGAAACCAGGTCGCAATCTGATCCGAGCAAAAGTAATTTGGAACAACAAAACCAACTGACTGAGATGACTGAAGAAACGCAAACCCTAGACCCCACCTTACCAGGGGGCCCAGTACCAGACCAGATTCTCATACTCAGGTCTGCCCTGGAGGAAATTTTTGCAAAGCAGAACAATCGAGTGACAACAACTATTCGAGCAGACATTGTCTCACTGTGGACAAAACTGGAGACTATCCTGTACAAAACCCACATAGAGAACGAAAAAATAAACGCCACATTAGAGGCATACCCGCAAGGCGGGGCAAGAGAAATGCCACAGCGTGCCCCGACCTACTCAGAAGCGCTGAGGAGCAAAACCACCACTGCAAACATAAATGAACCTGCAGCCAAACCTGCAAGAGTGTCCTCGAGAAGAACACTCCTACCAACACCCAACACAGTCATCCTAAAGTCAACAGGACAAGATGAACATACAAGCGAAGAAATAAAGAAGGTGGTAATGGAAAACCTGCGGAAAGACCTCGGAGCTACCCGAATTAAAGCAATAAGGAAAACAAGAAACCCAGGGATTGTAATAGAAACGGAGACCAAGGAAGAAGCGGAAATAATCATGTCCAATTCAAAGATCCCAACCTTGGGCCTTACTGCGGAACCCTAAGAAGAAAAGGGCCATCTATCATAATATTTGACGTGGACCAAAACATCACCCCGAGACTCTAACCGGGGAAATCTATAGGAAAAACCTACAGAGAGGACTACCAGAGAGGGATGAAAAGCTAATGGTAATACCCGAGTATAAAACAAGGGCCAGAAGCAGCGGAAACTGTAACTGGGTAGTGGAGCTGGCCCCAAGAATGAAAATACTTTCATTATCCTGTGATCACGACAGTCGGTCGAAAAGCATTGTCAGCTTCAGGAAGGAAAATCGTTTTGAATATTTTCGTTAGATTCTTTTAATTGCGTTCATTTGAATTTTAATTGTTTTGAATTGATTTTGAATTGTGTTAAATTGATTATTTAATTATTTATATTTTACTTTAATTATTTATATTTTACTTTAATGTACCGGTAAGTTGTCGATTTTTTCGTTTTTTCCGTTTTAATTTCTGGAGGGTATCATACGGAAGTGTTCCATGTACTATATTGAGGTAAACTCCTCTTATTAATTTACTAATATTATTATCAACGTAGAACATATTGAGTATTTCAGCTCTGATTCATACTATCTAATTAATTTTCAAACTCTTATTGACGATTTCATTCACTTCCTGTCTCTCCAGTAGTATACAATCGATACACACAATTATGGGAGATTTTTTGAATGGCTTGGTACAAAATTACATTAAATCTACACTAAGGTACTCGGCCCAAAGTTACCATATTTCTTTCCTAAAATATTGCCTTCAAAACAACATCGTTCCGAAATTTGCCAGGGTGAATTTAAATCAAAAAATTTCAGGCATAAAACAACTATCACTGGCGACATCACGTAATATTGTTAAGCTTGCCTTAAAATCTCGATCGATATTCGGATAAACAAAAATACCTTTCCCAGGTTAGGAAGCTTCGCGATAAATTAAAAAATTATCTACATCCGAACGATTGGTCTGTATTGAAGACCTCCATAGATTCGCGACGGGAAGCACAAGCCTCAGAAATAAAAAACAGACACGTTAATAAGTTGCAAACATTATCGAATAGTTCAAGACACGTTCATGCGAATTCTAACACATTGTCGCGAGCTTGCGACCAAGTTCACACGAGTTGGGTGACATCCCCCCCACAGACACATAACGCACTACCACAGAATATGTCGGCTAGTTCACGAACACCCCCTCACCCAGTATCCAACGAACCGACATATCAACAGGTTACAAATCTTTCCTCGTGTACACTATCGCAGGACCAGATTTCACTTTTATCCAAAGGATTAAATTATAATTTACCACCTCGAAAGCTGCCAAAAAAACAATGCGTAATTGATATTGAATTTGGACTTCGTAGTGTTCCACAAAAAGATGTATTTATTCAACAAGTTAACCAAGTAGTGAATAACATAAAAGAAACGCGACTTCCTAAATTGAATACACATGACAGTTCAGCTTTACGGGAACTTCGAGAAAATAAGGACATTATTATACAGAGGGCAGATAAAGGAGATACAGTGGTAATACTAGATAAACATGATTATATTAATAAGTTAGATTCAGTTGTATCTGATACCTCCACTTATTGTGAAGTGGACCCGACTCTGTTTACCAATTTGGTAAATCAATACAATAAAACGTTAACCACATATCGTAAAAACGACTACATTACTATGGTTCAGTTGAAGGAATTGAAGTCCAGAACATACAATATTCTTGCACTTTTTGGTCAGGTAAAATTACACAAGCCTGGATTTCCGATTCGACCTATTGTTTCCTACAGGAACTCGGCATTTTCAGCCTTAGCCACACATGTATATAACATTATAAAACCTTTTAGACAGGTTATACAATTTGGAATTAAGAATTACGATACATTATTTAATAATCTTAAAGACTGTAGACTCGGCGACAATGACAATTTATTCTCATTAGATGTTACCTCATTATATACGAATGTAAACGTTGAATACACATTAGATATTATTTGGGATATGTTAAATAAAAACTCGACACCGATTAATTATACGAAGCTGCCTATAAAGGAGATTTTTCACTTAATTAAACTATTAGTTGAGGCTAACTACATCACCTTTCGAGACAAGGTGTACAAACAAATTTTTGGATTACCAATGGGTTTGAGCCTGAGTGGCTTAATGTCAGAGATCTATCTCTCAACGATTGAGCAGATACATTTGACACCTTTTCGTCCCCGTATCACATACTATGGGAGGTATTTAGACGATGTTCTAGTTATTACCGATAGTAGTACTATCCAAGACATTTTACATTCGTTCAATAATATTCATTCTAGACTCAAATTTACATTGGAAAGGGAAGATACGGATACTAAGTCATTAAACTTTCTAAATTTCACGCTTACCCGGGACTCGAACAAAATACAATTTAGCATCTATCGAAAACCCACAAACACCGGCATGCTTCTACATTATAATAGCTACCACCCGTTCACCTACAAAAGATCGATTATCTTTAATCAATTTCTAAATGCCTATAAATATTCAACGACGGATTCTGCTTTAGACTCAGAAATACAAATATTAACTAGCAGATTCTTGAACAGGGGTTATCCCATTAACACAATAAATCGAATTAGGGTACAAGCTAAGGATAAGATACAAAATACTGCACCAATCAACAATAGTAATATCAAAAAATACTTTATTTCTGTCCCATATGTTGAACAGTGGCACAAACAGCTTAACAGATTCTTTAAAGATACCGAATTTAAAATTATAGCTAGGCCTATACGGAAGTTACACACTATACTGAACAATCGCTCGGTTCTTTCGGCGTTCGCAACACAAATTAATGATCTAGTATACAACATTTCTTGCGGTGATTGCGACTCGTCTTATCAGGGTTCGACACGGTTTTCTCTTAATATCCGTGTAAATCAACACGAAGCCTCAGTTCGTGCTTCTCGTTCAGCAGCGTCAGAATTAGCCTTTCATGCCATTAACGAAAAACATACTTTTTTATTTAACGAGGCCAAAATACTTAACGTTCAACGTAATTATACGCGACTATTAATTGCAGAAATCGTTGAAATTAAATTACACGAGAATTCTGTTAATGTTCGGCGGCCATATTTGATCTCCGATGCGTGGACCTTTACGCGCATGCGCGAAGACACATAATCACTATTTAAGTTGCAGGTTTAGCCGGATTCGGTAATTTTCATTCCTGTGATCACGACAGTCGGTCGAAAAGCATTGTCAGCTTCAGGAAGGAAAATCGTTTTGAATATTTTCGTTAGATTCTTTTAATTGCGTTCATTTGAATTTTAATTGTTTTGAATTGATTTTGAATTGTGTTAAATTGATTATTTAATTATTTATATTTTACTTTAATTATTTATATTTTACTTTAATGTACCGGTAAGTTGTCGATTTTTTCGTTTTTTCCGTTTTAATTTCTGGAGGGTATCATACGGAAGTGTTCCATGTACTATATTGAAGTAAACTCCTCTTATTAATTTACTAATATTATTATCAACGTAGAACATATTGAGTATTTCAGCTCTGATTCATACTATCTAATATTCATTTATGTAATCTTGTTAATTTCTGTCTGTTAAACTTAAAAAAAAAATCTTAAATATTACTCTGCTTATGAATTAGAAAGAAACCCCCTGGCTTGCAGGCCGTTTCTGGAGTTAGGTAGACACCTAAATCTGAATTAAATAATAATGTTTTCGCATTTTATAATCCTATCGTTATGGAATTTCAGGCTCCATTACGCTTTTTGAAGTAAAAATATTTGTGTATGACCTATTTCAGGGGTGGCCAACAAGTCGATCGTGGCTTTAATTTTGGTCGATCACGACGAATTTTAAATGAATATAAAAATAGATTAGTCAAAATCTAAATGTTGTTGTTATTATTATTATGTGCCCCACTGCATATGCTTATTACAAATCTGTTGAACCACATGACCACTCTTGTCGCCGCGCAGCCGCTAGGCTTGTCTAGTGAGAATTCACGCATTTCGTTGTGGAGAGCATAGTGTATGTGTTGAATTCTTATTTAGCTTACTTAATATTAATAACTGGACAGTACTTATACGTTAATTTAATAATCTCTGATTTAAAATGAATACTAAGAAAAAGAGTAAAACGTATAATTTTCATCGAGTGTGGAAACTAGAATACTTTTTTTGTAATGATAAAAGAAAAATGTTATTTGATTTGCAATGCTATCGTGGCTATATCCAAAAAAAAAAAAAAAGGAAATTTAGAAAGGCACTTCAACGCACTCCATAGTAAATACCAATCGTATTTTCCGCCTAATAGTGACCTTAGAAAAAATAAATTAAAAGAACTTAAATGCAGATTATTCGCACAACAAAACGTCTTCGTGACACCTAATTTACAATCTAAAGCAGTAACTGTAGCATCATTTAAAGTCATCTTCTTGCAAAAAAATGCAAATCATTTTCTGATGGTCAATTCATCAAAGCCCATTTATAGAAATAACAGATTCTCTTTTAGATCGTATGTATAGCTTAGCTTAATTTTCAGCACTCAGCTCATGAAAATTAAGCTAAGCTATACATACGATCTAGTTATTACATTACAGCACATAAGGACTCCTTAAAAAAAATCAAGAGACAGATTCTCTTTTTTAAAATTTTAAGAACAAAAATGAAATTAAAAGTGCCCTTCAAGATCTGCAATTATCTCGGAATACTGTGATGCGACGAATCGAAAAAATGAGTTAAATGTGAGCGAACAATTGCGTGCTCATGTTACTAATTGTGTGTCCTTTTCTTTACAACTGGATGAATCTACAGACGTCAGTGATACAGCTCAAATGCTCGTTTTTATTCGTATGGTTTTCGATGATTCTGCCACTAGAGAAGAACTGCTGGGTATCATTTCGTTAAAAGAAAGAACTAGAGGTCTTGATATATTTAACGCATTCAAAAATTGTATTGAAAAAAATTGAATTACCACTATTTAAGCTGGTATCAATAACAACAGATGGAGCTAAAGCAATGACGGAGCATCTTAACGGATTCATCGCATTGTACCAAAAGGATGACGAATTCCCAGATTTTTTGAGTTACCACCAAAAATCCACCAAAACGTGTTAGCCAGCAAGAGATTAAATACTAAAACTGTTATGGACATAGTTTTCAAAATCGTGAATTCCAGAGGACAATCTCTTCAAAGGAGACTTTTCAAATGCACCTCGATGAAAACTGAACCAGATCTGATATTATACACAGATGTGAAGTGGCTGAGTCGGAGTAAGTTTCGACAGATTTCGAAATTTGCTGAATAAAATTAAAATTTGTTGATCAAAGGGGAGATCATCATCAGCTACAAGATACGGTGTGGTTGTGGGTTCTGGCTTTTTTGGCAGATTTTACCAGTAAATTAAGTGATCTGAATTTGGAATTACAAGGAAAATATAAAGATGTGGGTGACATGATTAGTAGTATTTCTGCATATAAATATCATTTTTTGGAAATGGTTAAGGATCTCAAAGAAAAAAAATTCGATCATTTTGCAAATATGCAAGATCATTTGCAAAAATATTCTGTTTTTGAATTTAATAGTGAGAAATATGTTTCTGAAATTGAGAATGTTGTGGACGATTTTGAAACCAGATTCAGTGGTTTTAAAACAATTGAAGACATTGTTCAATATACTATATTTCTTATCCATTTAATGTCGACTTAGATACGAAACAAATTGCAGAAAAAATCGCTGACATTTTTCACACTGAGAAAATATTACTTGAGAATGAAATTAAAACATTGCGAAACGATATTTTCCTAAAAGCCAGGTCATCAGAAAAAGACTTTTGGAAATATGTTTGCCGAGAAAAGTAGTGTAAAAAATGCAGTGAACTTTTAAATTCCTGTTTTGGTTCCACATATCTGTGTGTGACTCGGCCTTTTCGTATTTGAAACAAAAAAAGACAAAGAATCGCTCTACTCTTAAGGACTTGCATACAGAAGATTCTTTACGGTTGGCCTTATCACAGTATATCCCCGATTTTGAAATCGCATGAAGACACAAACTTCACATAAATTAAAAATTTAAATACGTATGAATTGTATTTAATTTTAAAATTTATAAACAACATTTTTCAATATGTGTTGATTAACCTCTTTAACCATGTGTAATTAAATTCTTGAGATGGTAGATCGCGGCACATTTTGAAGAAAAAAAGTCGATCGCATCACAAATTAAGTTGGCCACCCTGACCTATTTTAATTAAAAATATTTGAGTATCGTTGAGTATGACCAACGAGACCAATCACAATTAACTTTCATATAAACGCTCTTGTGGTTCTTTAAACTTAGTTTTCCTCATAAATACTGGAGCCTAGGACTCTATTTATTAACAACTGACTCTACTTTTTTTTTTTTACTAGCAGTACTAACTCTAAAATGCAAACCGACATGCACAAAGGGAAGTAGCGACTGAGTAAGAGAGAGAGAGAGCGCGCGCGTTGTCCTTGCCGGGAATAGTACTGGAATAGAAACTTTGATGTAGTCACGATCCACCACACTCTAACTTCTCCTGACGGGAGTGAAATACTTCACGTGCTACTGCAAAAGTAGGGACAGAGTCGTCGCCTAAAGAGGCGCGATTTTCGAAAAAAAAAAAAAAAAAAAAAAAAAACAACAACAAAAAAAAAACGATAATAAATGTTTAAAAAAGTACCACGCACACTGAATTTAATGGTGAAGTTATGCCTTAAAAAAAGGGAGGGTGCGTTTGTCCCAGAGGGATGTGATCTATTTGCGAGTTACGAAACAGATGCAGTAGCATGCATACTACAGACTGCTAATTCCTTTCACAGTTAAGGGAATGCCTTACGGAAGTGAATCGTGATAAACGTTTGCTGCCAGTGGAGAAGGATTGCTCTCTCTCGGGTACAGCTGAAACAGTGCAATATGAGAATGCAGCAGAAATACTACGGAGGCCTAGTAAACGTGAGTCAATGACAGTACTGGAAATTGTTGTTAATACATGTGCTCTTACTTGTATAAGGTTAATTCAACCTGCCACAGTTCAGCAGAACAGAAAACATACGGAAAAGTATTATTCCTTACGTTCTCAGATCTCTTGTCATTTCTTAATTTGTACCTGGTGTAATCTCCCCGCTCCAATATACGTAAAGAAAAACAGTATTTATTGGCCAGATATACAATATGAAATACTACACAGGGTGTTTCAAAATTATGTATACACACTTTAAAAATTTATATTTAATGAACCAATTTAATTTTCTTAAACCCATTTTGTAGCTTAAAATTAGAAATTTTTTTACAATAATTTAATTTTTGTTTTATTTTATAGATACCTCCAAAACGATGGAGAGTACCCAATTAAGTTTTGAAGGAAGAAAGGCAATTATAAAATGGTACTGGAAATATGAAAATGTCAATGAAGTTCAGCGTGCTTGAAAATCACGATATGGAACAAAAGCGCCCACACGTTTAACAATTACTCGTTTGCGGGATAAATTTGAGGAGCATGGAACCATTCAGAATATCAATAACTTAGCATGTGGCAGGAAGAGGACATTAAGAAGTAATGAAAACGTTGAAGCTGTAAGACATGCAGTCTTGTGCACCCTAAGAAAATCAACAAGACGGTGTTCACAAGAGCTAGGTTTAAACCATACAAGTGTTTTTAGAATGATAGAGTTAATAATCGCGCACAGGTCTGCGCGATTATCTTGACAATGAATTTCATGGTCAATGAATAGGTCGTCGAGGGAGAGTTTATGAATATCCTCCAAGGTCGCAAGATCTCACCCCTATAGATTTTTTTTTTTTTGCTTGAGTATATTTGAAAAATAAGGTTTAGAGTCACAAACCACAAACATTGGAGGAATTTTGGATGAAAATTCAACAAGAAGCAGAAACATTTCACCTGATTTGTGCATTTCAGTATGTAGATCTGTTGAAGATAGATACCGTTCGTGCATTAATGCTGATGGAGGGCATTTTGAACAATTAAAGTTTTATTGTTGTAAAAAATAATTGTTTTTTTGTCTTCAAAGTATAAAAAAAATTACATTTGTATATATTTTTCATTAAATATAAATTTTTAAAGTGTGTATACATAATTTATAAACACCCTGTATTTCAAATTCAACCTATAAATATGCAATATTTTTTTGCAGTATTATGGTTCATCGTTTATTAATTTGTCAGATTCTGATGTTTCGTACTGGCCAATGTTTCACAAAAGCCAATTCTGATGTTTCGCTTTTTTAGGGGTGGGGGGTGTAGAAATCAATATTCCCCAATTAGGTGGGTTTTGTAAAAAAGTTCCAGGTGATACTCCATAAAAATTATACAAGATACTTAACAGCAGTAATCTTCTGTATATAGATCATTACTAATGGCTGCTAAAAAAGCATCTTATATTATTCTTATGAAGTCAGTCCTGGAACTTTTTAGATATAGCAGACTATATATCATTTCCCTCCTCCCGTATAAAACACTACTATTTGTGGAACTACACTATAAAAATTTCCTTCACATAAGTAATAGATCATTTTGTTATGGCAGACATGAACCGCAGACATGAATTGTTTCAGTGGACCAACTACCAAGACTCTTCGAAGACCAAAGAAAATAATCCTTTGAATTTCTCCAAATGTTTTCCGAAAGAAAAATACTTGTCAGAAAGCTGCTCTCTTTGTTCATCTCTAGTGGAAAGTACCTATATCAGGGTCACAGCATCGAACCTAGATTTTAACTTGGTGGGGAATGAGTTGCACAAACGTTGCAATGTGTCCAAAACAGTTCTTAGATTAAGACTTTAATAATAAATAGAAGAAGAAAAATTAAACTGCTTATAAAAATTAGATTTCTCATGCTCATGGCCGAGGGGGTGAAAACAAACTTTATTCGAATGATTATTGAAGGAAACAAGACACAGTTTTCATTATATTAAAGCTACATCAAGGTTTGACTAACAAATTACATACATTTTCTGTAAAAGAAGTTATCATTTCTCCCTGCATTCTTACAAAACAGATTTAATGTTACAGAGTCACATTAAAGGAGAAGAAAATGAAAACGCAGACAGGAGGAGAGTTTTTATATTCATCTGAAGAAGGTATCTCTTCGACAATGAACTCCAATTGCCTGTGAAGAAATTTAACAGGTTTGATGACTTTCATTTAAATTATTATTCTTCGTTGAGAGACATCAACAGTGCAATGTTGCTCAATTAGACGGCTCCTTTATGCAAGGCTACCTACGAACTGACGAAATCTGAATCGATATGTCTTAAGTAGCCGATCATTTAGTCGGGGATGAACGTTCCAGAGGGTCTTCTGTTTGACGTGTGATGAATGGCTGTAATGTTCTCAGTGGATTGGGGATGGATTAACTGGGTGTTCTGCCACAAATCTTGTGGGTTAATGTCACAAATAAGCATTTTAATGGTTAAGTGAGCCGGAGAGAAATATTTCTTCTAATCTGAGATAATTTATATGGTCCACTGTCTGCGAAGTGCGTAACAGTGGTGACAGGTGGTGTTTAAAACCCATCCATTGTAGCAGTTAACATTCTTTGGCTCGCAGTCTGTGTAATGTTGTAGGTGCAGCTTATCCCCCTATATACATTACGTTTGTATTACTGCGTATCTAACATTAAGCTTGAAGCATCTGTTTACGTACATGAGGAGTCTGAATTAAGCTGCACACAATAACCAGATATTGCACTTATAAAATAGCATATTTCCTTTTATCAGTCTGCGAGTATCAAGTAACCAATTTAAAAAGAATAGTAAGATCCCAATATTTTCATGATAATTTTCCCCTACACGGGGAAAATTTCTGGAAGATCTTAAAAGACAGTAGGAGGGTCTTAAAATTCGGTTTGAGACATCATATACGTTTAACATTGTTGTGAATTTTACATTATCCTAAGGATGTGGTATTAATCTCAAGAGAAGTTGTTATAGTCATGTTGGACTGTAAATTGACCAAGGCAGCAGAGATTTTTTTATAAAGTATAATTGGAAACGAAAAGTCATTATACCTGTGTAGATTATTTTTTCCATTAAAAATGTCGGATTAATTAATATTTAAAATACTGTCTGAATTGAAATCACGGGGTAAGTTCTCGAATAAAGAACTTATCCCGTGATTTCATTTCATTGCACTGCATTTCAAACACTTCAAAACAAATAATTCGAAATTAAAGTTCGGTGGATCCAAGACAATGTTTCTAAATAAATCAGTTATCTTCTTCTAATACTATTAATGGCAAATGATGTAAGAAAGCAAGCTTATATATACCATCAGCCAAAAAAAAAAAAAACCTACACAGTTCATCCATCCATACCCTTCAAGAATTTATCCATTTCTTCCTTCAATTAATTCAACCCATCCATTTACACAACAACAGATGAAAGCCTGTTCCAACAACCAACCACCCGCTAGCTGAAGGCAAACTTCCGCACATCTATCCTGGAACTATCCTTCTCAACTTGAATTTATGCCCCCCCCCCTCTCATGAGTAGTCTCAGAAAGTGGAAGAATGCTATTAACGTGCAGCTTACTCAATTTAGACATTAAGCCTGATATACCTTTATCAATAACATTGATAAATATTGAAACAATAATGGGCCCAGCACTGGACCCTGGGGAACTACCCTAATAACATTAGTGCAAGAAGAGCTGTGCCCGTTGATAACTACTCCATTCAAGGCTTTAAACACCTTAATCAGATCTCCCTGCAGGCGCCTAGTCTCGAGACGCTGGAATTGAGGCTTTATATAAATATGACCATGGCCTTATACAAAGGGATCATGACCTTCTTATCCCTGCTAGTATAAGTTTCTATCATTGACAAGACCCTGTGAGCTGTCCTGGGAGCATGTCTGCAGTGCTCAGAGAATTTCATGTCGGACTGCACTATTATCCCCAGGTGCTTTTCATTCGCCACTACCCTGAGTGTTTAGCACAACACAGTCGATATGTTACTGTAGGGTTACTGCTACCCTTATGTAGTACTTTGCATTTGTTAATGTTAAATTTCAACTGCCATTTCTCAGCCTATCAACCCAATTTACCTAGTTCTTGTTGCAGTAGCTCACTCTGATGACCGTCGCCCACCCTACCCTGCCAACCTTTGTATCATCTTCAAATTTAGACATTAAGCCTGATATACCTTTATCAATAACATTGATAAATATTGAAACAACAATGGGCCCAGCACTGAACCCTGGGGAACTACCCTAATAACATTAGTGCAAGAAGAGCTGTGCCCGTTGATAACTACTCTCTCTATCTTCTTCCACTTAACCATCCCTTTATCCATAGCAATAACTTGCCCTTAATGCCACTCTGCTCCAATTTGTACAGCAGTCTTTTATGTGCAACATTATCAAAAGCCTTCCTGAAATCCAAGTATATGACGTCAAAATTATTTTTTTTTTCATCTCGTTCCGTGGTTACTGCATCATCGTAACCTATCACATTGATTAAACAAGACCGCCCCTTAACAAATCCATGCAGTGATTTCAGTATAATTTCATACCTGTCTAGATGGTCCTTCTGGATTAACTGTTATAATAATTAACTAGACTGGTCAATAAAGGCTTCTCTTCACGAATCCATGCTGTGATCTATTAAGGATACCATTCCTATTAAGATGGTCGTGTATTCTACCCTTAACCAGACTCAATAATCTTTCCCTCCTCTGAAGACAACTTTACTGGTTTGTAGTTGCCCATCACGTCTTTCGCACTTGGGGAGACGTTAGAGCTTCTCCAGTCTAGAAGGATCATTCGGAAATCTAATGACGATTTCATTAACCTCTCCGGAGGGATGATGCAGTGACATACATCTTTTCTCAGTATAATTAGGTGTATTACCACCAACTCCTGGAGCGCCACTTTCGCTCATCAACATGAACTATAGTGAGGGGAAAAAAAAAAAAAAACATTTTCAAAAAAAAAACTAGCCTCACTTGAAGTAGGCAAATTTGGGGATTGGCATTCTCAACATTCAAACGTTGCCAAGCAAGTAGGGGTAAAGATTTATCATCAATTGCTAAAATTACTTTATGATAGTAAAGTAGATAAAAGCTGGATGCATGAGAGAAATAAAAAAAAAAAAGGTGTTAGTTGGGGGGAGGGGGAGTAAAGGATAAATTTTAGACAAAAACCGAGTAACAACAGAAAGAAAAGAAAGATTAAATTTCTGGTTAAGGTTGTTTAGTACCTCGAAAGCTAGCACAAAACAAAATAATAAATGATTGAGTAAATTTAGCTGTAATTTAGTAAAATTATTAGCTGCTCGTATAGGATGAAAGCATACACCATCTGTTGAGGAGTTGAAGCACCAAATCTAATTTGTTCACAGATCACTTAAGTAAATGAAATGAAAGCATCAGAAAAGACAAACTATGCGAGTCCTGCAGAGATGCTCATTTCCTCGAGCGGAGGAGAACATTTTCCTTCCAGGATCATAACTATCACGCCCGTATAGAACGAACATTTCGTGGGGTACAAACGTTGATTAAACAGTGTTTCGTGCGAAGCAGTCCAGCGATTTTTGTAGGCGTCTCAAAGCCTTAAAAACTTACCAGGTACGGAAAGCGCGCACGTGATAAGCCTGGGGATGTGTTATTAATTTAAACCAAAACACTGATTTCTCCCCTCCCCAAACCCGTAAAACTCCAATGGAGACGGAAAAGGAATATTTTCAGTACAAATATGCGGGCCACCGCATGCTTTTGCAGCTGTTAAGTTCACTTGAGCCTAGTATAACAACACAGTTCATAACGAAGCAGCTTTCCAGGGAATACATCAACGCGCATGCGCAATACATACCAATATAAATGGAAAGAATATTTACTTTTAACGCTGAGCAGCGTAAAACGGATTCGCAGAAGTCACGAGAAATTAAATTTCTGATTTTGAAACAAGCAAATCTTTAGTATAAAAATGGACTAAGAAGATCAAACAATGAAGCACATTCTCTTGAACGGTAAAATTACTATACAGTATGCATGTCGGAAATATCAGAGTGAAGTTAAAATTAAACTAGTGTAGCAACAAACGCCAGACATTCAGATTATTTTTGTTTGGTCAACCGATTCTCATTTTGATTTAATGAGAATGCATCATGTGGCCGCCGTAGCCGAGTGGTCAGGCACGAGGGTGCGTAAGTACACGTGCCTTGAGTGACCGGGGTTCAAGCCCGTGACTGCTGAATACGGTGCTGTTTCTTGTATTCTGTCTATTTTGTGAACTCCTCTGACCGTTTGTTCGTCCCGGAGTATAAACAGAAAATTTATTTATGTAAGCAGTCTTTCAGATATTCCCACAAACAAAAGAACTGAAAAATATATCGGATCAATATACTTCTTGCCGTCTACAGTAATTTTATTTTATGTAAAATTGAGGATAACATCCTTTATTTTAAGCTAAAGGCAAACTAGTGAAAGCAAACACTTTTAGTATGTAAGTGATTCTCTTCTTCCCAAGATAAGTTTTCGCATTCTTAAGAGGATTCCACCACCCCTACAACTGTTTGGGGCACTGCCAACTCTTAACTGGTAGACGAATTTTCCAGTGAACGCAAATCAAGTCTCACGGAAGTCGTAAATTAAAAAGGCAACAGCATAAAAAATTCTAAGGGAGGATAAATCGTCAAGAAAGTTTCAATACGTGTAAACTTTAGATGAATCTTTAAAATCGGATCTCAAGAAAAAATAATTAAAAAAAAATGCTTTTAAACTGAAGATCGCAAACTAAGCCACTTCCACCGATCCAAACAGCATTACGATAAAAATAATACTAATTTCTCAAAAAATTGTCCAGGTTAATATGAGAAAACTTTGAAGAACTGCACTTTTGATCTAAAACTGCACAGCATATCTGAAAATTTCGACCACACGCAAAAAAATTAAACAGATGTATTACTCTTAACAATTATAATTAGTCTTATTCTGGATCTCTCTCTATTTTTTCTACCTCCTCTTTCGCGCGTGTGTGTGTGTGTGTGTGTGTACAGAAACACATACATGCGCGCGCACACACATTATTTTTGAATAATTAGTAGAGGCGTAGCTGGGTATATTTTAGTTCGGAGACAATTCCCTAGAAGTGCACCCCTGTTACAATTCACATGAACATGTGTGTGCTGTACATACAACCTTTCAAAATGCCCCATACGCCTAATCCTAGTTACACCACTTTAATTTGAAATGAGGCTTCCTAAATTCAGGCTTCCAGACCTGAGTACTGCATACAGGTGTGGAAGCCTCATTTTAGGAAGGATGCAGAGTTGCTAGAACGAGTACAGAGAAGAGCAACAAGACTGGTGAAGGGAACAAAGGGCTGCTCTTAGGAAGAAAGGCTTAAGATCTGCAAAGTGTAGCTTCTGGAGACTACGCACCTGCGAGGCGATCTGATTGAGGTGTATAAAGGCCTTGAATGGATTGAGCAGGCTCAATGCTGATGGGATTCTTCCTCTTGTTCAGATTACAAACCTGAGAGGGGCATAGATTCAAACCGAGGAAAGACAGTTGTAGAATATATGTGCGGGTGGTTGATTGCTGGAACAAACTTCCATGTATTGTTGTAGAAGTTGATAGCTTAAATAAATTCAAGGCAGAACTAGACAAACATTTGGAACGAATGGATCAATGAAATGGGAAGGGTTTTTTTTTTTTTTTTTTAGCTGATGCTATATAAGCTTGATATTTTGCATCATGTGCCTCTACTAATGCTAATTTACGGGGATGTACTTTAATTTATAC
This sequence comes from Mastigoproctus giganteus, assembly GCF_048544385.1. NCBI lineage: Eukaryota > Metazoa > Arthropoda > Arachnida > Uropygi > Thelyphonidae > Mastigoproctus > Mastigoproctus giganteus. The sequence goes on from NC_143580.1 coordinate 81,040,478, forward strand.
ACACCTGTAAAAGCTCGTGCCAATTCACACGATGTATTTTCAAGATGTTTCAAACTGCATAAATTGAAGAAATTCAATTTACTGGTAAAGTACACTGCATTTAATGGTAACGACACACTTTCAGTGTGGTGGTGATTCTGATAATACTCATCCACAAAGAGAAAGCCGTAGCCTAGTGGTCAGACGCGCGGGTTCAACCACGTGACTACTGAATACGGTGCTGTTTTTTGTAATCTGTCTATCTTGTGAACTCCTCTGGCCGTTTGGTCGTGCCGTAGTATAAACAGAAAATTTATTTATTTATTTATTAAATTTAGCATTCTTAAGATGCTTCTGACACTACTCATCCCCCAATTGGTAGATTCGGATCCTTTGATTTTGATAAAATTACCCACTTAGACTAAGGCGCATTTAGGGCTAGAGCCTCAAGCTGCGAACAAATTTAGACTATGTATATAAAGTGCTTAGCATCATAATACACAGCCATTTCTGTATAAACAGAAAATTTTTAAGGTGGCATCGTTTTAGGTTATATCTCATATTGTGAATACCTTCACAACGAGTTGCCATGATATTGCACTACTTCGAATAAGTAACGCTTCACCTAAGGAGAAGACTAGTGTTACTTATTCTCAGATAGGTACCACCACCCAGACAGCACTGTTTCAGGGCTATTTGATGTATGTATGTGAATATCTACTCGAATATCCACTTGTCCCTATTAGACTTAGAAAAGCAAAAAAGGTAGAGGGAAAGTTATAGTAGGAGTGGAAGAGGAAAAGAAACAGTGTAGAAGAATGAAAGGGACAGTAACTCCTTCAACTCACACCACTCAAAAACTCATAAACTCCTCGAATAGGCAACGCTTCCCCAGTGGAGAAGGCTGTTGTTACCTATTCTCGGAAACTCCGGACATCATCGAGCTCCCCCTAGCAGCACTGTTTCAGGGCTATTTATGTATGTAATGTGAATATCTACTCGAATATCCACTGGTCCCTATTAGACCTAGAAAAGCAAAAAAGGTAGAGGGAAAGTTATAGTAGGAGTGGAAGAGGAAAAGAAACAGTGTAGAAGAATGAAAGGGACAGTAACTCCTTCAACTCACACCACTCAAAAACTCATAAACTCCTCGAATAGGCAACGCTTCCCCAGTGGAGAAGGCTGTTGTTACCTATTCTTGGAAACTCCGGACATCATCAAGCTCCCCCTAGCAGCACTGTTTCAGGGCTATTTGATGTATGTATGTGAATATCTACTCGAATATCCACTTGTCCCTATTAGACTTAGAAAAGCAAAAAAGGTAGAGGGAAAGTTATAGTAGGAGTGGAAGAGGAAAAGAAACAGTGTAGAAGAATGAAAGGGACAGTAACTCCTTCAACTCACACCACTCAAAAACTCATAAACTCCTCGAATAGGCAACGCTTCCCCAGTGGAGAAGGCTGTTGTTACCTATTCTCGGAAACTCCGGACATCATCGAGCTCCCCCTAGCAGCACTGTTTCAGGGCTATTTGGCCCTTCGTCAGTGAGTGGGTAGGTACCCAAGTGATGCAATGATGGCAAAAACAGTTATGAAGTATAACTCCACAATATGAGAGATGCCTGATGGTGTATGATGTATTTAGACTAAGGCGCATTTAGGGCTAGAGCCTCAAGCTGCGAACAAATTTAGACTATGTATATAAAGTGCTTAGCATCATAATACACAGCCATTTCTGTATAAACAGAAAATTTTTAAGGTGGCATCGTTTTAGGTTATATCTCATATTGTGAATACCTTCACAACGAGTTGCCATGATATTGCACTACTTCGAATAAGTAACGCTTCACCTAAGGAGAAGACTAGTGTTACTTATTCTCAGATAGGTACCACCACCCAGACAGCACTGTTTCAGGGCTATTTGGCCCTTCGTCAGTGAGTGGGTAGGTACCCAAGTGATGCAATGATGGCAAAAACAGTTATGAAGTATAACTCCACAATATGAGAGAATACATCTAGTCTAAATACTAAATAGTCTAAAAATAGAGTCTAAATACATCATACACCATCAGGCATCTCTCATATTGTGGAGTTATACTTCATAACTGTTTTTGCCATCATTGCATCACTTGGGTACCTACCCACTCACTGACGAAGGGCCAAATAGCCCTGAAACAGTGCTGTCTGGGTGGTGGTACCTATCTGAGAATAAGTAACACTAGTCTTCTCCTTAGGTGAAGCGTTACTTATTCGAAGTAGTGCAATATCATGGCAACTCGTTGTGAAGGTATTCACAATATGAGATATAACCTAAAACGATGCCACCTTAAAAATTTTCTGTTTATACAGAAATGGCTGTGTATTATGATGCTAAGCACTTTATATACACAATTACCCACTTATTAAACTGTCTCCAAAACAAAACCTGTAATTATTTTATTATCAATTAAGGAGAAGCATCGTCACTTAAACGACAAACAGGCGTACCTAGATATATTTGCGCCGGGAGCAAGTCCCTAGAAGTGCGTTGCTTCCTATCACAATTCACCAGAACGCTTGCGTGTTGCGCATACACCGTCTCTCAAACTGCGTCCACGGAAGACACACCTTGCTCGTCTACCCTAGTTACACCTAGTCACACACACACAGCATTATTCTTAATACTCATAACCATGCATGAACCTCTCACAGCTCCTCCTAATATGGTTTTGTCTTCCTATTTATATCAAAATTTTCTTTAGTTATGATTATGATTACTTATGATTCAATAATATAAATATTACAGTGTATGCAAAAGGGAGAATTAGAGACGGATACTCCTGGCGGACCAAAATTGAAGACATTTTCATCTTGAGGCAAATTCCAGAGAAATATATGGGGAAAAAAAAAAAAGGATCTGCTCGTGGATTTAACTGAATTTAGAGAAAACTTATGATAGGATTTCAAGAGTTATTTGGTGCCATTGGACAATATCAAATTTATTCAAGATATATAAAATGGAAATCTGTATTGAGGGAATTCATGCGTAGATATCCCAGCATTTCTTGTAAAGGTAAGCGGCTTGTACTAGGGTTCTGATTTGAGCCAGATCCTCTTCACGTTGGTTTTAGATGAACTGCCAAAAGACGTTCAGAAGGAAATACCATGGTACTTAGTATTTAAAGATGATGTGGCGTGTTGAGCAAAAACTGAAGAAACAAAACCAAAGGTTACAAATAGCTGAGCTGCATGAAATGAGTATATTAAAGGAGGTTTGAGAACGACATAAAAGGAAGTTCGGGTTGGCTGATCAGACCTATATCAGTCATTCCTACGTCGTCTGAAAACCACAGAAGATTGTTGTGGTGGTTTAACGGCGCATCAGCAAATTGGACCACATTGACCCAATGTATTATGTTTGTACAAATGTGTTCACGAGTCGATTTGCATGATGTCAGGAAACGAATGAGCTCGAAGGGATCATGCCAGAGGTTCGTGAAAGAGCAGAACTAAAGCAATAATGAAATTAGACCTTAGGGAGACCAAAGGTGACGAACATATTGTGGAAAATTAAAGACCATATAAAACAAAAGTGAGATATTAAATATTATCAGCGGGATGAAAGCAAAGTGGATGAAAATGTAACTAACAGAAATATATAAGATGAACAATACAATGAACAACAGATGGGTGACAACGAGAGGTTTGATTGATTGGCAATGAGACCAGCTATATTATGCGGTGAAAAATGTTGAGAAAAAGTGAAGAAACCAAAGCAAAGATTACAATACCCGAGCTGCGTGGAATGAGTACATTAAAGGAAGTTTGGGAACGACTTAGGATGATGAAGAGAGAGAGAGATTGCCGGACGCGCTTTGAGATGGTTTGGCCACATTATAACACAGCCAGCAGAGAGGAAGTGGTAAGGAAAAATTTTGAAGAGTGGTGTTAGAGAGGAAATGGAAAGAGAGGACTCGAAGGGCTAACCCCAAATAGCCGAAAACGATGGCTTTACTTTACCTTAAGATACGAGTCACGCTAATAAATTAGAAGCTTTCAGACAACTTCTTAAATACAGCACAATATTTACAGCTACGTATTAACCAGATTTTTTTTTTTTGCTGAAAACTCACCTCCGAAATGCGCTTGGTTTAATGAATCTGGGTGGTTAAAATAAAATTAAAATATTAAAACTAAACTGATTAAATATCGTTTAAAGAAAGCATACTTTATTGTTTAATTGAATGTTCCAACTTTACTAAACTAACCGGATTTCGGATGTAAATTTTGATCAATGCTGTCACAGACAGCCAAGGCTGTTGTGGTAGTGGTGGCAGCTTAACAAAATAATCAGCAAAACCCTATTATAAACTTCATTTTCCAGACCACTTGTGCAACCGATTTATGTCATTCTAAAGCAAAATGGCCTGGGTGCTAATCCTTTGTACCTTTCATACCTTTAAATTATCAGAAAGCTTTGACAACTTCCTCTGCACTCACTCAATGTCATTAACGACGATAAGAAACAGAAGTGGCCCCGATATTGATTTCTGAGGATTTCCACTTGCTATACTGGTCCATCCTGAGGTATGTCCATTTATGACTACTATTCTCTGTTTCTGTCTTTTAGCCAGCCATTGATCCAACGAAGGACCTTGAAATTAATCCCAATTTGCTCCATTTTAGTATTGGTCTTTCACAGGAAACCGTGTCAAAAGCTTCATTGAAGTCAAGTTAAATAACGTCAAAGTTGATTCTTCGATCCAACTGTTTTATGACCTTTTTTAAAAAAAAACAAAACAATAGTTACCTAGTTAGAACCGTTGTTTGACACTGCTGTAACTTTCAAGTATGTCTAGAGAATATTCGGAAAAATCAAATGATAACTTAATAGAAAAGAGGACAAATGATTTCTATCCAATAAGTGTTTAATTTTATTACCAACTTGAAGCCTATGAGAATCTTGTATCTGAATTATTATTAGAATTTTATCTGTTGTTAGAATTATTATAGTGGTATAGAATTATCGTGTTATTAGAATGCTACCTGTGTCAGAATCTCGTGTTTGACATTTTTAAATGTTTGAAAATAAAGTATTTTTTGAGGACAATGAACACCGTAAATACTATGAAAATATGTAGAATATAATAGAAGGAATATTGCTCTTCTCATCTTTCTATTATAACCTACGACTAAATAAACTAGCATTAGGTAAATATCAACTTCGTTAGATTATCGTGCCTGATTTTCTAATATTTGCACTGATTGACTTTTCCATCATAATTTTCAATAATATTTTCCACTCCTTTCTACTCCACTTTAATTTCCGAATCTCAGTCGGATAACCCATTCTACTTCTATATAAATATTGTTATTTTCTTATCAACCGCATTAGTCTAAATTACCGGCTCCTTGGACACTATGAATTTGACCTTTACTGGAAGTTGATTAGACGTATTTCTGTTGTCTTCCGTTCACACAAAATGAATGAGATATCACTTCTATCCTGCCGACCGGGCTAGCCGAGTGGGTAAAGTACCTGCCCGGCAACCCAAAGGTCGCGGGTTCGATTCCCGCCTCGGGCTTGGATCAAAGTACTGCAAAAACCTTGGGAGGTGCAATATGGCCACAGAAGCCGATGCGCCAACAACTACCAAAAAAAAAAAAAAAAAAACTTCTATCCTTTGGTTCACCATTTAAAATCACTTCGCCCCTTTGTTCTTTCTCTCTCCACTCACCACAATCGCTTATTCTCAAACCATTCCTACTTTTCTCTGATAGTTCAGTTGTTCATTATCGCTCTGATTTCCTTTTTGAAAGAGACAGAAACAAGACTATGAATAAGTGATATTACTGCGAAGAAAGATAATGTGTGAAGACACCACGTGCAAATGTTAAATAAGTTTATTGTCACCGTTACAAGAAAACTAAAGAACGACCACAATACAAGCACATAACAAGGCAACGTTTCAAAACTCAAGTGAGTAACGTCATCAGGACTGAAGAGCAGAAAGCTGCGTTCGGCTGCTTTGTAGTACTGTCTTTCTTCTAATCTGCTACAAACAGCCACATATCGTCCCCATTTCAAGTAATTAGGAGTTATAACATGAAACAAGAATTTCATATAATAATATTAAATTCTTTTCTTTTCTTTCCTCACCCCCCTCTCTCTCTCTCTCTCTCTCTCTCTCTCTCACACGTGCATATGCATTGCTCTATTGAAATAAACAACAGGGAACCAATGAGGACTGTGGAACAAAGTTCTTAGTTAATATTTTATATTCATTATTTTCAACTGAATCGTGGAGTATCATTAAGGTCGAGGATAGGGCTATCCTCTCCTCGCAACATAAAATGAAAGAGATCCTAAATTTAATTAAAATGATTAACTACTCGCAATTTTTAAAACATTTCTTAAGGTTTACTATGACGGGTGAATAACAACCTGATATAATAACAGGTCAGGTAACCATTAGCAGTGCCCTCTTCCTGCATCATCTTCAAAACAGCGAAAAATGTGCCTTAGGTGGGTACGTTGTTTAAACTGCCAGCATATAAGGTCATTCGTATCCTCACGACAGAGTGAGAAGCCATACCGTGTCGTTAACTCACAGGTATTCATAATTTCGACAAATATTGTCTTTCTGACAGTGCATGCTCCATAAACTCGAACCTCTCGTTAAACAAAAACGCCGTGCGCACACCGGTAACTGCCAATAGGCTGCGCGTGTCAATATCACTGCTTAGGTGAAACGATGACGACCTCCTCGTGACGGAAGTGCTTACAGAATAGCGGATGTGGCAGACTTTTGAGATGACGATGACCCATTGAGGTTCGCGTATCAATGCAGAACGTGAATACCGTAATGGTGGTAGAAATAATACGACCTCCACTTACGTGATGCACATATGGATGAAAGTGCGACAGGTTTAAAGGAAATTTCCGCATTCATTTCTTTTTAACCGAAGATATAGGAAGACTCCCTCAATTTACAGTAAAACAGCAAAACAAAACAAAGCACAGACACCTCGTTTTGAGGAAAATGTTCACACAAATAGTAACATTTTTTAAGGATGGGAAAGCAAATTGCGGGGTGTCGCTCGAAAGGAGGAGGAGGAGAAACTAAAGTTTTCTTTATCACGAAATTACAGAGCTTTACGGTTCTTCAAAAAAAAAAAAAAAAAAAAAAAAAAGAACTGGTTTATAACTGTGTGCATATTTAAATATTTAAACTTCGTGTAAAATTGTCTGCAGCAATGCCAAAGTAGGTGCTACTGCAGATCTTAATTAATTACTTAATTTAATTTTATCCATTAAATTAAGAATGTAAAGGTCCTGAAATGCGGAGGAAGAACAGCCATCATCATCATCATCAGCAGCCATTTTCAATCCACTGAAGGATGAAGGCCTCTCCAGCAACTTTCCAGTTCCTTCTGTTTTGAGCACTGGCCATCCATTTACTACCCACAAACTCATGAATTTAATCTATCCATCTCCGCCTTTGTCTTCGAGGTTTTCTTCTAGCTCTTGGGTACCATTCTGTTATTTTCTTAGTCCATCTGTCATCATGTCTTAGAGCTATGTGTCCTGCCCAAGACCATTTTAGTTCTTTAGTTTTGATAAGAATGTCCTTTACTTGAGTTTGCTGCCTAATCCATGTGTTTCTCTTCTTATCTAACAGTCTGATTCCCAATATAATTCGTTCCATTCTTCGCTGTGTAGTTCTCAGCTTCTCTTCCATTCTTTTGGTGAGTGCCCAAATTTCACTTCCATAAGTCATGGTGGGGAGTATACATTGATTCATTATTTTACGTTTCAGAAAAACTGGGATATTGCTTTTCAGTATGTGACTATATTTCCTGAATGCTATCAATCCAAACTTTATTCTTCTCTTGACTTCCAGTCATTTATCATTATTACAGCTAATAACTTGTCCTAGATAAGTATATGACTCCACCTTTTCAATTACTGCTCCTTCAATCATTATTTCTCTTTCTGTGGCATACTTGTTCATCATTACTTTTGTTTTAGCCATATTCATCTTTAGTTCAAAATCTTTACTAATTGTGCATAACTGATTAAGATTTTCCTCTAATTCTTTGGGATCGTGGCTTATGACCACAAAGTCATCTGCAAATCGTCAGTGGTTTAGGTACTCTCCGTTCACATTGACTCCTTTCTGCAACCAGCCTAATCTTCTGAAAGCTTCCTCAAGGGCAGCAGTAAACAGCTTTGGAGATATTGTCTCCTTGTCGATTTTAAATTTCCTACTGTCTTTGTCTAGTCTAATAAAGGAGGTAGCATTCTCATATATTTTCTTCAAGATCATAATATGTGGGTTATCTATGCCTTGTCTTTCATGTGCCCGAAACATTGCCTTATTCCGTATGGAGTCAAATGCCTTTTCATAATCCACAAATGCCAGGCATATAATGGTGTTTTATATTCATCTGCTTTCTCCATTAGCTGTGATATTACGTGAAGGTGATCCAGGTTGATTCTCAACAAGTATTCTTTCTAATCTGTTAGTTGTTTGTTGTTGTTTTTTTGGTTTTTAGGAGCATTAGCAACTAAGGCCATATTGCTCCACATCTGTTAGTAATGACCCTTGTGAACAACTTGTAGATGTGGGATAACAAGCTAATTGGTCTATAATTTCCAATTTCTGATTTATCTCCTTTCTTATGCAGCAAAACTATGATTGCATTATTCCACTGCTTAGGCGTCACACCTTTTCTAATGCACTCTGTGAAGAGCCTTGCCAGTTTTGTTTTTGCGTTATGTCTCTTCCTACCAATTTTACCAACTCTACAGTAACTTCATCTTACGCCGGGGCTTTCTGATTCTTCATTTTCTTCAATGCATGTTCTACCTCATCAGGAAAATATCGGGTATGTCGTATGTGTTGCTAATTTGCAATCCATCATTCCCTTGCTCCTTGTATAATTCTCTATAGTAGTCTACTGCTATTTGAATTATGCCTTATTTGCTATTTATAAGTATACCATCGGCATTCTTCAATTTCAGTATCATTTGTCTTTCTGTATTACTGCTCATAGCTGCTGATTTAAATCCTTGTTTTTCCCTTCATGCTTGTTCTACTTTTCTTGTGTTAAATCTTCTTATGTCCTCTCTGAGTCTCTTTCTAATCGCTTTGCATAACTCAGTATACTCAATTTTCTCCTTGTCAGTGTTTATCTTGCTCTTCATTTTTCGCCTTCGGTTCATCATAACAAGTGTTTCTTGACTAATTTTCTCTTTTTTTGGATTTCTTTTACCTAAAGGATTCTTGGGCTTTATCACTTTCAGAAAGTTGTAATATTCCTCGTCGATATCTTGGTCCTGAGCAGTCTGCAGAAGCTCAAACGTGTCCTTAAGTTCCAGTACATACTGCTTTTTCTCCTCTTCTGTTATCTCAAAGACCTTTGTATTATTTACTCAAGTCAGTTTTTTCCTTTCCTTTCCTACATCTATATCAAGTGTACATCTTACCATTCTGTGATCACTTCCAACATTTACCTTATTCAGGACGGTAACATCATTCACAATATATCTTCTGTTAATGAGGATGAAGTCGATTTCATTGGTTGTTAATCCATTTGGACTCTTCCATGTCCACTTTCTGTTTCTGCGCTGTTTTGTCTTTTTCCAACCTTAGCATTGAAGTCCCCCATTATAATAGTGTAGTGGGTTTTCTGCTCATCTAGAAGACTCTCAATTTCGGTGTACATTTCTTCAACGTGAAATAACATACACGTATAAATTATAAATCCAGTTTATAATTTATACGTGTATGTTATTTCAACCATGGACCCCAGTACACCAGGCCCATTCGTTACTATTTCTTCAACCTCTTCATCCTCATGGCTCGATGTTGGTGCATGAATCATTATAACCTTTAGCTTGTACCTCTTAGAAATCTTGAGTATTAGTCTTGACACCCTTGGTGAAGTACTTTTGAATTCCAAAATGTTGTTTTTTAAATCTTTGTGGACCAGAAACCCAACTCCACTTTCACTCCTTTCACTGTTTCCATTGGTGTACAGCAGATTTCCACTTGATAAACTTATAAGTGATTCATTTATTCTTCTTGTTTCAGCCAAACCGATGATATTCCAATTTTCTAATTCCTTTTCCAGCTCTAATATCCTGTCTTCACCGATGAGTGATCTTACGTTGTAACAGGCCAAGTTCAGTTTCCGTGCATGGCAGCCTGGGATTCGTACCCAGAGGTTCTTAGCACCCTCTGCTTCCACTCTGATCCTCTTGCTGCCGTAAGAGGGGGAGTGAAACCCGCTGGGGACTGAGGGCCATTTGTTTTGTCGTGCTGTCATATGCTGGAGAAAGTATCATATAAATGATACTTTCTATGGCTGTCATATGAACAGCCATAGAAAGTATCATTTATATTAAAACTGTAAACATTTTTTTTTTATCTATGAAAAAATTTCGTGAAGAAAACTTAGTGGCGAATAAAGCCGGAGTCAGTTCAATAAAGAATTCTGCTGAATTCACTGAAATTTAGAACTCCCGTGCCAGGAAGCAAAAAAAAAATAAATAAATAAATAAATAAATCAGAAAGGAAGTTAAGGTTACGACGACATGTAAAAAAGAACTTGCCTTGTCATTTCAGAAAAATAAGTATACACAAAGTAAATGAAAATTTTTAAAATGCATTTAGAAGCTTCAATTATCATATTTAATACATTTTGTGTCAAAGAAAGCAAACCATTCAATTCAACGAAAGGAACAAATACGACACTAAGATCACGAACAGGTTCGTGACCTCGATGTCATTTACTTTTTGCTGCCTTTTTTCTCCATAAACTTTTTTTTTTTTATTTCTAAAGCTTTTATTGTAATTCCCCTTTAACGAATTACTGTTTAATTCCCTGGTTATATCTCATTTAGAATTTTTCCAGTTATAACTTGATTTCTCTCTTAATTACAAAGTTAAACAGAAACACGTGCAGATAGATAATTAGTTTCCATCTCTAGAAACAAATATCAACGAAAAAACCATCTCATGAAACAAATAAATTTAATCTCCCATACAGAATGTACGTCACACATATCCTATGTCATAATATACACTGCACATTAATTAACTTTCAATTTATCCCTAAAGTTTTTAATAATAATTGCCTTAATGTATGTAATTTTTTCCACAAATATTCATGTCAAGTCTCCTGAAATCAATACAAAAATTTTAATACTGGCAAAAAGGTCTTAGTGTTAAATTCTTGCCACAATGATCAGGCAGATTAACAAACCAGTTTTAATAGTTAAATGAAAAATAAAAATAAATAGTTTTACTTATTTTGTCTAATTAGTGGATAAAATTTATTACTAGATGAGGGTATTTTTAATATACTGTACTTAATTCATATTTTCACTCTTCACTTGCTGGATGACATGAAACTGAATCGCGTGATTTTAACAAGTTTACCTGTAGATAATTTTTAAAATTAAATATATCACTTCATGTTCAGATATTTTACAATAATATCTATTTATTTTGCCCATTCGCAAATACTAAAGTGTCAGTTACCTTCGCCACGTCCGTCCAAAGAAACAAGTTAATTTTCAGTATACCGATTTTCATGGTATGCTACTTGGGAATTACTCAATAAGGAAAAATCAAATCGACACTAAATCATCAACGTAAAATCTTTTGATTCCATAGCTCATACCAATTTCTTATACATGGGTATATAAACATATATGAAGGTATGTATCTGATGTTCCGGCATTACTAAATGAGCATATGGAAGTCTCACCATAACTCCGTTGGTCACGCAAATGATTTTAGGCCTAATTTGGAGTCTATTGTCTCCAGTTCCCCACCTAATAAATTTATATATACATGAAGGTATGCCTCGGATATTATTTGAAAAGTAAAAAATGTCGGATCGAAACCGAATTTCTGGCATATGTTTAGTTCGTTCCTGGAAAGGATTTTGGACCCAAATTCGATTCCACAGTTTCCCAATTCCTCCTCACGCCACAAAACACTATAAATTTGGAACGGAAGAGGCAATTATTTTTAAAAATACAGGACTTATTTAGAATATCCTTAGGGACAATTTTACCAAATTTCATGTTGACAGGCAAACCTATTTTCCCTGCGCATTAGTCCCCCCACCTAAGGTGCTGCTATACAAATCCCATCTCACAATTGCGTATCATGTGAAGTTCTGATAAACAGTTTTTGAGTACAGTATAAATGGATGGCAATGTGTCATTTCCTAACTTGTGTTTTATTATCATCATCTGCAGTTATGCATTAGATAAATCAGCACTGCTTTTAAATATATTTTCGAAACATACTTCTAACCACATGGTTTAATGCGTTGGAGAGCTGAAAGAAATAAAAGAAGAACCTAGGAAAAATTACACCGTTCTTCCGACGATTCTACATAAGGTGAAAATTAAAACTATTTTAAAAAAGTGGAAGGATGAAGTAACCAAGAGTCATAACATCGAACTTTCGTTAGCGTCCTCAGTTGATCCAAATGATGTAAATGAAAAGAGAACATTAAAATGAATTTGGTTCCCATGGCATCTGTGAACTCTATTTCACTTTGCTATACAAAAAGAGGTATTTTTCAAAGTTAAGCACCAGCATTTCATCCGCATGAAGCTTTTGCTCAGAATTTTTGTTTGTTTATAAGATCCCTTCCTCCGTTTCATATTTATTTAATTATTTAAATAAAGTTATTAAATTTGGAAAAATTTTATTTCCTTATAGTAAGTATAAATCATTGCTAGAATGAAAACGCAAATATTACTGTACCCACAAATTAAACAACAGGTACAATATTTCGTACCAGCCAACCCAGGTACAATATTTCGAAAAAGTTATGATACTGACGATCAGTTTATCGATCAATAATGAGCACACGCTATACAATGCAGTGTTTGACGATAAATGACACAAGAAACATGAGTTTCATTTGCGAATGTTGAAGCAGATGGTCGTTCGTAAAAACACAGTAGAGTGTGGAATGAGTATATTGAGGGTGTACAAAACGAAGGGTTGCAGAAGAGCAGGCTGATAGGTTCGGACATATTATATGGCAGCCAGCAGAAAGTGGAGAGAGAAAAATTATGACAATGCAGTAGAAATCAGCGAAGAGTAAGCCCAAGGAGATGGTGGGAGGTAGTGAGAAAAGATGCGGAAGAATGTTGCATTACAAAGGAAACGACTCTTGGCAGGAGGAAATAAAGGGAGAAGACGCAATATGCTGACTTCAAATGGCAAAAAAAAAAAAGCTTGGGTATTCACGCCCTATGCTGACAAGTTGAAAAAAATGAGGTTTATTGGAGAGTTACCTACGTGAAGAGGAAATAAAAAAAAAAACTTATTTATTTTCTTATCTACTTTTATATATACAGTAGAACCTGGATAAGAAGTTTTCCAAGGGACCGGAGGTTTAGAACTTCTTACGCGGGAAAACTTCTTAGAAGCGAAATGACCTAAGAATATAAAATATTAACTACATAAATAAAAATGAAAAGATACACATACATAAGTTAAAGATCATTTTTAAGTACTGTTTCAGAATTTATAAACATTTTACTCTGCCCATGGGAAACATTTTTAAACTGAGGATTTCTAATTGCTTAACGTTCTGTTCATTAAATTCATTACCAAGTTCGAAGAATGAGCTCCTTTGGAGTTCCAGCATACCTTAAAAGAGATCACAATTAAAATAAGACAGAGCAACAATCCACTAAGTAATTCAGAACTGTTCAGAACTGGAAATTGAATATCAGAACAGCCTTCAAAACGAGTTGCCCTGATTTCGCCTGGAATAAGCAACGCTTCGACAGTGGATTCTCGAATAGGCGGCACTTCGCCAGTGGATTCTCAGCGGATACCACCTCACCTGGGTGGTGGTATCCGCCGAGAATAAGTAACATTAGTCTCCTCCATTGCAAAGCGTTGCTTATTAGAGTCAGTGTAATATCAGGGCAACTCGTTGTGAAGGCATTCACAATATGAGATTCATGTACACTGAAAGGTCAGAATTCACGGGATACCTGGTTTCTAGGCAACGCGACGCTGTCCACCCCTCTCGCTAGTGGACGAACCCACCGCTTGGCAGGTATATGGGTACACTGCATTCACATAAACTGTAATTCGATGTCTGTATGAATAAACATCGTGAGTTAACCGACTCTGAAAGAGCGATGATAGTGGGTGCCCAACGCAAGGGTCATTCTATCGCGGAAGTGGTTCAGAAATTTCACTATCCACATTCGACAGTATCAAGAGTGTATCGGAAATACGCCATTTCCGGAATAACATCTCATCGTGAACAGCGCTGTGGGCGGCGGAGAAAGGTGGTGGATGAACATGGCCGTCAACGTCTGTCTCGCATTGTTTCAGCAAACTGGAGAGCGACAGTGGCATAAATCACCGCCGACTCCAACGAGGGAGGTGCCAGAAACGTCTCCACCAAGACCATCAGGCGCAAGTAGACGGTAATTCGATGTCTGTATGAATAAACGTCGTAAGTTATGGAAGCTCCCATAAACGTTATGGGAGCCGCCGATCCACCAGAGTCCCATTGCTAACACCACGACACAGGACTCTATGCCTCAATTGGGCGAAATGACATCGGCACTGAACCTTGGATGTTTGGAGACGGGCCTCCTGGTCCAATGAGTCCCGTTTCCAGTTATTTCGAGAGGATGGGAGGGTGCGTATCTGGCAGAAACCGCACGAAGCTATGCAGGTGGATGGTCGGTAATGGTCTGGGAACGTGTTCAACTGGCACACGTTGGGACCACTGCTACGTCTAGACGCATCTCTGAACGTTCCACGTTACGTGTCCATCCTTGCAGGCCATCTGCATCCCTTCATGGTCATCGTGAACCCACAGGGCAATGGACTCTTCCAGCAGGACAATGCACCTTCCCACAGAGCCGCGGTGACTAGAACATGGTTCGAAGAGCATTCCGCAGGTTTTACCACCATGGAATGGCCTCCCCGTTCACGGACATGAACCTAAGGAGCAACTTTGGGATGCTGTGGAATGGTCCGCTCGAGCTTTGGATTCTTCACCCAGGATGCGACGGAATTATGGACAGCGGTGCAGCAAGCATGGTTGGAAATACATGTGGAACGCCTTCGTGAACTAGTGGATAATGACTCGCCGTATGACTGCCCTTATCCGAGCGAAAGGTGGGCTTAACCGTTACTAGGTAGGTATCCCATGATTTCTGACTGTATCAAGAACGATGCCATTTAATCTACTTCGGTGATTTACTATGAACTAAAATGATGCTATGCAATAACTTGTTTGATTACCAAAATGTTCATACTGTTTAATATTTTTAATATTAAAATAAAGAATTTGTATTTTTAAAAAACGTATTAAGTGGGAAAAATCATTATAATAATACACTGTGTATTCCTTATCGCGAACCTTTTATGCGGGAAAACTTTTTACCCGGGAAAATAATACATTACAACACATAGAGTTGAAATTGGAATTTAAGAAACCGAACCGAGTACAAGGGAAAACTTCTAATGCAGGAATTTCTTAGCCGGGTTCTACTTTTAGCCAATGCAGCAAAAGTCTGTGGGTTCCTTGCACTATAGGGCTAATACTAATAAAGCCTAATTTTCGCCACTTATATTATTTTGTGTTTTATTAATACCTTCTTTTCTTACAAAATACCTTCTTTCGGTTTAAAATTTATCTGAAATACGCTGCGCATCTGATGAACGAAGAATACAGTTCACTTTGAAGAAATATTTCCAATAATCATTAGAAACAAGTAACTCCCGGAATGCCTTTATAAAAATATATTATTTTCTAAATTTAATCCAGTCTAATCCAAGCACTGAGTAGCTGGAGGAGCAATTTTTTTGACTGGCTGTAGCTCGCAACAGTATATGAAAAATCTTAACCCTTAACCTTTCAACCCACATGATTTATCCCAGAACGTAATCTTTCAGTGAAAACAAGTTCCCTACACATTTGTAGAATAATGAAAAATCGTTTTACACTACAGACTTGTTAAGAAGTACGCCTACACTAGGCTGCAGATTTAAAGTGAAATAAAAAAAAAGAAGAAGAAAAAACAGTCACAGTAAAAGGCAGTGTTTCAATAAAACAGCCTGCGAAGAAACAAAAATAATTCATTACTTAATTAAAGTAGAAGACAATTCTCTTTCTTTGTTTCACATGGAGGAATCTTACTGAGCTTGATTCAAACGATAAAAGTGTCACTATAATCCAACGAAGGATCAAATATTGAAAACAGTTGTTGGTGTAGAAGCATCAGCGACTAAGGCCATATTGCTCCTTGTATATTGTCTCTAAATTGCGTATGTTCTGTGGTCGATTTTCGGTTTTACTAGATGAAAAACCGGAGTTTCTCGGAGGGGCAAAACCATGCTACCCTAGCCTGAAACCGACTAACTCAACCACGTTGTGAAATAAAGCCCATAAAACTTCCTCACGTTATCGACGAGACTCGAAATCAGGCCTTTCCCACCCAGTGTGGGAGGACGGCGGTCTTACAAACTGTGAGATCTACCCACGAGAGCATCAAATATTGACGTGGTAGAGAGAAGAGTAGACTTCACGCAGTGAATTCATTTACAATGCAATGTTATTATCATTTCTTTTATTTTCCTATGATAGCTGAACTTTCCATCAACAGTACTATCAAAGTTAAAGAAATGTTCACTTGTCACTAACTATGCGGATACATTAGCGCTGTCACTCATTTAGCTACTGGATTATTGGTCATTGTAGCAGATACGCAAAAAAGTAAAAATTCTCAGTTCAAGACTTAAACATCCCTTAAGAATAGCGATCGTGTCGTCTTTATGTGTGAAAAGACAACACGACCGAAAATATATAAGGTTTCGTTGATGTAACCATTCCATAATAGAGTCATATTTTCCGAAAAATACAAGTTTGTCACTAAGCACAGGAGTAAACGACTGTGACACTTCTAGCTTTCTTTCCTTCCATTTTGAATGTATTGGGACCTGAAATTTAGGGCCCAGTAAATTCAGATCCCAGTGCTTTTTGTAACGTAAACAAACACTTGGATCTCTGAGACGTTTAGCTCTATTCTTTTTCTTTTTTATGCATGCCGCCCAATCACAGAAGGAAAATTACAATATCTGCGGCTACTTCATGGATCACAAAGAAATTTTATGCAACCAACCTAATTTAAAACTATTTTATGAAGTAGCTGATATTATTGATAATTATAAATTGCGATTGGTAATAAAAGAAATTTGTAATGCCGAGTGTTTTTAATTATTCTTCTTAAATTGAACATTGACCTTCACCTCTTATTGTGACCTATCTACAAATATATAAAATGCGACGAATTTGTCTAAAAGTTTTAAAATTTAAACATAGTATTTCAAAGGAACGATTTTTGTGAACTGATTTTACAGATCTGCTTCGATCAGAACCAAACAACCTGAATTATAAATTTTATTTTAGAGGCTTTATTTGATTGAATAATTTACAAAAGCATTAATCATTATGCTCAAGCATGCAGCGGTTATACGAAAGTATAACTTCAGTAAAAGAAATCGCAAAGTCCCTGCTGAAATTAAAATTCAAAATATTCTTGATGATTTACTAAATTATACACTATTAAACCACGTTAGTATCTAATTTAGTAAATCAACATTGATTACACCACGTTCAGTTTAATTAAATTTAAATTTTAGTGAAAATACTCTTGATTATTGAGTGTAAAAGATACTGCAAATTTATATTGTTTCGTCATCGACTTTCGTTTTTGAACTGTACCATGATTATTCGTCAGCTAACCTCTCATCAAGATAGCAGCATTTTTTATATGAAAAGACAAGCTTTTGTTTTGTAAAATCATATTGTAATAGCAGACTGATGCATACGGCTATTCAACCCTGAAAGAAGAGTATAAACTGGAACTACTGCCTGTACCGCTTTCATAATTTTGAAACTTCAGTGTCAATGTTGACTTACTTGTAAATACAGTGTGTTTCCCTATCTTTTAAATTCAATCAATGTAATCGCCTTGAATATTTATAATGTACACCCTTCTAGCCGAACCAGGCTGTTTCGGGGGGGGGGGGGGGGGTGCCCACTGATGTTGAAATAAAAAGAGATGTTAATAATAATAATTAGCTTTTTTGTTTTTTATGTTGCAATATGTATTTAACTAACAATAAAAAATGGATAAACAGTAATTTCTTAAAAAAAAGTTTCTGATTTCGCTTTAAACATTTATTATAGCAAGCTTAAATATGATACGCAGCTTAGTTTAGTGACGTGTGGAGAAATCCAGATGCATTTTGAACATGTTGCTAATAAATATAACATTACTTTCATGTTTATCAGCTACATGTTAAAAATTCATTGGGATTCGGGATAAAGACTTATGTTAACTTGATGCAGATACTCCTATAAAAGAGTATCTGCATCAAGTTAAAGAAATCCTGCATACGTTTTAGAATTCTTTTCGTGCATAGTCCGACCGGAAAGATACATTTCGTATCTTACAACGAGGGGAAATCTTGCTTCGTCCTGTAAAATATATCTGTATAAACCTATAAGATACATGTTTTTTCGTCGGTTTAATATGCTCCTTTTGCAATTTTGAATTAGCATTTACTTTTATATTTTTTTCTCTTAGCGATTTTTTAATAATCACTTTTTTTTTTTCGAAATTAATAAAAGAAAGTGATAATTCAAGAAATACTGCAAAATTTTGGCTTTCCTTAATTTTTTTTCTATATATTTTCCTAAGAATTATATTTACCACAGGAAGCTTTTTTTTTACACAGATCGAAAAGCAACCCCTATTTTGTTCTTTTTTTTTTTTTTTTTTTTTTTTCAATTTAGAAATAATGTTTCTATATTAGTTTCAACAACTTTTGAGAGCTAGAAAAGTGGAGGGGGAACTCTTGAATTTTTAATTCATGAGAGTATCTGATACTGTCAATTTTTGACTTCCAGAGAGAAGAATTTATAAGACAAAAAATTTGCGAGACATCATGTGAATTAGATTTTGTTGTCGAAGGAACAGAATCATTATCGGTACAATTCATCTCCCCTCCCCCGCAACTCGCTTGCGCGCGCACACACACACACACACACACACACACACACACACACACACACACTTCTGTATAGGGCAGAAAAACAGGCCTGAAAACAGTAGCCTGTTATGAGGGAACGGAAATCCTGAATGCTATTCACGAAATGAATTACGCATGTCGAAAGCGACCTCTGACGGTCACTAAATATGACTCTGTTGAACCTTTTACGAATATAGACACATAGTGAAATGGCACAGTTAGTCCCTTTCACTAACGTCCCTAAATCGATGTTCCTCGTGTGTGCACATAACAGATTTAGTCTCTCCCCTGTTCTAGATGAAGAAGCACGCGAAAATCTGTACAATAAAGGCTATAATTTCGACTATTGGGAAGTAGCCCACATTCGTAGGTAAACAGCGACGTTTGGTGTGCTCCATTTCCCGTGCACAAAACATGGTCTGTGTTCCTAAGCATAATGTCCTAAAAGTTGGCAAACTGCAGATGCTCCGCTTCCTTCCGAACAGGGTCAACTAAAATATGTGAACTTCCATAATGTTAAATGCTGTCGTCGCGTTTAGCTCACCCACTAAGCGCGTCTCAGACAGCTAAAATATGTTTTTAGTGCACGAGGTCTAAGTGTAATCGTGTCACGTACTTTTTACTCAGGTAAGATTCATGCCAGCATACAGGATCGCACGTCATGGATATATTCCAGCGTGTATAATGGGTGTCGCCGTCTGTCTATGAACTCCCGTTCAGCATTCTATCTTGAAGACTTTATAGCTATACTAATCCGATCCGAACTGCTTCCACTGGCCACGATATCCAAACTCCGCAGAGCTATCTTTATTTCACATGATTTTTTTTTTTTTTTTTTTTTATCATGTGGTTTGCAGTATCATGTTACCCTTCGAATACCCTCCAACCGACTCTGGAGATACTGCACGTGTCCCCCTATTTGCCCGTACCCCCACATATTTCCAGTCGACGATGCCACCTTATGGGATGCAACTGCCAGGGACATCATTTTGTTCTAAGTAAGATGGTGACATCGCGTTCTTTATCAGAAGAACAATGGCGGATGAACTTAATGAAAGGATGTCAACGATCCTGTGTTGCTCCGGTAAAAGTATATATATATATATATATATATATGTTTTTTTTTTAATGTTTTATACGTGAGTTAAAGTAGACTAGGTCAGAGATGCGTAAACTTGCCAGATAACCTTCTCTTTTTTATTTTTGTTTTCGCTTGCACTTCTTCCGTTCAGCCTTCCAAATTAGCAACATGTGAATGAAAAGAAGAATTAAACTATGCCTTCAAGACTAAGAATAGAAAATATACTGGTACTATCACACCAAGTTACATTAACATTAAACACTTAAACCGCGTGAATGTATTGCCGAAACAACAGCAAATATTTTGTTCGTAAAGAATTAAGAAGTAGGGAACTAGGAACTCTTGGCTGTTTCTCAGCAGATCGCTATGGAAATACGACTTTTGAGGAACTACAATTGCGAGTACCGCCCGAAGAAATCAATACCTGTGGTTTCATTGTCCTTCTTTCCTTTATTTCATTATCTTTTGTGAGGTATCTACGTTCACCTCACAAAAAAGGAAGTCTTCTTGCTCGAATACAGATAGAAGTAGCGCCATTACAACGGAATTCTGCAGGGTGCTTCCTGTGGTGAGTGTAGGCACTCTCTCTAATTGTATTTTATTCCTTGTTAATTCTTTTAATTTAATTAGTTGTTAATTATTAATTACTTTATTTGTACTCTTTTTTGATTGCATACAGATAACAATAGTTCCTTGCGAACAGAATACTTTCTGTAGTTTCGGCAATGCTCCCGTGATCAAACAGTGTTTGATTTTAATTATTGTATAATAACTGTCTTTTTGATTTTCCGCGAAAGAACAGAATAAAACCTAGTTCGTGTCCACCTTTCGAAGAGCACAAGCTTTTAATTTGACTCCTGGAGTTGAAACGGTTGTGATCTTTAAAGGCCGCCTCTTTATTTCAAACGATTTTTTCATTATTTTTATGTAGAGCGTCCTAAACTTTTATACTTTCGATAAAAATGATACTAGAAAAAAGAAAAGAAAAAAAATCAATAATTACTTTCATCCAGCAAGTGTGCTTTTCTCTTGTTATAACAAGAACAATCAGAGGTATTTCCTTTCTTTGGAATTTGAACTTCCATAATATAAATAAGAATTATTCATTCAATCACACAACTTCTAACGA
The DNA here is from genome assembly GCF_048544385.1 of Mastigoproctus giganteus. Classification (NCBI taxonomy): domain Eukaryota; kingdom Metazoa; phylum Arthropoda; class Arachnida; order Uropygi; family Thelyphonidae; genus Mastigoproctus; species Mastigoproctus giganteus. The sequence continues at coordinate 81,061,760 of NC_143580.1, forward strand.
TCAGCATTTAAATTTTCATTTATATACATACACCAAGTACTTTAGATTTATTACAGTTTTTATGTTTTCCCGTAATTCATGGTTAATAATATATGAGTAAGGTATAATATCTTGTGATCATGAAGGAACACAAGACAATATACCTTACATATATCCAGATTAAAAATAGCACTGTTAATTTATCTATTTCGAGTTTTTCGCATATTTTAACAGCAGACAAAGTTAACAAGCAAGAGAGCAAGAACCGCACTGATGATTCACTGTGGAGAAACATTGGCCCCACAAATAGACGAGCGAGGGAGAGAGTGTCGAAAAGTTGTCAGGTGTACGACCCGCTGTATCATCAAGGGATGGAAGATGTTAAAAATAGATGTTTGTTCATAGTGTAGGTAGTTCTATTGCTTTTCTTTCTGAGAATTCGATGCAAAATCCTTCCAAATATGTGACACTAAAGCGAAATCAAAGTTGTAATTATTAATGAATTGCGAAAAGTTCATTTCCACGCTTGTAGTATTCATTTTTTTTTTTAATATGAAGCATCATTAAAAATTGTGGAAATGAAACGTAAGCTATGTTCAGTGGTATACCCGGTCGAGAACATTCTGTCATTTGACGAAATAAAGCATATCCTTTAGCAGGGTAGACCACAGTGTCAGATATCTGTGTGATGTGAGTAAGTTGGAAGCAAAGGAACAATGAGGGTGAGAGAAATCTACGGACCAAGAGATTGTGAAGAATATGGCAAGAGTCTTTACATGCGTATGGAATGGGCAAGCAAGCGTGAATGTCTTATTATGGGTGACTTTAATCTGCCCCAGATTGATTGGAATAATTGGGAGTGAAACTCACCATGGGGAAAAACTTTTTTAAATAAGCTAGGTGATTATTATTATTTATACCAGCATGTTAGCGAAGGTACTACGGGTGAAAATTTCTTCACCTCATAATTACTAACGAATCAGATGGTATCACTGAGTTTAAAGTACAAGAACCATTGTCAGGAAATGATCATGCAATCGTCAGTTGGAAGATATACCTGGTTCCTGGATACTGTCACCCGTCTCGCTAGTGGACGAACCCACCGCTTGGCAGGTATATAGGTACACTGCAGTCACGTAGATGGTAATTCCATGTCAGTATGGCTAAACATCATAAGTTAACTGATTTTGAAAGAGGGATGATAGTGAGTGCCCGACGCATGGGTCACTCTATCGCGGAGGTGGTACAGAAATTGTACATCCCCGTTCGACAGTTTGAAGAGTGTGGTGGATGAACGTGTCCGTCGACATCTGTCTCGCATTGTTTCAGCCAACCGGAGAGCTACAGTGGCACAAATCAACGCTGACTTCAACGAGAGGTACCAGAAACGTCTCCACCAAGACCATCAGGCGACCATTAACCACAACAGGTTATGGGAGCCGCTAACCCACTACAGTCCCATTACTAACATCACAACACAGGACTTTAAGCCTCAACTGGGAGAAAGAACATCGGCACTGGACCTCGGATGATTGGAGACGGGTCTCCTGGTTCGACGAGTCCCGTTTCCAATTATTTGGAGCGAACGGGAGGGTGCGTATCTGGAGACGCTATGCCCCTGTCATGTCAACAAGAAACTGTTCAGGCAGATGGACGGTCGGTAATGGTCTGGGGTGTGTTCAACTGGCACACGTTGGGACCACTGCTACGTCTAGACGCATCTCTGAATAGTCCAGGTTACGTGTCCATCCTTTCAGACCATCCACGTCTCTTCATGGTCATCGTGTACCCACAGGGAAATGGACTCTTCCAGCTGGACAATGCGCCTGCCCACAGAGCTTTGGTGACTAGAACATGTTTCGAAGAGAATTCCACAGATTTTAGCACCATGGAAAGGCCTCCCCGTTCACCGGATGTGAACCCTGTGAAGCAACTTTGGGATGCTGTGGAAAGGTCCGTTCGAGCTTTCGATCCTCCACCCAGGAGTGCGACTGACAGAATTATAGACAATGGTGCAGCAAGCATGGATGGAAATACCTGTGGAACGCTTTCGTGAACTAGCGGACTCAATTGCTCGCCATGTGACTGAACTTATCTGGGCGAAAGGTGGGCCTACCCGTTACTAGGTAGGTATCCCATGATTTCTGTCCACTCAGTGTAAAGGCACGGATTTTAACTTCAATAGAGGGCACTTTGACAGTTTAAGGTACTATATGGCATCTGTGAAATGAGGGGATTGCCGAGAGATGGCGAATACATTTGAATTACGGAATACTTTTAAAGCAAAAATCACAGAAGCCACGAACGCATACATACGTTTAAGAAAATATTACAGGAAGAGGTACCGAAATGGATGACTGTGGAGCTGGCTGGTCAAATAGAGCAGAAAAAGATAGCATGGGACAGTTACAGAGCGATGAAAAGTATTAAAGCGTACAACAAGTAGAAGTTAATATGTAAGAGTACCGCAAATAAGTCAGGGAAGCCAAGCCTGCGTATGAGAACGCACTGGCGAAGAGAGCAAAGCAGAGAATAGAGACAAGGAATATTTCATGTATGTGAATACAACAAAGAAGAAAGCTAATCAAATCGAACCCTTCTGAACTATCTCGTCTGCGTGTGTAGCACAGTGGTATCGACACCGTCCTCCCCACACCGGGTGGAAAAGGCCCGGATTCGAATTCCGTCGATGATGCGAGGAACTTTAATGGGCTTTTTTTCTCAGTGACTGAGTTAGTCGGTCTCAGGCGTAGATAGCAAGGTTTTTATCCCCAAAATTTGAGGGTTTTCGTCCAGCAAACAGACAAATCGACCATAGAACACACACGCAATTAACAGACATAAGACACAGCACGGCAGATGAATTTAATTATTCGGGTGGCCTAAATATAATAGTTTTTTTTTTTTTTTTTGTGAACTATCTCAAGTGAATCTTCTGCTACCACAATTTGTATCCTGGTTTCCTCCAGGGAACAATCGTTTTATCTGGTGTCTTAAGTATTTTCCTCCATCAGAAGATATTCAGCCAGCCTTACACAGACTTGATAGGATATGTAGATTTTCAGCTAACAACTTACTAATTACAGCTGATCTCAACGCTAAGTCTACACTATGGAATAGCAGCTTTTCTGATGCTCGAGGTGAGCAGTTGGTTGATCTGATCTTGGATCATAATCTCTGTGTAAAGAACTTACCTGATGAACCATATACATTCTCGATGACAAATGGTGGACCTAATATAGATGCTACTTTAACCTCCATTAATCTGGTAGATAGAGTGCAAGATTGGGAGGTGAATCCGTACCTAATTAACAGTGACCATCGAGCAATCACCTTCACAGTTTTACCGGGTATAGACAAGTAGATACAACAATACGGGATTTAAGGTATTTGCAGATGGACAGGGTGAACTGGACCAAGTTTCACGGATAGCGGAATACAAATTTTAATGGAGATGATAAAGCAATCATTAACATCAAAAGAATATCTCTTTCTGGTTCAGTATCATTTATATCAGGCGATGGCCTACTCGACTAAAAGAAAAGAGGCAATAAGAGCTTCTGTCACATGACGACATTCAGCACTAGCTGAATTGAGATAACAAACTCAACAAGCAAGAAAAGCATACCAAAGGAATAGGCATTTACCGGACGCAGGCACTCAAGCTTTGTAAAATGATTACAGAGACTTGAGGAAGGTTACCATAAAGCAATTGCTGATAGCAAGAAAAACTGTTGGCAACGTCTGGTGGAGGAAACAGGAAATACTAACCCTTGGGGTATAATCTATAAGCTTTCAAGAAATAAATTTTTGTGTGGTGATATTTACAATACTGTAATTAGAGAGAATCAAGAAACTTCGGACTGGGAATCTACAGTCGAAGCGACAGTGGGTAGCCTCTTTCCAGAAGACTTACCTTATATGGACAGCCCTGACAAGGCGGAAATTAGACGCATTAATCGAGACTATACAGGAACAACTGAAATTGGCATTTTTAACATACTTGAGCTAGGGGTTGCAGTAGCTAAATTGAACCATAAAAATGCCTGGCATTGACCTCATTGAGAATCAAGTGGTTGAAAAATTTTATGAGTTCTTCCCTGAGACCTTATTAAACTTATTTAATAAATGCTTGCTAGAGGGGTTTTTCCCTCTTGAATGGATGCTTGAGCTCTTAAAAATCTTGCATAAACCGGGAAAGACAAAAACAAACCCCAGAGCTTTATCTAAATCTATTGGCCAATCTTGGCAAATTATTTGAAAGGATGATTGCCCCAAGGATTTTAAAATTATTTACTGAACATCAACTCTCCTCTGATTGCCAGTTCGGATTCAAAATAGGACGATCCACTGAGGACGCAATGACTTGCGTCCTTGCTAACTTGCTACCTTGTTCAGTTACATTCAGGAGGCAACCAGAAAATATGTTCTTGCTGTTTTTATTGACTTTGAGGGCACTTTCAATTCCCTCTGGTGGGAGAGTGCCCTCAGATCACTGCAAATGGCAAAGTGTGATGACTACCTGTTCAAAGTCCTTAGATCTTACTTTAAGCACCGACAAATTAGAGTATGTGCAAATCATTTATCACACACGACTACCGTTTCCAGAGGATGCCCTCAGGGTTCAGTCTTGGGACCTCTCTTCTGGAACGCAGTGCTAGACCAGTGGCTCACAAAGGATAGCAAAGGGTTCATCAAAGTTGCATATGCAGATGACATGGCGGTGGCTGTGCAGGGAAGACCAAGACAAATTCTAGAACAAAAAATTCAGTCAGTTTTGAATGATTTATTGGCATGGTTGGGTTTAAATAAAGTAAAGATTTCTGTCATCAAGACCAATTTCATGGTGTTTAAACACCACTTCGATTATGGAAGGCCGCCAAAGGTAACCCTATATGGTACTCAAATTCCATATGTACAGAACACCAAGTATTTGGGTTTAACTTTAGGTGATCGTCTCAGGTTGTATGTACATGTTAATGAAATAAATGAAAAAAATCAAAAAGTTTGTAGCTACAGTTGTTAGAATTTCCCGTAAGGAATGGGGTTTATCCAAAAAAAACTCTGGCATTATACTACAAAATGAAATTTCTTCCCATTGTGGTTTATGGTGCTGGTATTTGGTTTGCAGGTTGCTACCAAGGTTACAACTAAAGCTAAGCTTCTGTCCCTGCAACGTACAATGTTGCTTACATTTATACACGTCCCCAGGACAGTGTCGACAAATGCCTTGCAGGTCATTGCAGGTACCATCCCTTTGGATTTACACATTATTTTCCGGGGTATTGGATATAACTTAAAGAAGGGAAGGCCGTTACAAATACTGAATACCACCTCTAACCAAAATAACAACATAAAGGAGGAAAAACGTAGAATTTAGGGTGAGCTTGTGAATTGCTGGCAGCAACGTTGGGATGTCAGTGAGTTTGGAACCATTACAAGAGGGTTCATTCCAGCTGTAAGCTTTGCAATGAACAAGGTGTCTTCTTGGTTTGCTCCCACCATGACGACGACTTACTTAATCACTGTACATGGCTTACGGGCTAAACTATTTGAAAGAGGATTAGAATCTAACCCCTACTGTTCGTGAGGTGAGGTTGAATCTTGGAGACATGTCATCTTTGAATGCGGACTGTATGCTTCAGACAGGCAGGAATTGCTAAATAGGTTACCAAACCTCATGGAGAATAATTTACCTCTCTTGGTTCAGAGCTGGGACATCTTTGCTTTGCTTCAGGAATTCTCGGCCAAAGTTTTTAAAAGAAGACAGGAGTTAAGAACTCTATTGCAGGATAACAATTAATGAAAGTGCTGCACATTTGACTACAAAATGCTTGTTGTACAGTATGTTCATTGGAGGTTTCTGGATCATAGTGCGAGTTGATCTTCTGCAACTAGATACCCAAATGCTGGCTTGCATTTGTGGATGGACTCTAAGTGGAGATAATGTTAATCTAAGTGTTAATGTTTTTCTTAGTGTTACTGTTAATTTAATGTCATTCTAAATGTATGTATGTATTTGCTATTTACATGTAAATAATTTTATAATGTTGCTTTTGTTTCGACAAGTGTACATTGTCCCTAGTTAGATTTTTTTTTTCTGGCCTCCAAGTCTGGGCAGCCTTGGGGGCGGCATTGCTGGCACCTACCGGTATAGCACTTCATCCGTTGGGTGAGGGATTTGTGCATTATAGCACACACAGAGAACATGTGATCCAGGTGTTGGTTGGTCCCTGGTGACGAAATGAACTGACACAACACTTTTTTCAGGCCTGTTTTACAGAGGTTCTGAGCTATCACAGGAGTAATAGGCGGAGATGGGCTTATGTCTAGGAGCCACCTTTCATACCAGGACACACACACATGAATATGTACACAAGGAGCACATAATATATGAGTATGTATATAAATTTATTAATATGTATCTTGAGAATGTATATATAGTCGTGTGTTAATAAATGAAAATGAAAAAAAAATGTGCACTGGGTGTCAAGTCAATATGGTTTTACTAGGGGGTGTTCTACTGAAGATGCGATTAATGACTTAGTTAATTTTAGTATGCATTCTAATGATAATTATACGATTTTGAAGGGGTATTCGACATCGTATGGTTTGAGAGTGTTCTGCTATCTTTGAGGTTGCTGAAGTGTCCTGATTTAATTTATAAGTTGATTAGACGTTATCTGTGTGACAGGAAAATTACAGTTAGGTCACAACATTTGAAATACGAAAGGAATGTAAATCTCGGCTGCCCTCAGGGATTGGTGCTGGGCCCAGTATTCTGGAATTTGGTACTAAATTTGTGGTTAGCTAATGATATGTCTGATTGCCATAAGATAGCTTACGCGGTTGATTTGGTCTTGATGGTGCATGGTAAATCTAGGCAGCAAATTGAGGATAAAATAGGTATAGTTTTTGATAGCCTTGTTCAGTGGGCTTTGGACAATAAACTGAAGATTTCTACTAATAAAACTGTTATGATGCTTACTAAAGGTAGGCTCAACTACAACAGACCTCCTAAAGTAGTTATTGATAATAAGCAGATACCTCTTGTTCTCGGGATAAATACTTTGGAGTTGTATTAGATGACATTTTTACTTTTACTGCCCACATAGAATATTTGGTAAATAAGGTTAAAAATTTTACAACCTCCATAGTTAGAATTAAAAGGAAAGACTGAGAGGTTGAATCAGAAGGTTCTTTGGCTGTATTATAAATTCATATTTTTGCCTATCGTGTCATACGCTTCATCTGTTTCGTTTAGGTGGGTTAAAACTGTTAAGTTTAGAAATAAAATAAATTTTATGAACCCATGTATTAAAAAAAAAATATTATACTCCGGCACAACCACATAAGTCAGAGAGGGGTTTAAAACTAATCACTCAATAAGAAGTCAACCAATAATGTATTTATGTTTTGAAGTATGTTACATGGGTAGATGTTACAGTGATAAAGTGACACTAATACTGCATTCTTACTGAAAAATGACTGGGTTTAATTAATACCAAAGATTGTTTGTTTAAGGACTTTACGGCGCAAGGACAGCAAGGCCATAATGCGCCTAATACCAAAGAATACAATGCAACACAGAAACGGCGCACGGTTTATTTAAATTTCTTCTGCACCTCCTCAACGCCTATGAAACCAAGGGAGGGATAAGTAGAATGCCGTTATGCTTCTATTCTCTGCAATTTGCATATATAATTCTTTATATGGAAATGATGAATCAGAACAAGGGGATTTATATGCAATATAATTACAGTAGATAAATTACAATGAGAGTTCTATTATCTCCCAAGCAGCCTCATGCGTTTTAACTAGTCCCGATCTTCTAATAAATATTCAGGAAACTTTGGAAATTTTTACGAACAGCTCGGATGTGGAGGAATTCTTTATACAGAAGCCTTTATTCGCAGAAGATATCGTGCCCGAGAATCGAAGTAGCTCCACAAGCAATCAATGCACGAGCATCTTTTTCTTACTCTTTCAGTTTTACCAGGAGCGTACTTGCTCGTGAGAAATTAAGCGCCCCGTTGGCCTGTTTCCCTTAGCGGAATGAAACGTTTCAAGTCGTTATTTGTCTGACATTTTGTTTGGCAACCCTCTTTCCTTGTTACAAGTTTAAATGCCTATCATTTACATTTCCACAGCAAAAGGTACTGACGTCAGCGTCTCCACGGTAACAGCTTAATGTATTTCTGTGCATCTCACCCGCCAAACTAACTTCTCAACAACCTGTTGCCGCAGACACCTGGTAGATTTGTTTGGCATTAAAAGTGCAAGGATCCTAAAGACACTTTAATACCATTTTGGGTAAAAATATCTGCATAGCCTTCTGAATATTCATAATCCCTATGAAAATATTTAATGGTAAGACAGGATTTCTCCCCCTAGCATACAACTTCGACTGACCAATCGATAAACAGGTCTTCCATAAGTAACGTACGCAGTTGACTGAATAAACTCCGATCTCCGAAAAGGGGAAAAATTACATCATCGACAAGAAATATACCGCACTTCATAAGTGCAACATTTCTCACGCGCACTTTTGGGTTCACGAAAAGCAATAATGGCAGTTATTGTAGTGCCACCTGATGTCTACGCGAATCACACTAAGTAGATGTGTAAATATTGTATTAAATATAAACCTAAATGAACCTTACGGGGAAAAAAAAACTCACATTTTTTTTTAAAAATTCAGTTTTTTCCAAAATGTTTTCCTCACAACTAACAGGATTAATTGGTCGAATGCTCTTACAGTCAAAATTTCAAGAAAGTTCTATTTATGGAGAAAGTATTTACAACTACAATATTATTAGGGAGAAGAATTCACGATTAATCATAACAAATTAAGTACTATCTTTATTAGCAGTGCAAAAATTATAGCCTTAAATTTACAAATCAAACGTTAATAATCTAAATTACAATGTAATAATACTCTTTTTAAAGTAAATGCACAAGGAATAATTCCATATGGGTTTAAATTAACTATATATTATAATAATACATACAAATTAAATTTAAAAGAAAAAAAACTGATTCATCTGAAACACGTCAAATTGTTTAGCGTGCAGGAGAAGAGATCTCAGACTGTGAACGGCTTATCATATTCGCCAGGATGGGCCTTTATTTCAGTACAGGGTTCGAAATTACATTTATTTCAATTCTCAAATGTTCAGCGAAGGGCTTAGTCACTTTTACAACTTTTAATAGGGGAAGAAGGCGATGGCTGTTTGATGTGCGAGAACACCATATAGAAATGATTGTTCCAAGTGTCCTTTTTCTGGTCTTTACAGAGATTGTCTGTACTTCACATGGAGTAGATGTAGGAGACCACGGGTGGTGCCTTCCACAAAACAATATGCTCCAAGTCCAATATGTCTTCTATTAGCTGGCCAGAGACTTTAGACATTGGAATTACAAGCCTAAACGATTTGATACTGCCTCCCGATGCAATATTTCTATGATGTTGAGAATACCATCTGGGAAGTGTCTTCTGCATGAGTCTAACGAGCTTTGAACACAGCTTCAGAGACTGCTCGATGGTATTAACCATCCGATTGTATCTAGACATTTATGTGATCCTGGCTTTTTATTTTTCTCACTTGAATTCTGTGGATTTCCCGCCTGTAGTTCAGTGTGTTGCATAATGAAGTTTCGGAATTGGTGGACGGAGAATAGGAACATCTGTTTTTCCACTTTAACATCCACATTTCAAGTCTCCACAACTACTTAAGACCTCAACTCTCTTAAAGACTTAAATACCTCAATCAGGCCACCTTGCAGATGCCCGATTTCCAGAACAATGTAAACTTACAGAACTCAAGTCTCTCTTGATAAGCGTACCACTCTGCGTCCTTAATTAAATTCGTCGCCCTTCTCTCTCTCTCTCTCTCTCTCTCTCTCTCTCTCTCTCTCTCTCTCTCTCTCCTTTCTAACAGGTCCACATCTTTCTTAAAAGAAAATCTCCAAGCCTGCATGTAGTATTCAAGGTAAGTACTGTTTTATATAATTCAATAATCACTTCTTTCTCTGTGCTGGAAAAGTTCCTGCACATCATCGATAGAATCTCATGAGTTATTTATCCCAGCAGGTCGTCTAATTTTTCAGAGAACCTCCTATCGGATTGTGCATGGTTACTTCCAAGTCATTTTCATTAGAGCTGTTGAAATTGTATAGTTAGTTACTGCCATTAACCACCCTACTCACCTTTGTTTCAGAAACTTTAAAAATTAAACTCAAAATTCCTACACCCGTGCATAATGAACTCGAAGGGAGTTGAGGAAAATTTCATTATACAAGTATAACGAAACTTCCGTGTGTGTGTGTTTGTACACACATTATGTAAAAATTATCGATAGCAAAAACAAAAACTGAGTGTCAAACGAACAGAACTGTAATGTTTCAACGAACCCATTTTTAAATCAACAATTGATCTAAATTGCTTTTTTTTCTTCCTTTCTTTTTTTCTTCTTTTAAACATCACGCCTTGCAATTCAGTTTTCAAGAAAGTCGTTTTTATGTTGTACACCATCCTCGGAATAATATGTCTTGCGATATCAAAAAAATTAACCGTATCTAAATATGGTACAGCCTTTGAAACCGAAACACCATTTTATATGACTTTTAATTCGTCTTCGCTATCGTCCGTAGGCTATTTGTTTCGTTTTTAGACTTCAGCAGCTATTAATATGAGGTCAGCAAACAAATTGTCATCTGCATTACAAGAGTTTTTCAAAGGCACCACCAATAATGTCGCAGAGAAGCCAGCCCTATGAAAACAGTTTTACACTGTAGATATTTTGACACAATTCCATGCATTCCGTAGAAACACAATGGCCTTATCTTATCAGCTTTCCGTTGAGGCCTTTTATCCAGATGCAGAAGTAGGCACTTGATTACCCATATTCGGTAATAGCATTTAAAACTTGCGACTATGGTCTAGTGCCTGCATCTTTAAAGTGGTGTTTGGTGGGAAAAAATGCTAATTTTTATGTAATTGGTGTAAAGGGAACACACAATATGCTGTACAGTTGTCAAACTTCATCAAAACCTTTTGCAGCCATTTAGTGATCATATTCTACTAATCATGCACTGAATATGTGACTGTTTGTTATTGCGATATATAATGCTAAGCCCAGTCAAATCGATTCCTTTAAGTGGTGTCCAACCTTTTCCTGTACAGGGGCCATATTCAAAATTAGATTTGTTTCGCGGGCCGCACTGAGTGATTTGAGAAAAATTGGTATGTTATATTATTCATATCTTGTTACATGTAAATGGAAGTTTCTATTTTCATATTAACGTTTTTATAAAAAATGCAAACTCCCAACTATTTTATGTGCAAAAAATCTGTCAGCGATTTATTTTTTAGATTTTATTAAAATTATAAAAATATGACTTACTTTTGTTTTTTTGAAAAAAAATATTTTATTTTTGTTTTTTTGAAAAATACCTTACTTTTGCTTTTAAATGCTCACTTTAGAAAATTTACAACCTGGAAAGGATCACTGCTTTTCAATGTTAAGGTGAATAAATAAATATAATGATACACGTAAAATTAAAAATATTCGAAAATTTTATTAAGTACAATACACAACAACATTTACTAAACAAAACTTAACATTTAATGAGAAAATTTTGGTTGATAATTTATAAAATTTAATCTAAATGCTGTTTTAGTTCACTTTCCGCGCGGGCCGTAGGTTGGACACCACTGCTTTAAAGAATGAGACTTTGCAGATTTGCTTAAGAGGAGTGGTTTACTTTTGATGAATTTTTATTTACTTAAGATGCAATCAAACTTTGAAATTCACTCATTAGCAACACCTGCATCCACGCATTCACTCATTACCAGCGCTTTCACATTGTATGTTACACCCACTATCGAAGCTTGTCTGTACAGAATTCAAAGGCGTAACTATAAATTTTGCTTTCCAGCAAGATGACCGAATGGCTCCCAAGTGACACCATATCAACTGTTGCGCCTAGCGGTACAAAAGTTTCCCAGTACATACAGCAGATAAGAGAAAATAAACGGCGAAGTGATCATGCAACCAGGTTGGCTTTCGCGAGGGATGGGATAGTCCAAAGAATTAGATGAGGATCCAACTGGTTGGAGTATAATCACAGCAAGGCCTGTTCGAGAAACTTGTGGGGAAGGGTACAGAATTGGTAGTTTCACATATGATTTTTAGGCGCGTTCATATATATACATATATACACAGGCGGGGCAATAAAGTTCCCGGACTGGTGCTGTTGCAATCATATTCGATGAGTCTGAAAATAAATGAAAGTGCAATGTTGTAGTTCAAGCTTCCTCCAACAGATGGTGAACAGAGACTGTCCAGTTGGCTAACAGGTAGAAAGTAACAACCAGTTTCGTTAGTAGCATTAACATTCCGTGTCACGATTTTGCAATGGAGCAGTAAACGAATACCAAATTTTGTTTTAAATTGGGAAAATCTGAAACAGAAACGTACGACATGTTAAAAATTGTTTATGGTGATGAAACGTAAAGTCATACTACCAGTGTGTTTGAAACGGTACAAACGGTTCAAGGACGGACATCAGGATGTTTGCGATGACCCAAGAAGTAGACGCCCGTTAAATTCTCGAAATGAAGACAGAATTGCAAAAGTTGGAGAAACTGTGGGAAGAGATCGTAGTTTGACCCTCAAAATGATGGCTGATGAGTTGGATGTGAATTAAGATAGTTGAGTGGAAGAAGCCAGAGAGTAGTGATCAATGGACATTGATCTTCATGGACTAATGTTATTAGTGGAATCCCCTGGGTTCGGTGTTGGGCCACTGTTGTTTTCTATATTTAACAATGATATTGATGACGGCATATCAGGCTTAATGTCCAAGTTTGCAGATGATACAAAGGTTGGCAGGGTGGTTAATAAGAGTATGCTACTGCAACGGATCTAGAATAGTTTGGCAGATGGGCTGAGAAATGGTAATTGAAGTTTAACATTGATAAATGCAGAGTACTGATATGGATAACACCCAGAGTAATGTACCAACCGTGGGGTGCTACAACCAGGGTAGTGGGAAATGAGAAAGATCTGGGGATAATTGTGCAGTCAGATATGTAATTCTCTGAGCAATGCAGACAGGTTGCCAGGACAGTTCATGGTGTTTTGTCAATGAAATACAGGAATTTAGTTAGCAGGGGTAAGGAGGTGATTATCCTATTGTATTAGGTCAGGCCACATCTTGAGTACTGCATACAGGTCTGGAGGCATCATTTTAGGAAGAATGTGGACCTGGCTTCTGTCCTGCAAATTGCAGCGTCTGGATTAAGGCTTTCAATGGATTGAGCAAGCTAATACTGATGGGATTTTTACACAGACCACACACATGAGGGGGTACAAATTCAAACTGAGGCAGGACGGTTGCAGGATAGACGTGCGGAAGTTTGCTTTTAGCTAATGGGTGGTTGATTGTTGGAACAAACTTCCATTTGTTGTTATGGAATTGTTTTGGCTGATGCTGTATAAGCTTGCTTTTTTGCATCATTTGCCACTGCTAATATTAATGTTAATTAAGGCGATGATTCGTCAAATTCTGTATCAAGATTTAGGGAAAAGGAAGTTCAGTACAAAATTTGTGCAGCACAGCCTCACGGATAAGCAGTAGAAACAAAAGAGTGTCATCATGGATGGAAGACTTCATCCAGACTTGAAGACAATCCTAATTTTCTCGACTGGAGATGGGTGTTGAGTGTTTCAGTATGATTCAGAGACGAAGCGTCAGAGCATGCAGTGGAATTCAAAATCATCACCAAAGACCAAACAGTTTCGTTTACAGGAGTCCAGGATAAAGACGATGTGGATCATGTTTATCAAGAGTGTGATTCACAAGAATTTGTACCTAAATGGGAGAGAATGCTGCGTTCTATGTATAGGTGCTTCAAAGACTATTGAAGCACGTTTCCCGGTGAGGCCACAATTTCGAGAGAAAGGCAACTGGTTCTTGTTGCACGACAACGCCTCCACGCATTCCGCACTTTCTGTAAAGACATCTCTAGCGAAACATGGCATTGTACAGATCAACTATCTACCCTACTCCCCGATCTAGCAGCAAAGAGATTTTATTATGTTGAGGATATAAAGAAAAAAAGTAACTGCCAAACTGATCATCATCTCTCTGGATGCCTTCCTTGACTCTTTTCAGAAACTTTTAGGACGCTATAATAAGAGCATTCAATCAGGCGGTGATTACTTTGAATTGAAAAAGAAAAAAAAAAAAATTTTTGAGTTCCTTCAATTTGTTTTCTTTTTATTGCCCTGGTCCTGGAATTTTATTGCCACATTTCCTATATATGCACATGCGCCTACTGTCTTCGCCATGTCAGCATCTAATGACTCGACTCCCGGTGGACGGATTTTCATGAAATTTTATATTTGAACCATTCCAAATTTCATTAAAATCGGACAAACAGAAATCCGGCAATTATTATTATTTTTTTTTATAAAATTTGAAAAAAATAAATAAATTCATATATTAAATATAGTTTTAATGCAGTATTGTTGGCTTTAAACAGTTTCTACATGCTTCGCGTGTATTGGTTAACGTGAACTTGTGAAGATATATGGGTGTATATATAACCGTAGCTGCTCAGTTGTAATTAAATTGAGCTGCTACGTTTAGGGAAAGTAAAACTATAATTTTATTAAGTGTGCTATAAAGTAATCTTAGTAATTAATTGATAAGGAGGTAGCTGTATTTACTTTACACTTTATTAATCAAAGAAAAAGAAACAAATTGATTTCATTTAAGCAAAAAAAGTCGAACGTGCCTGAAATGCTACGCACTGACTTATTAACTAACTTTATTTTATATTACTTGCGGTATAAAAAAACTCAGGTGAATAAACTGTATTAATCGTCCATAAAAACCGCTTTTTTGTGAGTGGAAAAGGGTTAAACAACCAAAGGTAATCAAAATTTCTTTGCTATTGCGTAAGTAAAATTTCGTTAACGGTGATACTTTTTACACATGTCTTTAGCTTTTTACACATGTCAAGAGGAAATGAAACTTATACTATAAAACTAATAAATCATATATTTTAACACCGGAAAGAGAAGCTGTTTGTTTGTTTGTTATTTGGAGCATTATAGCAACTAAGGGCATATTGCTCCGAGGATATGCGGTGGTCATTTCCTGACCTTTCCTCATCCTCCGTATTTGGTGGTCACGGGCTCGAACCCCGGTCTAATCAAGAAGCGTGTGCTACGCACTGCTGCTCCTGCTCACCTGGCTACGGAGGCGCCCGAAAGAGAAGCGAGTGGAGTGGGAGAGAAGTACCAAATAAATAAATATTGCACAGTTTGGTTAAGTCTTGTCGAAAATTCAGGTTCCGTATGCGTTGTCAGGACACGGTGGAATACATGATTATTATTTTTATTTTATTTATATTAATTATTTTGTTTTTATTTTATTCCCTTATATGAGTTGTTGTCCACCTTATTTTAATTTCCCCACTTACACATCTGACCTTACTTTACAGGAGAATTCCAAATTCAATGGAACTTCTTAATTTAATTCCCTTCGAACAGGCTGTGTGTTCAAAATGACTAAACAAAGACTTCGTTTAAAATATACACAAGATTTTATTACATATATTTACATAAATGAAGTTGTTCAATGATCCAGTACATATTATAATTAGTATTGTTTTATTACAGTACAAGCATAAAATCATTGGTTAAGTTTAGTTATATTCTTGTACAACTTCTTCCATTATATCACAAGGCTAACAACATCTTTCTTATGCGACTCCTTTTATACATTACTTAGTAAAACATTCTCTGAATAAATCACTTTTTATTCTAATAGATCAGGCTTGTCTCTCACATTCCAATCTTCCCTTTTTAACAATAAGATTTCTCTGTTTGCAACATTAAGGGTAATCTCTTTCAGTGTGACAGTTCAGTGTATCACATATATAACACTCTTTCTATAAGCCCTCTGAATTATAACACATCCAAAACTGTTACCTTACTTTATGTTACTCAAGAAATTTTCCACATCTATGAATCTCCATCTCTTTACCTTTATCTAGAGAACTTTATCTTAATTACACATTTTTAAGTACATATCTCTTATTATATATGTTATAATGTCCCTCTTATAATTCCTAACCCTTGTTTAGAGTCCTATAATTTACAAGCGAATACTCATGTTAATTAAACACTTACTTCTGATACTGAACAGGAATTTTTTTGTAGGGCCTTTCGTTCCTCAATGGGCTGGTCTACGTCTTGATAGGGCATCACTGTGTCTTTTAGGAATTTATGGGCTCGTCCTCGATATTGCTACTTAACTTCGGTTCAGCTATTCTGGCGGACTCGGGATTACAACTTTTCGCCTTGCCTTTGCCACTGCCTTCAGATGATCGCCTAGGTTTATTTTTCTCCTTACATTACTTATTTTCACGCTGGCCACTTTCACTACTTTCCTATAACGGACAGGTTTATTTCTTCACACACTTCAGTCGTTTGCATACTTGCCTTCCGATAACGGGCTATTCGACTGTCCTTTTCTATTATGAACTCCACTAACTTTTCTTAACTTACGACTGCACTAGACTTATCTAACCCTTCACTATTCCATCTTAACTTCTTAACTTTTTTTTTTTCAGATCTCATCTTCACCAAAACCAACAAAAACTCCTCCGAAGCTCACAGCATAGCACAGCACAGCACAGTACAGTCCAGCACAGGACAGTTTTCATCAGTTATTCCTTTTTTGTCCATCTCAATTACGCACCGCCCCCTTCTTCTAGCTTTTAACCAATCTTTTCCTTTATATTCACTTTCATTATCTCCTATTCGTGCATTTTAACTTTTCTTCAGCTGTACCTTCAGAGCTCATTTTAATAAATTTGCAAAATTTCCCAGGCTGCCACTGCTTTGAAGTTCGCCGTCACTTTGTTAGTGCTTTTAACAGATTTGTTTACACTCTCTTCTAACCTGCGATCGCCGACAGTCAAACGCCAAGGTGATTGCTAACCCAAGCAAAATACTACCTGACCGATGTCACCAGGTGTCCCCGGATCAAAAGGAATGTCCGACAATGTTCAGTCTACATCCCTTTGTTCTTTACCATGGTGCGAAGTGAAATGTACCTCTAATTGCTAACAGCTTACCGCTCCCTTCTCTAATTCAACCTTGTCTAATTTTTAATCCTTGTGAGTGACCCAGAATAATATTTGTGACCAGTAATGTTTACTGTCCTATTTTGCTATTTCCTAAACTTTAATTTAAATAAATCTCACTCATTTCTAATATATTAACATGTAAGATTTTTCATCTTACAACGGGCTGTAGATGTGCGAATGAAGTTCAGTGACACTAGTTATTTAAGAACTGTTTTGTTTTGTTTTTTCGTCTTTTTAAGATATAACAATAGCATCGATCAAGAAAATCTACTCCGAGAAGTTTCATAAAGTAATACAGGGTGCCTATAAATTATTCACCTGATTATGAAGCTCGATTAAAATTATTGTAATAAATATTGTAAAATGGTTTATTGTAATAAATATTGTAAAATGGTTTACTGCACTGAATAAAGCAACTCAAATGAATTTCTTATCACATAACCGCACTTCAGTAAACCTCTACATGGGCACCTTTGGTAGCAAGTAGAATGTCAAGACGGTAGCCGATTCCATTCCAAATGTTGTGAAGCATTTCTTAAGAAATGGAAGTCACTGCCTGGTCAATTCGATTTTTTAACTCTGTGACGTTGTTAACTTTTTGCATATACCTTGTCCTTTAAGTAACCTCCCATACAAAGAACTCCATAAGTGCAATAACCAGGGAACGAAGAGGCCATGGAATGGAACCATCTCAGCCGATCCATCGGCAACGAAATTTTTTATTGAGGAAATCGCGCACGTGCAAGCTCCGGTGTGGTGGTGCCTGCTCTTGCTAACAGAATACACGTGGCTACATATTCGGGCATATCTAGGTAATTTGCAGAATGCAGTGTTTCCGTGGAGGATAAGTGGCCCAGTAACCTGGCTGAAGGACACTGCTCACCACGTTTACCTTTGGACTATCACATTTCTTTTTTTTTTTTTTTTTTCCATTTTTGTTAGCAAGCGGCCCCTAGCCATAAACTAGCAACTCCACTATATACATACACGCTGAGTAATTATGACACTAAATTATGACCATCTACCTAATACTTCATAAGTCCTCCTTTTGCCCTCAGTACAGCAGCTATCCGACGTGGCATTGATTCAACAAGATGTCGGAACCGTTAGGGATGTATGGCCAACCAAGCTGTGTGTAAAACGGTCAGCAATGCAGGTATGGAGGTGATTGGTGTATCCAGACACCTGATATGCCTTTCCACAGTGTCCCACGAGTGCTCTATGGGATTGATATCGGTCGGGGGAGTTTGGAGGCCAATCGATATGCTGGAAGTCAGAACTGTGTTCCTCAAACGATTCCTGTAGAACAAGTGCCCGATGGCTCGGCGCACTGTCATTTTGGAAGATACCATCGCCATTCGGGAAAAAGCGTAACATAGCGGGGTGTATAACAGTCAGCAAGCAATTGACGATTACGGAGACCACTGATACGTTGTTCCACATACACCACGGGTCCAAGTTCCTGCCAGTGAAACATGCCCCACGCCATACACCCAGCTCCACTGGCCTGCACTTTTGATACCATGCATGATGGATCAAGAGCCTCATGTTTTTGACGCCAAATCCGTACACGACCATCCAGGGAATGGAGTAAATAACGTTACTCATCCGACCAGCACACCTTCTTCCAGTCTTCTAACGTCCAACTTGCATGCTTTTTGCACCAGGCAAGTCTTTTACGCCGATGAACCTTGGTTAGGAGAGGATGCCGTAGGGGTCGTCTGCTGGTATAGCCCATACATGCAAGAATGGGACGCATGGTCATGCCAGATATTGTTCTGGGTTGGTCCACGTTGTATTAGATTGTTTGTTTGTTATTTGTTTTTTAGGAGAATTAGCAACTAAGGCCATATTGCTCCGGGGATATGCGGTGGTCATTCCATGACCTTTCCGCATCCTCTGTATTTGGTGGTCACGGGCTCGAACCCCAGTTCAAATCAAGAAGCCGATCCATCGGCAACGAAATTTTTTATTGAGGAAATCGCGCACGTGCAAGCTCCGGTGTGGTGGTGCCTGCTTTGCACTGCTGTGCTATGCACTGCTGCTCCTGCCCACCTGGCGTTGTATTGGGTAGTCAACTCTTCAACAGTGCTGCACCTGCTCGCCTGTACGAGGCGTCGGATCTGGCGCTGACCTCTAACATCAACCTTTCGCTGACCTTTGCAGTTTTGCCGTCGGGTCGTTGTTTGACCATTTTGACTCCAGTCCTGGTACACTTTAACTACGGCGGCTCTCGAACACCCCACCAGTTCAGCCGTTTGGGAAATCAAGGCACTAGCTCGTCGAGCACCAACAATCTATCCTTTATAAAAGTCCGATAAATCCTTCCTTTTACCCATCACGCTGGGAATTTTACTACTTACTGAACCACTGACATCTTATCTATGCTACGTAGGTCGACTAACTCCGCCCTCTCGTACCTCACGTGGTAAACGGGTCGCATTCAGTTTTCATAGGGGTGGTCATAATTCAGTGATCACTCAGTGTATATTATATACAGAAAATGTACACATTCATATGATATACTGATAATATAAATCAGAAATATAAATTGTGACAAAAGGAACCACAGGACAAGCACATGCCACAATTAGCCACAGGACAAGCACATGCCACAATTGAGCCACATGACAATTACACTGTTTATTTCAGCATCTTTAACTGTTTACATAGGATTTTAACTGTTTACATAGGATTCATGTCAATAGTTTATAAGCTTTTGGACTATCACAGTCGTGATTAAGAAGTGGATTTTCAGATCCGTAAATCGACAACTGGGTCTATTAACTTTATCAGACAGGTGGAATGTCGCTTCATCACAGAAAACGACATTTTGCGGAAAGTGCTGGTCTTCCTCTATACGGTTAAGAATGTGAAGAG
The DNA here is from genome assembly GCF_048544385.1 of Mastigoproctus giganteus. NCBI lineage: Eukaryota > Metazoa > Arthropoda > Arachnida > Uropygi > Thelyphonidae > Mastigoproctus > Mastigoproctus giganteus. The sequence continues at coordinate 81,081,789 of NC_143580.1, forward strand.
GGAATTCCTCTCGTTGTGGTTTATCGTGCGGCTTAATTTCCTGAACTATTTTCACTTTGTAAGCATAGTTTCAATCTCTTGCGAGCCACCCTATGCAATGTTTCTCGCGGTGCCCGTAGGTGGATCTTTCTAGAATTCCCGTTGAAAACGTTTCTTTACTGTCACTGAACAGATTTGATATCCCACAGCCACAATACACACACTGCTTTCTCCTGCCCTGTCGCCATTTCAAGCATGTACTGTCGCAATTCTTACTTGGATCAAGGCTGCCAACCGCATGACAAAAAATTCTGAATTGATTTGATAACTGCAGCAAACCATTTGAAGATATCTATTACAATAAAATTTTAATCGCGCTTCATAAACAGGAGAATAATTTAGAGATCGGAGCAATATGGCCTTAGTTGCTAATGCTCCTAAAAACCAAATAACAACAACAACAATTTAGAGACACCTTATATATCCAATTGAACGGAATTACTAATAATTAAAATAAACTAAAATTCAAATACTGTACTGATATAAAAACCGTGTTGCAAAAAAATTGTATATTTTTAAGGTAACTGCAAATGTACTCTTGTTTACAGCACTAATCAGTCGTATCTTAATTTCGAAATGAAATGTTTCTGAGAAATTTCGAATGTATGGACGGATATATTATAACGTGCAGTGGTAAAAATTAAAATGATTATAAGTTTAATACAAATATATATGCATAGCAGCAACTTTATCCAACGGCATGCTGGTTCATTTCCCATCGCCTAATTTGCACATATTATAAAGTGAGATAGGTGATTTGTATTTGTGTGTTCAACGATCCATTTGTCGGAGAGCGAGCAGAGAAATCCTACCCCTGGCCCTAGACCGATTCACTTGGTACCGAGAAAAGTTCCAGAATAAAAAATTCCACGCAATCGCGTTGGATTTGATCTCGTAAGGCATGCAGCAAGCGCGTGCCTAATGCATTAAGCTATCCAACAGCAGATCACTGCACAGTAAATGAACATACAACATAAAGGGATGAATACATAATAGGGGATACTTTGGAATGAATTAAAACGCAAGAATAGAGCAAGTTCAAGATGGCTCTCTTCGTAGAACTGACGAGTGGTTTAAAGGAAACACTATACAGTACTACCAACTGAGTGGCCTGCAGTGGATTGGTAGTGGCTACAGTTTACCTTTAGGCTTGACGTAGCCGAGTGGTCAGGGGCAGATGCAGTAGAACAAGCTCTTTGAGTGGGCCGGGGTTCAAGCTCGTGATTGCTAAATATGATTAACGTTTCTATTGGTGATTTATTGTAAACTCCACTGACCTGGTGGTCGTGCCGGAGTATATCATAATTCATTGTAAACTTCTGTCCCCTAGTGGTTGTGCAGGAATATAAACAAGAACTTACACTAATTTCTGGTAAGAAAAAAAATGTTCTTGTTTATACTCCGTCACGACCACTCGGCTACGTCAAGCCGAAAGGTAAAGGTAAACTGTAGCCACTACCAATCCACTGCAGGATGGAAGCCTCCTCAACGATTCATGTTGAGGGAAATGGACCATAATCTGCCACGCTGGTCCGGTGCAGGTTGGTAGATCGACCGTATTTAGCCGTCAGGGGATTGAACCCCGGCCTACTCAAAGAGTGTGTCCTACTGCAATCTCGCTCATGATCACTCGGCTACTGAGGCTACACAGTTGGTAGTACTGTATAGTGTTTCCTTTAAAACACTCGTCAGTTCTACGAAGAGAGCCATCTTGAACTTGCTCTATTCTTGCGTTTCAATTCATTCCAAAGTATCCCCTATTATGTATTCATCCCTTTATGTTGTATGTTCATTTACTGTGCAGTGATCTGCTGTTGGATAGCTTAATGCATTAGGCACGCGCTTGCTGCATGCCTTACGAGATCAAATCCAACGCGATTGCGTGGAATTTTTTATTCTGGAACTTTTCTCGGTACCAAGTGAATCGGTCTAGGGCCAGGGGTAGGATTTCTCTGCTCGCTCTCCGACAAATGGATCGTTGAACACACAAATACAAATCACCTATCTCACTTTATAATATGTGCAAATTAGGCGATGGGAAATGAACCAGCATGCCGTTGGATAAAGTTGCTGCTATGCATATATATTTGTATTAAACTTATAATCATTTTAATTTTTACCACTGCACGTTATAATATATCCGTCCATACATTCGAAATTTCTCAGAAACATTTCATTTCGAAATTAAGATACGACTGATTAGTGCTGTAAACAAGAGTACATTTGCAGTTACCTTAAAAATATACAATTTTTTTGCAACACGGTTTTTATATCAGTACAGTATTTGAATTTTAGTTTATTTTAATTATTAGTAATTCCGTTCAATTGAATATATAAGGTGTGTCTCTAAATTATTCTTCTGTTTATGAAGCTCGATTAAAATTTTATTGTAATATATATCTTCAAATGGTTTGCTGCAGTTATCAAATCAACTCAGAATTTTTTGTCATGCGGTTGGCAGCCTTGATCCAAGTAAGCATTGCGATAGTACCTCGGTCAACTTAAAGAGCGTGTGCTACTACACTCCCGCCCCTGACCGCTCGGCTACCTCAAGGCCTTCCACAACACACACACACACACACACCAAAGCAATGCTTACGATCAAAGATGGACAAACACACTGTTAATTTCTTTGAATAAATACACGCCTTTTTCAAAACTATAGGTGTTTGATGACTTTGGATAAGGCAGTGCAGTTCATAACAAACAGGCGCCATCTTAAAAACTAGAATGATAGCATGCGCACCACCAATAATGTTTAATATATATGTACATTATTCTGCATTTGCTTTTTCCCATCCCTGTAATAAACACGTATACGTTAAACAACGTGTTGTCCCCGTGTTTCATTCACATTTACTTGTAAGAGTTCTTGGCAGTATTCCTTTATTGAGTGAGAAACATAATTCAATATCAGCCTGAAACATGTAAAAGCAACGCCGCCAGGATAGAGAACTTAGAAGTATCCACAGGAATAAGTAATTTCGTTTGTAAATTAATGAAGTGCCTAATGTATAACCATGTGCGTCTGTACTATAAACTCGACTCCCAGTGAGCGGATTTTCTAATTTTTTCATAAGCTCTTTTAGCAAAATTACCCAGCCTTTCTAAATTTCATTAAAATCGGATAAACAAAAAATACGGAATTTATTATTATTATTATTTTATTTTATTCATGGATATCATATATGTTATCCACATACTATAGCTGAAGTACTGGACATTGCTTGTTGCCGTGCGCTGATTCGAGGAATGAATGGATAAGCACCGTGCATATTACAGTGATTTCTTTTGACGAGTTCGTTTTTGGTTACCAAGCTACTAAATACACTGGTGTTCAAAGAAAGTGCATCACTTAGGAATTTCACATTTCTAACCCTTTTTCTAGCATACCTTTTTGAAGGTATATTACATTAATGACTAGCATCACAAATAGAAATATACACAAAAGATATTTATTAATAGTTAAGGCAAAGCTAAGTAATATTTGACAGATGCTCTCAAAATATTCCAAAATGAGCATTTGCAACCTTTATACAAGAGTTTTGGTAAACACGACAATTATGGCTGAAATGTTATCAGGAGCCGTCAATTTGCTCCAGTTTATCATTTTAAATGGAAAACAAAATGAAAAGTTCACCAGGTGCAAACTAATATTTAGTTGAACCGCCTCTGGCCCTGATGACAGCAGACAACCGTCGAGGCATTGACAAGATCAATTTCTGAAGATAATCAACATAGTTTGTGGTTACAAACACGAATTATGGCTTCCTGAAGTTCACGAAGGGATTTTGTTTCTCTCTGGCAACTGCAGATTCCACAGGATGCCAACATTTCTCTATAGGATTCAGGTCCGGACTGTTTCCTGGCCAGATAACAGTTGTAAATGGACCGTTCTTCCCACCATTTTTTTGGCCTGTAACAAATGTAAACATTTTATTGTCGAACCTCTAATGCAGAAATGAAGCCAAAGTAACTACAGAAGTGCCTACTTACACTTTTCGCCCGATGACAAGGGGCAGAGTCGTCCCGAAAGATGCAGTTACTTGGCCGGTTGAAATGGTCTCTAATGGTTGGCAGTAATTTGTCTTCTAATATAGCCAGATATCCATTGGCATTTACGGAACCTTTTATAAACTGCAGGTGACCTATTCGGCGATACGAAATGCACTCCCATATCATTTGGCTGGTAGGCAATTTCACTGTAGACACCATTGTGTCTGGATGGTATTCTTCACCACGTCTACGGCGAATCGTTTGTCACCCATCAGAGCCATGCAGGTTGAATTTCTTCTCATCCGAGAAAATAACTGACTTCCACTGCTCGGAGGTCCATTTGATATGCTTAAATTTTGTGTGTCGGGATCGTGGGGTTGTGCTGATATCAATGAGTGAAGTGTTCTCTTTCATTATTTGAATATTATACATAGGTTGGTTGGTTCTTGGGTTTTATTGGCGCATTAGCAACTAAGGCTATAATGCGCCCTATACATAGGGATATATACCGTTGTGAAATTTCCCATAGACTTTTCATGGGAGAAAATAGCTACCTGGGAATTTTTGTTTAAATATATCCATGGAGATGGAAAACACTAACTAGTGCCATCTCAGTAATACATAGTACTGAATATAATATTAAATATAATATAATTCAAAATATACATATTTTGAAGCAGGGTGATTATCTTTCGGGATATTTTGAAGAAGAGAAATCTATCCAGCTATACAATTATTCATTTATGGCTTTTGCTTTTCTTCCCTAAAACATACACTCTTAAACATGGATACGGATTTGGAAAAAACTTTAACTAGACATTCTGACGCAGAGAATTCGTCTTCCGGATCAGAGTTAGTGGATTCGGTGAGAAGAAAGAAATCTCCTGACAATGTAAAACTGTCTAGAGGTAAAAAAAAAACCCCGAAAACCCATAAAACGCCCAGAGTGCTTGTTCCTCGGTTGGACAAAGATAAGGATAAGGATAAAAATCCTCGTGTGGGTGGAAGAGTCTACCCCATCGATAGGAACGGATGTCAGTCTTATAACTTCTACGATTAATACGGATAATCAAAATACTTCTAGTGAAAATTATGTGGTTCAGGATTCGTCATTTACCGAGGGCTTGGACATTGGAGGGTCCCTTAAGGCTTCTGCTGTGTATGCAACGGTAGCCAAAATTCGAGAGGCTTTGGGAGAGTTCATGTCAGCTTATTCAAGCAAAGTAGGCCTCAAATCGCATCCACAGTTTATGGGCAGGTTTGGAGGCAGTCACAACAGCTTTATTGATTGACAACGAGCGATTAAAAGCTAAATCAGCGGAACTAGAAATTCGAGCAAATCATTTTGATCAGATAATGGAGAAACGGGGAGCTCCTCACAGATTATTTGCTGATGCAGTTAGGCAGAATTTAGTCTGTGAGAATTCTAATAGTGATACTATTGTTAGGGAGTCTACTGTGAGGCGCGCAATGGGTGTTGCAGCTGCAGATAAGATTGTGCCTGGGTCCTCGGTTAGTCCTCGTGGTATTTCGGACCCTAAAAACATTGTTATACTTAGACCTACAGAGAATTCTGCTTTGGCTTCGAGCAAAGACGTCAGGAATGCGGTGGAAGATGCAATTAAGAAGGATTATAAGAATATGAAGATTAAAATATTCGTCTCCTGAAGAATAAACGGGTTTTATTAGAAACCACAAACTCAGAAGATGCAACTAGGATAGGGAATGTTTCTGCTTTAAAGAAGGTTGGTCGATGGATCGAGAGGCCTAAAATGTCAGATCCAACAGTGCTTGTATACGGAGTGCCCAAAGAGTTTACAAAGGACGAAATCCTAGAGGATTTATACTGTACTATAAAAATTTTTAAGATTATGAATTTACCCAGGATGAGGTAAAAGATGAAGTAACATTCAGATTTAATTCTGGATCTGGAACTAATGCAACTAATTGGGTCATTGGTTTCAGCCCTCGATTATATAAATGCTTGTTTCATAATGAAAGAATTTTCCTTGGATTCGGTTCCCATAGGTTTCGGAAATTCACTGTGGTGAACAAGTGTTTTAGATGTCTGGGTTTTGGACATGGTGCACAGTCATGTTCACACAAGACTGTTTCTTGTGATCACTGTGCTAATGGGGGTCATGTTTTCGCTGAGTGCCTTCACAAGGAGGACCCTCCACAATGTATTAATTGTAAGAGAACAAACAGAGATTGTAATCACTCCGTAAGGGACGTTACGTGTCCTGAGTATATGAGAGCAGTGGAATTAGCGAACATGCGCATCAATCATGGATAATAACTCCTTCTCTGATTTTACCTCTGGAGCTTTACAAGGACATAGAGATTTAAAAATTTTGCAAATAAATGGTCAGCGCTGTCGGGCTTTGTTTGTTTGTATACAGGACATTGTTTGTATACAGGAGCCATTGTATTCCTCACAAGTGGGAGGGGCAGCCCATAAGATTATGAGTTTTCCTTCTTCTACTAGAATAATAGCAGCTGTGGATGTTCCTCCAAAATCCGCTATTGTGATTTTTAATAAAGACCCTGTTGTAACGTCAATTACGACGGGTTTGTGCTCGGCGTGTATGACCAGCATTCTTGTGTCCTCACAAGTTTTTTCTTTCTGCCTGGTGTCACTGTATTGCCCTCGATCGGAAGATATTCAGATTGCGCTTCATAATTTGGAAAATATTTGTTTAAGATATGCATCCCATAATCTCATTGTGACTGCTGATTTTTAAGCAAAATCACATTTTTGGCACAGTGGATATACTGATGTGAGAGGGAACCAATTTGAAGACCTCTTATTATCTCATAATCTTGTTCAAAACCTTCCAAATAAGCCGTTCACCTTTTCAACTGTGAATGGAGAGTCTAATATTGACGTTACTGTGACATCTCTTCGTATGTGCGATTCTATTTTGAATTGGGAAGTCAATTCTGGCTTAGTAAATAGTGATCACCGTGCAATTTCATTTGATCTCTGTTTCGAAGTAAGGGAAAAGAGCTTCGCTACGAGTGATCTGTCTAGATTTTCTATGGACCGTGTTAACTGGAACAATTTTAAAAATTATTTGACTACAGTTTTCGATAGTGATAATAGTGAGCTACCTGAAGAGAGTTTAAATGCTATGACAGCTTATGAATATGTAAACTATATACAATATCTTATTTTCCGGGCTTGTGTGCACTCCACCAGGAGAAAAAAAAATAAAAAGTTGTCTGTGCCGTGGTGGACTCCTGCTTTGTGTGCTCTGAGATCTCAGGTATGCCAGGCTAGAAAAGTATACCAAAGAAATAGACATCTCTTTAGTATTGATGTGGAATCATTTAAAAATGCCTATAAAGAGAAAAGAAAGGGTTTTCATAAGGCTATTGCTGAGAGCAAGAGAACTTGTTGGCAAAATTTGGTTAATGAAGTTGGTAACAGAGATCCCTGGGGTCTCGTGTATAAAATTTCTAGTAATAAATTGCTTTGTGAAAAAATATACAACACTGTATTGAACAATAATGATGAGACATCGGATTGGTTATCTACTGTGGAAACGATTGTTAGAAGGTTATTTCCTCAGGATCTTCCTCAAGATTATTCACCCGAACAAGCGGAGATACGCCGGATGAACTCTGAGTTTATAGGAGCAGGTGACTCTGAAGCTGAACTCTCCAGTTTGGTGGAGATGGGTGCAGCTGTAGCTAAATTGAACGTTAAGAAATGTCCAGGTTTGGACTTAATTGAAAATCAAGTAATCATTAAGTTTTATGGTTACTTTCCTCAAATTATGTTAAATTTATTTAATAAATGTTTCATTGAAGGTACTTTTCCAAGACCGTGGAAAATGGCACTGCTAAAGATATTGCATAAGCCTGGTAAGCTTAGGACTGATCCGAGAGCATACAGACCAATTTCTCTCTTGGCGAACATGGGTAAGGTTTATGAAAGGTTACTTGCTCCCAGAATTTCTGCGATGTTAGAGGATAAGCATCTGTGTTCTGCTGATCAGCATGGATTTAAGAAGGGGCATTCTACAGAGGACGCCATAACGTCTCTTTTAAACTACATCAAGGATTCTTCTGATAAATATGTTCTTATGGTCTTTATAGACTTTGAAGAAGCATTTGGTTCGGTATGGTGGGAAAGTGCCCTTCGATCTCTTGTACTTGCACAGTGTAATAGTTACATATTTAACACTATAAGGTCATACTTTCAGGACAGATTTAATTACCGTGCGTGCACGTCATCTGTCATATAGTGCCGGTGTCTCGAGAGGTTGTCCTCAAGTTTCGGTTTTGGAACCTCTCTTTTGGAATGCAGTTTTAGATCTGTGAGTAGAGGAGGTTGGGGTTCTAACCGAGACCGGCTCTATGAATTTTGGCGTCAATTTTCGTGCGTGCTGCTGCCTCGGTCGTTTGTTTTGCCGTTTCGGTTTTGAGCGTGCTCCGGTGAGGCGAGCCGATGTTTAGGTTTAGCTGTTGCGCCGAGGCTTAGTTGCCGATTCGGAGGAAAAATATATTTTAGTTCTTAACTCGCCCGCTAGATGGCGCCACTTATTTTCGACATTAAATTAAAATTATTTTTTTACTTTACCCAGGCTCGAACCCAAGTCATTGCTACTGATGGTCCGGTGCTTAACCCCACGGCTACCCTTTCAGTTATAAGAATATGTGTAAATGTAGCTGTTATAGTTAAGAGTGGTGTGAGTGTGACGTAGGAAGTTGTATTTCGCCTTGTTCTGATTGGAGGGGGATACGAACCGATGTTCTGATTGGTCTGGGGGTATAAACCGACTACGTCTGTGACTTTGCCTGTGATTTCTGGCCGGTTGATGCCGTCTGTTTTTACCGCGTTGGTTTTCAAGCTACCGTGTTCGCAATGAATTGTGGGTTCGCGCACGCACACACACACACACATATGCACGGAGATTGCCACGACATCGTAACTACCAGGAAACTGTGTCGCCATCTAGCGTGTCATTCTGAAAGCTGAAATTAATGATTTTATTTAAGATGTTTAAATAAATATATATTTTTTTCCCCACATACTTGGGGACCACATGCACTGAGATTACCACGACAAAGTAAGACCTAGAAAACTGTGTCGCCATCTAGCGTGTCATTCTGAAAGCTGAAATTAATGATTTTTATTTAAGATGTTTAAATATATATTTTTTTTTCTCACATACTTCTTGAACGGAGATTGCCACGACATCGTAACTACCAAGAAACGGTGTCGCCATCTCTGGAAGCATTCTGAAAGCTGAAATTAAAGATTTTATTTAAGATGTTTAAATATATATATATTTTTTTTTTCCCCACATACTTGGGGACCAAAACAGTTTGTGCACTGAGATTACCACGACAAAGTAAGACCTAGAAAAACTGTGTCGCCATCTAGCGTGTCATTCTGAAAGCTGAAATTAATGATTTTTATTTAAGATGTTTAAATATATATTTTTTTTTCTCACATACTTCTTGAACGGAGATTGCCACGACATCGTAACTACCAAGAAACGGTGTCGCCATCTCTGGAAGCATTCTGAAAGCTGAAATTAAAGATTTTATTTAAGATGTTTAAATATATATATATTTTTTTTTTCCCCACATACTTGGGGACCAAAACAGTTTGTGCACTGAGATTACCACGACAAAGTAAGACCTAGAAAAACTGTGTCGCCATCTAGCGTGTCATTCTGAAAGCTGAAATTAATGATTTTTATTTAAGATGTTTAAATATATATATTTTTTTCTAACATACTTCTTGAACGGAGATTGCCACGACATCGTAACTACCAAGAAACGGTGTCGCCATCTCTGGAAGCATTCTGAAAGCTGAAATTAAAGATTTTATTTAAGATGTTTAAATATATATTTTTTTTTTTTTTCCCACATACTTGGGACCACATGCACGGAGATTGCCATGACAATGGAAGACCTAGAAAACTGTGTCGGCATCTAGCGTGTCATTCTGAAAGCTGAAAAATCTGAAATTAAGGAATTTATTTCATTTTATGTCCTTTTTATGGTTAAATTTATATGTATATATTTTTTTTTTACCCATAGCTATTTGTGATGGTTCCTCTGGAATTTGTATTCTACTGTTTACCATCTATGGGAAAAAAAAAAACTTAAGTTGCTTTTGATATTTACCAAAAAAGAAACTTTGGCTCCATCTAGTGAATAATTCTGAAAGCTGAAAAATCTGAAATTAAGGAATTTATTTCATTTATATCCTTTTATGGTTAAATTTATATGTATATATTTTTACCCATAATTATTTATGATGTTTCCATTTTTTCTCTGCAAGTTGACTTTCTATTCTGATGCTTTCTAAACAGGAAAAAAAAAAAAAAACCTGAAAAGTAAAATGTGTTTATATTTATTTACCGTCTTCGTGAAGCACTGGCGCCATCTTCTGTTTCTGTCTGCAAGTTCGATTTTTTTTTTTTAATATATATATTTGAAATCATTTTCTTTCCTAAAAAAGGTTATTGATTAATGGAAAATTAAAACTTATTTTCTTCTTTCTTTTTTAATATATATTTGAAATTATTTTCTTTTCTAAAAGTAACTTCTCAATTTTAAAAAGGTTATTGATTAATGGAAACTTATTTTCTACTTTCTAAGAAAAAAGACAGACAATATCTTTTTCAAATAGACATACTTTTATTTGTAAGTTTTTTACAGATGTAGTTACTAATCACAAAATCAACACTTACATATATACATAATAAAAAATAAAAATTACAACTTAGTGGGTTTACATCATAGTGGGGTCATTAGCATCCAAAGCATCCATATAAGATGCCAAGAAACTTGAGTCGTTCCATAAGTGTTCCTGGTTTTCGTAGAACACCGTCTGGAAAAAAAAAAAAAGAAATGTTAGAAGATTACAACGATCCGCGCGTCGTTGGGAGTTTTAGTGGTATTAATGCATTACAAAAGCATACAAAATTACCCCGGCGTATCGTGAAAGAGTATTTGTCATCTCAGCCTGCTTATGTCAGACACAAACCTCAAAGAGTTAATTTTCCTAGAAACCAAATAATAGTTCCTGGATTACACCATACGTTTCAGTGTGACTTAGCAGAGGTTTCCAATCTGTCTGATGCTAATGGCGGAGTGCGTTATTTACTCGTCTGTATAGACGCTTTTTCTAGATACGCCTGGGTGAGAACACTTAGAAATAAAACATCGAAGCAGATGGTAAAAGCATTCAAATCAATTTTCAAGCAAGAAACGCCATTCAGTCTTAACAGCGACAGAGGCAGAGAGTTTATCAACAAAGATGTGAGGGCCCTATTTAAATCTCTCAACATTAATTTTTATACTACTAGATCGGAGAAAAAGGCTGCAATCGCTGAACGTTTTATTCGAACTCTGAAAGAAAAAATATTTAAATGGATAACTTATTCTGAAAGTAAGAAATATGTGCATGTTCTTCCCGACATTGTAGCTACTTATAATCGAACCCCACATCGAGCTATAGGAATGCCACCTGCCGATGTCACTTTGCATAATGAAGAAGACGTCTACAGGAAATTGTACTTGAAAAAAACCAAAGAACAGATTCCTAAATTTAAACTGGGGGATCGTGTCGTTCTAAGTACAGGTTCACATCCATTCCGCAAAGGATTCTGGGGCAATTGGACGCGTGAGGTTTTTACTATATCTCAAGTATTGAAACGAAGAAAACCAGTTGTGTACAGAGTACAAGACAAAACAGGCGATACTATCGAAGGTACCTTTTACGAACAACAGCTTCAGCTTGTTAATATTCACGACTCGTTACCAATCGACGTGTATCTTATTGAAAAAGTACTTAAGGAGCGACGTGTGGGAGGAGAGCGTCAATTGCGTGTTAAGTGGCTAGGATTTCCAGCTTCCTACAATAGTTGGATTTCGGCTAAAGATGTTCTTCCTAACACTGCCTAGTAATGCCTGTATGGCTTTCCATCCCCAGAATACGCAATCTAATTTTACAATCGTCTTACCAGACACTATATCGCTGAAAGGCAAATGGGAGGTAGCACTTGCAGAAATACACGTACCTAAGTCCTGGGACAATATTTCCGAAGGTTGGGCCGAGTTTGCAATTCTACAGAAAGAACCAACAATTAGGAACCCCGAGGTTTACATGTTGCACGACGAGTACGAAAATTCGACTAAATTGATTGAGCATATGTATGGTCTTAATGCCAATTTAGAGTTTAAAGTAGAAGAGACAGAATTCAAAGAGAGATTCACAATTCGTGTTAAAAATGGTTGTGAGTTGCGTATGCCTTTACGAACAGCTCGAATTCTAGGACTAGCCCACAAGGTAGCAGTGAGGGGTGATATTGTTGACAAATATAGAAATTTCAAAGGAGAGCACATCGGAAAGTGGATACCTAAAGGTAAAATTGTGATACCATCAATAAAAACTGACAGTGAGTCTGTTGACAGGAAGCTTGTGTTCGTACAACCGCCGACTCGTGATGTTCGCGAGCATAAAATTCCTTATGGTCGTTACAATAGCGTCTCCGAAATTCTAAAGGTTATGACTTTTATAGCCCCCGAAATTAAAGGTTCTGTTAATGCACATGGTTTTGTTTCTTTCGAAATAGAAAGCAGTGTGCGTCTTCGCTTCCCTGAGACTGGACTCGGCGATTTACTCGGTTTTGAACGTATGCCCAATGGTTTCGAAGGAACGGTGAGATCGAAATTTCCGGGTGATATAAATAGAGGGGTCGGGTCTTATTTCGTTTATAGTGCCTTGATTGAGGACCAGTTTGTAGGCGATACTAGAGCGCCTCTGTTGCGAGTAGTACCGTTCGGAAGCAGTGGTGAATTCTTACATTTGGATTATTACCCTGTGCTTCTCTCAAGCATTCAGTCCGTTTCTATTCAAATTCGCACAGACACCGGTCAGTTATTTCCTTTCAGAGGTGGTAAAACTCTAATTAAGTTGCATTTTCGGCCTCAATGAACGCGTACGTCGAATACTACAAAGTGCAGGCGGGGGGAAATCCCTACTTTGCAGGAGCAGCGATCCAGAGGGGCCAGGGTTTAGGCAGTATATTCAGATCTGCATTTACATTTCTTTCTCCACTTTTAAAACCCGCTGCCAAATTCATAGGTCGCCAAGTGTTGTCGGCAGGTCGTAATATGATCGATGATGTCATTTCGGGGGCACCCGTGAAGCGATCATTTATAAATCGAGCTTCTGAAGTAGGACAGGCCATTAAGCAAAAAGTCCGTAGTCAGAGTGGAGGCAAGCTTCGAAAAAAAAAAAAATATCAGGACATCTTTCAATGATGGGCGAGCTTATGATGTCAGAACTAGACCTGTTTGCACAGCCTGCTACGAATCTATGCATCGAACGATCTTCATACGTTACATTCTTGCCTTTAGCAAGTGTGGACACGCCGGGACCAATAGAATTTTCCATACCCGGTACATCTGAAGAATATCTGGACCTGGGAAAAACTTATTTGCGACTCAAAGTACAGTTAACTCAAAGCGATGGAAAAGAACTAACATCGAGTGTCGGCGTTGTCAATAACTTTTTTCACTCCATGTTTAAACATGTGGATCTTTTCGTTCAAGACAAATTAATTAATCCAAGCAGCGACACATATCCGTATAGAGCTTATTTAGAAACGCTTTTGAATTTTGACAGAGGAGCAAAAAAATCCCAGCTCACTACAGAACTGTTCGTAAAAGACAATGTTCCCGATGTTCCGCAAATGTTTTCTCAGGCCGACAGCGGTATGAATCAACGTATGAAGTTTTTTTCGAAAACCAAAACTGTGGAACTTTTGGGTCGTCTCAGAATAGATTTGTGTCATCAGGCCAAATATATTATTAACAGCGTATCGATCCGTCTTAGAATGGTTCGCAGTTCGCCCGAGTTCTGTCTGATGTCTCTCGACAATACTGCTAAAATTCATATACGCGAGGCGTGTCTTTTTGTGCGTAAAGTTAAACTTAACCCCAGCATACAGTTAGCGCACATGAGTGTTCTTGAAAAACATCCCCTTGTATATCCTATTAATAGAGTTGATGTAAGTTACTATTCAATTCCAAAAGGCATGTCAGACTCTACTAGAGATAATATATATCTAGGACAGATCCCCGCTCGTTTAATAGTCGGTATTGTGTCCAGTGATAGTTTCAACGGCTCCCTCAAAACCAACCCATTCAATTTTGGTCACTACAACCTGTGCTATTTACTTCTGACTGCTGATGGTGTGCAGTACCCTTCCATTCCGCTAACGCCCGATTATAAGAATGGACATTATACGCGGTCCTACCTATCACTGTTTACATCGCTAAATAAATGGAATTCCGACTGCGGTAACGACATATCAGTCTTGGATTATACAGAAGGGAACGTGCTTTACGGTTTCGACCTAACTCCAGACAGTAATGCGGTGGGCTCACATATTAGTTCTTTACGGCGAGGTGGAGTTCGGCTCGAACTGAAATTCGCAGAACCTCTACCCGAAAACGTAACAGTGATCTTGTATGCCGAATTCGAAAACATTCTTTCTGTGACTAAGGACCGTTCGATCCTCGTGAATTATGAACACTGATCAGATTTTGAATGTTTTAGAAGCGGACAGTGAATCGAGAAAACATCTGATCGGTGTCTGTGCCAGGGACGAGTTACCGTCAAGAATAGCGAGAAAACCAGCATTGTTGGTCATCAATACGGACTTTTCCCACATGCCAGGCACTCACTGGATTTGCATCTTCCTGGGAAAAAACAGCAGTCAATATTTCGACAGCTTTGCAAGACCGCCGACACAGGACATTGCAGAGTTCCTTAACCAAAACAGCAAGAAATGGACTTATAACAAAGTGGTGATTCAACATCCAGAATCTATAGCTTGTGGACTACACTGTATTTTTTTCCTAATACATAGATGTAGAAATATTTCTATGTCAAAGATTGTAAACAAATATTATTGTAAAGATTTGTGGGCAAATGATGTTTTAGCCACATTACATGTACTTCAACACTTACATGCAAAATAAAATTTTATTTTATTTTAAAAGTGTCTGTTTTATTGAAAAAAAAACTTACCACAACGATATCCAAGTGTGTTTTCTTCTCAAACGACGCGGTGATATCAGAGCAGTATATTGGCGTTTGACATGCTTACGGGATTTTTTTTCACTCCGCCCTCGGGCTGTTGTTGCTGCGCTTCAGAATCGGGAATTCTGGGTAGTGCGGCGGCGGCGGTGGCTGCTGATACGGTACCCTCGATGTCATTCAATGCCGTCGGAGACGGCTGTTTTGCGGCATTATTTTTCAGACCTAAATATGTTTGCAGTATCTGAAGGTACATCTTAACTTTTGACTCTGGCGGTAAATCCTGCCTTTTTAAGATTTGAGACATTTGCTCGTCTAAAGAGAGCATCTGTTTTTGTTCTGGCGGTGCAGCTACAAGCAAGAATTTGCGGAAAGACTCGTTCATCTTCGAATCAAACTTGCAATTAGTGGGGCTACGATGCTGGCCAATAATGGGAACAGAGCACCTCCTTGTTGAATTATTAACTTCCGTCTGGTTTTAAATGCCACTTTTTTATCTGCTAGTGTTCTGAGCAGACGTTTTTTGCGCTGTAACTTGTTTTTCACTCTGTCAGGCAAAGGAATACAGCCTTTGATTATATTTTTGCAGATTTCACAGAGCGAATTTATTTGCGCGGGATCTGAGCTCTTTAGCAGAGTGGATGCTTGTTTTGGTCGAGCTTCCGCCAAATACTTTATGAAATTAGCGTTGTTTTTTAGACGCTTAGCCATGAGGGTACATAGATTATAGTAGATCCCTCGTTTGGCAATACGTGTGAGCGCAGCCTTAGTATATCTGCAGTTTCCTGACGAAAATCAAACAGCAAATATGAATGCGGATCGCGTGTGGCATCTTTATATATGTCGACTAAAACTCGTGTCCTTCCGGGAAACACTTGGCTAGCTAGATGCGAGATTTGTCGCGAGTCGCGAGGGTTTTTAAAAACAATCAAGTAGTGTGAATTCAAGCTAATTGTACGAAACTGTGTACCTTGGGAGAACAAATTTTGCGTTAATAATATTACACTCAGATTTCTGTGATGCGATCCTTTAATAAATATCTCTGACACAACAATACTATCTTTTACTTGGCTGATGAGATCATCTAAAACAAGTAAATTGTTTACTTTTGGATCGAATTCGGGGATGTTTAAACCATCCACGAACTCGATTTGCGGGTAACACTGAAACTTATCTTGACGCTCTGAATAGCAATAGACGATTCTTTGAGGCGGTGGCGAAATTAAATGTTCACTATTTTCTAATAGAGACAACACAAATGTTGTCTTGCCGCTCTGTGTCGCTCCCGAGACTATCGCTGTGAAGGGATGATGAAACATTATGTAAATGATCGCGCGCAAGTCTGGACCATGTATTTATGTGTGTTCGCGCGCGCCGATGCGAGAGGCAGGACTAGTAACGGTAAAAGACAGAAGGTGACGTCTCCAGAAAAACGAAACATTGTCCCCTTTTTTTTTAAAAAAAAAAAAAAAAACTGTGAGTTATGAAAAAAGGTGTTCCCCCTTCATCTAAGCGCGCCCGTCACTTCGTGACGGGTGGGAGGGGTGCCGCGATCCCCCCGTGCGCGCGCCCATCACAACGTGATGGGTGGGAGGGGTGCCGCGATCCCCCCACGCCCCGGCGCCCCGCGATTCCCAACCGAGTGCCGTCACGAATGTGACGTCGGTGGGAATAGGATGGGGAAGACGTGCCCGATCGACTTCGCCGACATCCTGAAAAAAAAGGAGACGTCACCAGAGGTAGCCATTGAAAAACTGCTTAGTGTCAAAAACATGGGGATTTCACTGGGTTTTTTTTTTTAATGTTGAAAGTATGATGATTAGGTGGTTAGCTTTCGCTATGTGTCTTGGAAATATCCATAAGGGTAAGTGCGTGTGTCGTCTCCTACCACACGTTTAGCGAAAGTAAAGCCAAACCTTTTTGTTACTGAGGACTCAAGGAGACGAGAAGTACGTTTGTCTCTCCGGACAGAAAACGGTACCTCGACAGAAACATCAACATGTTGGCCTTTTGCAGCAGCAGTCATAACGTTCATGTTGATCAGCTTCGCGTTTTTGGCATTAAGAGTCACACCCTTGCATTTGGTCACTGTTTTACCCCCTTGGGTGCGGAAGGAGTAAGATTTGGGACCGGACGAGGCAAACTCGACAATGTAGTCCCCAGACAATTCGTCTGTGAGCTGACCCAGCGAGTGACCGATGGGTGGACGTTCGTCACCCTGTTTTTGGATGAACACCATCGAGTCGGTATCGCAATAAATAAGAGATTGGCGTAGAGGGGCCATAGCTTTGTAGAGCTTTATTCGGCCATAGGAAGCGACGAAAGAGCCAATGACTGCATTGCCCCGACGGTATGGTTCTTCCGTTCCGTCAATCGGGGCAAATGCAACTTGCATTATTTCTTCAGACACTAACATGGCGTCGTGGATGATTTTTGTATCATCCATGAAAAGCTTTACAACGCTTTCGTAAGTGTTACATACTACAGTGCTCACCCTATTAGTTCTCATTGCGAGCCGTCCCCAGAGACTATTGAGACATAGTTTTGCAAGTGCACGCTTAGCGGGGTTCGCCTTTATTTCGTGCCTGTCCATAGAAATACCTTCCCTACTTTTAAAATCGGAAATGTATGCATCGGGTTCAACCCCTTCGGGCCAGCCCGACGCCTCCTGTTTGATCTTCAAGAAGGTGTCTATGTAGCCACCAAATAACGACTTATGGCTCTCTTTGAAATGCCAAACTTCGTAGATGTTATCAATTTTATAACCGCTCTCAACAGCCAGGTAAAACTCAGGCGTGCACCAGATTCCCGAAAAGCTCCGATCCTCGTGATTACAAGTGGGCGACATCTGCTCGGCACAAGCACCGCATAGCGGGAACACTAGCTTGCCATTGGAGTTTATTGGGAGGACGGGTAAGAACTCCTTTTCGGGCGCTGTCACCCTAGCATGGATTATACCAAAGTATGCATTGTGACTATAGTCAAAGTCGCTAAGAATGACTTCAGGGTGACCGCGAGGAAATACGCCGTATTTGCAAACCCACGGATACAACGAACAGAAATCCACATAGTGAATCTCCTCGTTATCCGCCACCTTGTGGTAAAGTTTAAAACAGTCAACTCTACCACCTCTGAGAGCACTACGAGGGGTAATCGATTTGTGCGTTATGAATGCTGCAACAAATTCTTTCATGGCAGGGTCGTTTTTCTGTTGGTTGTCAAACTGGCATTCCCATACGGAAACCACATCATATCCCTGAGCCCTAATGAAGGCCTCACGGTCCATGGTTTCAGCGTATAGGGCGCCCATAGGTTTGTATCTCTGTGTCTGTATAGTGCTAGATCGAAAACACTTCTTGCACCCGTGATAGTAACAACCATAGAATTCGTAAGCGGTTCTATCACACACCCCATCTAAAAAAAAAGGACCTACTCTAACTTCCCCGCCCTGCGACCGAGCGTGTTGAATTTTAATGTTGTTCTGTTGTTCCAGCCACGAAAGCCAAGCCAACGCCTTCCTACTCTGTGTGTTACTCCCTATGTAACCGCCAGGTGGCAGGATAGCCATTGTGTTTGGTTCTAAATAGTTTCTGGCAAAGATCCTGCTACAAGCACCGGCTATAGTAACATCCTGACAGAAAGGATCAACTTGCGAGACTGCTATGAAGAGAGAACGGAACTTATTGCAGGAATCTCGCAATACCCTCACGTCGTCTAAGGCATAGGCCAAAAGTTCACATTTCAGGTTGTAGGTATCTCGTGACTTCTCTTGGTACCATAACACGAATTCCGTATGGGTTTCTTCGCTCATGAATTCCGGTTTAAAATATTTTTGGTCGGGCAAAGCTCCCACATAATCTAATGTATCTATCTTGTGGAATTCGTGAGGGAAGAAGCCCTTACGCACCTCTGGCAGCTCGAACATAGCTGGCAGTTTTCGGAGTGGAACTGCTAGATAGGAATAAGAGTCCAAGAAGACTATGTTTAGCGATGACAGAAAGATGGCCAAAATCTTTGACCCATCATAGATAGTGCGAGGAACTATGTGTTTCGCAAAAATATAAGAAAGCACAAAGTAACCGTCAAAACCGCGAAGGTTGTGGGCGATTACTCGCACATTCCTATATTTTGGCTCTGTGCGTCGAAGTTTTCGGCCATCACTACCTCGTTTCAAGGTCTCTCGGACTCCTAACAATTCATCCAAAAACTCAGCCATGCAATTTCGGCCCCAGTAAACGTGTTCTTGGTTGTCAAAAGAAGCAACGCAGAGCACAGCCACATGTTCGCCATCCAGCAAGACTGTTTCTGTGTCAAAGTAGACAACAGAAACATCGTGCTTTGGGTCCTCAGGTTTTTTAACAAAACAATGTTGTGTTTTGTGCACAGTTTTACAATGGCTGCAAAAGTCGGGGTGGATGCATTTGTGTGCTGTATTGGTAAGAAAAGTGCACATACAAATGCTACAGCGATGCACTTCAGAGCAGGTTTTGTTTGCCCTGTGAGCATTAATGCATGCTTCGCCTTGGAAAAATCGATTACACAAATTACACAGGAGAAGGTTGTCTTCATTATGAACGTCGACAGCTCTGCATCTATTGCACTTGAAAGGGCAATTGTGTGTGTTTAGTCTCTCGCGAGTAGGTAAGACTTTAAGGCAGAGGGGACAATAATAATCACTGCCAAACAGAGCTTTCAAAGATCGCACAAGATCATAATGTTTGTCGTGACTGAGTAGAAATATCTGTTTATCAGCAGCGGGGCCCCGATACGCAACTTCAAAACCGCACTCAGCGGAAATTACAACAAGTTGATAATCGGGAATCGCACACTGAAACAGTTCAACTTCATTCAAGCCACAACTTTCTAAATCAACCCCTGCAATTCCATGTAAATTTGTAGCCCTGATAGTTTGCATGTTACATTTATCCTCTCGCACCTGTCTGTATGTTTTAGCATCGTCCTGATGGGCAGAAATACCGACTGCAATAGCTCGGGCGAGGCATAAACTATCGGTATTGTTGATTTGAATGACAGCTTTTTTTTTTTTTAAAAAATCATTCAAATTCAACATTGCCCTTTTTTTTATATTCTCAGAACGATTACCGCCCTCCCCCCTATTCGTGATATTAATAAGAATTACGTCCAGACTCAAGTCGTCCGTTATCATAAATTCACTATTTGATTGATCGACTGCTATAAAAGCTGCCATCACACGGTCAAACGTTAGATCCGTTAGGGGCATAAAAGGTAAATTTATGGGGTTTTTTAGGCTAGGTGCGTCTAAACACAATCTAACGTGGGAATAATCGCCTTGACTGTTTAAATTGGCGATTATTTCCTCTAGCATCCGTCGAAAGTTCGAAAAAAACAGATCCCCGTCTGCTAAATCTGCCAAGTTTCTAAATCGGACCTCGTAAGATTTAAACAAGGTCCGATATTTTTGTGAAAAACGAACTACCCCATCCTGTATCTGGTAGTTGTTGTTGTTCTGGAAGTCTGCTTCTCTTTCTTCCATCTAAAATTTAAAAAAAGTGTCGCATAAGATTTAGGGATTTGTTTTCGTGAAAAAAAAAAAAAAAAAAAAAAATCTATAGACATACTTACATCATCATCATCATCCTCGGCGTTAAAACACAGTAAAGATGAACTATCGAGCTCAGTTTCATCTTTACCGGCACCTTCTAAACTAGAGCATCCGGGTCGAGCCTCAGTAGTAGTAGTAGTAGTAGTAGTAGTAGTAGTAGCAGCAGATAGTAAAGATGAACTATCGAGCTCAGTTTCATCTTTACCAGCACCAGCACCTTCTAAACTAGAGCATCCGGGCTTATCAGTAGTAGTAGTAGTAGTAGTAGTAGTAGTAGTAGTAGTAGTAGTAGTAGCAGCAGCAGCAGACAGTAAAGATGAACTATCGAGCTCAGTTTCATCTTTACCAGCACCAGCACCTTCTAAACTAGAGCATCCGGGCTTATCAGTAGTAGTAGTAGTAGTAGTGGTGGTATTATTAAAGAACTCGGCATTCTGAAAGAGTAGCGTAAAGAAAACACAGTTACTAAACAATAATTCTATAAACATTTTTTTTTTTTTTTTTAAAAAAATCAAATAAAAATTTTTCAGTAATGAAAAAAGAAATACTCACACTAGTGTACACTAAGCTTTGACAGTAGTCAATTTCCGCCTTCATCATTTCAGTTTCCTCGTATTCTTTTTCCATCTTCATAACATCATTTAGGAATGATGAATCGTCATCCAATGCTGGAAACACTTCTTCCATGTTCATAATGATAGCTTGTAAGCAGGTGTGATATGTGGTCGTATTGACCCCCTTTTAAAGCAAACTCGTGGATTGAAACGACATTTGACGACAACCAATCAGTGCTTAGATTCAAGAGTCACAGCCAATAGGAAATTACTACAGTATGAGAGTTAAAGTCACAGCCTATAGGAAATCACTACGGTATGAGGGTGAAATGCAAAAGACATTGAAGGAAATACCTGTGGGAATGTTTTCGTGAACTAGCGGACTCAATGTCACCCAAACAACCACATTTGAAGATAAGTTATCTTTTTTTTTTTAATACCAAATTTGAAGAAAAGCTTTGGGGACTACCAACGTTAGTTATGGTGGGATTATATGTCCTTTGTACGACATGTCACAAACAACAACAGCAACATTTGAAGGCAAGTTATCTTTTTGTTGTATGACATGTCACAAACAGACACATTTGACAGTGAGCTATCTTTTTTTTTTTTTTTTTTTTTCCCATCCACTCAGGAATGCTATAGAATTGTGAACATCTGTGCAGCTTGCATTGAAGGAAATACCTGTGGGTATACTTTCATGAACTAGCGGACTCAATGTCTCCCACATTTGAAGATAAGTTATCTTTTTTTGCTTTTTTTTTTCATACTGAACAAAGTCTTTGGGAACGATACCAACGTTAGTTATGGGGGATTATATGTCCTTTGTACGACATGTCACAAACAACAACAACAGCATTTGAAGGCAAGTTATCTTTTTTTTTTTTTTCCCATCCACTCAGGAATGTTATAGAATTGTGAACATCTGTGCAGTTTGCATTGAAGGAAATACCTGTGGAATGCTTTCGTGAACTAGCGGACTCAATGTCTCCCACATTTGAAGATAAGTTATTATTATTTTTTTTTTTCATACTGAACAAAGTCTTTGGGAACGATACCAACGCTAGTTATGGGGGATTATATGTCCTTTGTACGACATGTCACAAACAACATTTGAAGATGAGTTATCTTGGGACAGACGTCTCCTTCACAACATGTACCTACTTGCTCCTGGCACGTTACGAGTTTATGAGCCAATAACAAGGCTAGCAGATTCTAAGCATCAGATGTTATGAACCAATAACAAGACTAGTAGCTTCTAAGCATCTGATGTTATAATCCAATAGACCACATTTGCAGTTTGGAACTTTCTCAGTGCGGTTGTAATTTTTTTTCCACTGCTGTTTTCCCACAAAAATGTCACGGCACGAAATGTTTGATGAAATAAGACGACCAAACGTAACTTTCTACAGACGTCTAAGCCACAGCAGCACAGTTCGTGCTTATTGTCACGAATTCGAGCCACATATTACGATCGAGACATCTAATGCGCACATGATGCTGTCCAGAAACCAGTGGGAAGAATTCAAAAGCAAAATGAATGATATCTTGCTTTCCGTAAGAGCCAGATCTAAAGATGAAATCCATCTACCGGGGATCCGAATCAATACAGATGGTGGTGTTTGTGATTTCTATTGGAAACAATTCTCGCTATCAGGAGAACGACGAATGACTCTCCACCTTTCTGAACTTGAAGCTATATCTAATAGAATCATAGACATAGATTCTTTTCTTCAACGTCTAGAAGACGAAAAACCCGCATTTCTGTTAATGCAGTCAGTTATACTAGAACATCTTGATTGTGTTAGAGAACGTATAAAGAACGACGTGTTTACTGGTTCTATCGATGTTTCCTTTAACGACGTCTATGCATACTACGTAAGAAACGCTGAACCATCTACAAGTGTTAAAATTTTTATTGCTAAGTGTTCGAAAGAAGGGGTAGTTACTGAGTTCAACGCTTATGCTTTGTACAATGCTGTAGTTTCGATGATCGAAGAACTTCAAACTGCTTACACGACGAAATATACGAAGTATCCGTTCTGATCAAAGCAATGTATATATGTAAGTGTTGATTTTGTGATTAGTAACTACGTCTGTAAAACTTACAAATAAAAGTATGTCTATTTGAAAAAGATATTGTCTGTCTTTTTTCTTAGAAAGTAGAAAATAAGTTTCCATTAATCAATAACCTTTTTAAAATTGAGAAGTTACTTTTAGAAAAGAAAATAATTTCAAATATATATTAAAAAAGAAAGAAGAAAATAAGTTTTAATTTTCCATTAATCAATAACCTTTTTTAGGAAAGAAAATGATTTCAAATATATATATTAAAAAAAAAAAATCGAACTTGCAGACAGAAACAGAAGATGGCGCCAGTGCTTCACGAAGACGGTAAATAAATATAAACACATTTTACTTTTCAGGTTTTTTTTTTTTTCCTGTTTAGAAAGCATCAGAATAGAAAGTCAACTTGCAGAGAAAAAATGGAAACATCATAAATAATTATGGGTAAAAATATATACATATAAATTTAACCATAAAAGGATATAAATGAAATTAATTCCTTAATTTCAGATTTTTCAGCTTTCAGAATTATTCACTAGATGGAGCCAAAGTTTCTTTTTTGGTAAATATCAAAAGCAACTTAAGTTTTTTTTTTTCCCATAGATGGTAAACAGTAGAATACAAATTCCAGAGGAACCATCACAAATAGCTATGGGTAAAAAAAAAATATATACATATAAATTTAACCATAAAAAGGACATAAAATGAAATAAATTCCTTAATTTCAGATTTTTCAGCTTTCAGAATGACACGCTAGATGCCGACACAGTTTTCTAGGTCTTCCATTGTCATGGCAATCTCCGTGCATGTGGTCCCAAGTATGTGGGAAAAAAAAAAATATATATATTTAAACATCTTAAATAAAATCTTTAATTTCAGCTTTCAGAATGCTTCCAGAGATGGCGACACCGTTTCTTGGTAGTTACGATGTCGTGGCAATCTCCGTTCAAGAAGTATGTTAGAAAAAAATATATATATTTAAACATCTTAAATAAAAATCATTAATTTCAGCTTTCAGAATGACACGCTAGATGGCGACACAGTTTTTCTAGGTCTTACTTTGTCGTGGTAATCTCAGTGCACAAACTGTTTTGGTCCCCAAGTATGTGGGGAAAAAAAAAATATATATATATTTAAACATCTTAAATAAAATCTTTAATTTCAGCTTTCAGAATGCTTCCAGAGATGGCGACACCGTTTCTTGGTAGTTACGATGTCGTGGCAATCTCCGTTCAAGAAGTATGTGAGAAAAAAATATATATATTTAAACATCTTAAATAAAAATCATTAATTTCAGCTTTCAGAATGACACGCTAGATGGCGACACAGTTTTCTAGGTCTTACTTTGTCGTGGTAATCTCAGTGCATGTGGTCCCCAAGTACGTGGGGAAAAAAATATATATTTATTTAAACATCTTAAATAAAATCATTAATTTCAGCTTTCAGAATGACACGCTAGATGGCGACACAGTTTCCTGGTAGTTACGATGTCGTGGCAATCTCCGTGCATGTGTGTGTGTGTGTGTGTGTGTGCGTGCGCGAACCCACAATTCATTGCGAACACGGTAGCTTGAAAACCAACGCGGTAAAAACAGACGGCATCAACCGGCCAGAAATCACAGGCAAAGTCACAGACGTAGTCGGTTTATACCCCCAGACCAATCAGAACATCGGTTCGTATCCCCCTCCAATCAGAACAAGGCGAAATACAACTTCCTACGTCACACTCACACCACTCTTAACTATAACAGCTACATTTACACATATTCTTACAACTGAAAGGGTAGCCGTGGGGTTAAGCACCGGACCATCAGTAGCAATGACTTGGGTTCGAGCCTGGGTAAAGTAAAAAAATAATTTTAATTTAATGTCGAAAATAAGTGGCGCCATCTAGCGGGCGAGTTAAGAACTAAAATATATTTTTCCTCCGAATCGACAACTAAGCCTCGGCGCAACAGCTAAACCTAAACATCGGCTCGCCTCACCGGAGCACGCTCAAAACCGAAACGGCAAAACAAACGACCGAGGCGGCAGCACGCACGAAAATTGACGCCAAAATTCATAGAGCCGGTCTCGGTTAGAACCCCAACCAACCTCCTCTACTTCTGTGGCTTGTTAAGGAGAGTACAGAGTTTGTTAAGATAGCCTATGTTGATGACCTTGTGATTGGAGTTTCTGGGCGCTCCAGACGAAAAAAATACAATTTCGCAAAAATACAATTTTCTTCCAATTTCGTCTGGGCGCTCCAGACGAAATTGGAAGAAAAAATACAGTCAGTTTTAGATGATTTAATGCAGTGAATTGAACAAGTTGAAGATCTCTGCAAGTAAGACCTGTTTTATGATTTTTAAGAAACAATTTGATTACAGCAGACCTCCAAGATCTGAGAAAAATTTGGGATTAATCATAGATGACAAACTTTCCTTTTTACCACATGTTTCACACCTAAATGTAAAAGTAAGACACTTTACAGGCTCCATTCCTAGGATTTCTTGTAAGGAGTGGGGATTGAATAAGAGGGTGTTGTCATTGTATATAAGACTATTTTTCTCCAGATAGTGGCATATGCGGCTGTTGCTTGGTTTTCTATGGTAACTAAAACTAGGATTCGATCGAAACTTTATCGCTTCAGCGCTCTATGTTATTAACTTTATTGAAAATACCTAGAACAGCGTCTACAAACGCCCTACAGGTAATTGCTGGTACCATGCCATTGGATTTATTTATTGTCTACAGAGGGTCTTTGTACAAACTGAAAAAGGGTAAGTTGTTAACGTTTTTGGATATCACAATCGATTTGGAGAATAATATTAAAGAAGAAAAACAACGAATATGGAATAAATTAATGGATTTATGGCAGACCAGATGGGAAAGTGGTGGTGTTGGAGCTGTGACGAGGAAATATATTCCCAGGGTGAACTATGCATTGTCAAAAACCGTGGCACCTTGGCCTTCTATGTACACTTCTTTTTGTTAACAGGACACGGCTCACTTAGGGCCAAATTATATGAGAGAGGATTGGAGACAGATCTTTTCTGTACATGTGGCGAACAGGAGACTTGGATGCATGCAATTTTTTTATATCGGGAGTATGAAGACCAACGGCAGATTTTGATGGCACATATTCCTGACTTATCATTTGATACAGTGCATTTACTTATTGCAAATCGTGACTGTTTTAATTCATTTCAGGAGTTTTCAGCTGCTGTTTTTGCAAGAAGAACCTTTCTTTGAGAGGCAAACCTGGTGAGTGGATTGTCTTCATGGAGTTTCACTATTTGTTTCTACCTCTGCATAGCAGCTTGAGTGCTGGACCTGATTCATGGCGTTGGGTCTGGTGCTCTGGTTAGTTGTCTTTTGTGCTGCGATCATGAATACTCCATTCTGGATTCTGGGGTGCTGGATCTGATTCATTGCGTCGGGTCTGGTGCTCTAAAGGTTCTATTATCCATGGCGTATAGTTGAAGATTTGCTGTATAGTAACTTTATTGGTTTTGGAGGTTCCAGTGCACGTGGAACAGCAACCGAGGAAATATTTAGTTGAACTGTGATTTTTGAAGTTTATAGTTGTGCCATCCAGACTATTGAATATTATTGTTGTTTTATTATATATATATATAATATATATATATTTTTTTTTTTTTCCTGCTGGCCCCCTTGTATGGGAAACCCGGGGAGCGGAATTGCTGGCACTCACTGGTATTGCACTACCTCCAGTGGGTGCGGGATTTCATGCGCGAATTGCGCTACAGTAAAATCAGACTCAAGTAATTTAACATACTTTTTTCAGGAATGCTTTGTAAAGACTACATATTCCCAAGTTCTCAAGGTAGATTTGGGCTTATGCCTGGGAGCTACCCTGATTAAGAACACACACACACGAGAGTTTAATGTTAGTCAGAGCATATAATTATATGTAAATATATCTTGTATATAAATCGTGTATATACTTTTATGTACATAATCTTGAGACTATAATGTGTGTAATTAAAAATTAATAAAAAATGAAAAACATTGACATGCTCCTTACACCAAATTAATCGGGCCTTTTATCATTTTTTGTGTGAGGAGGGGTTTCTTCTTCGGACGACGGACTACAAGTCCATTTTTGAAGAGGCGTCTTCTGACTGTTATTGCACTCGCTACCACTCCTGTATGTTCTTCCCATTCTCTTTTCAGCTCAGACGATTTTTCAGCTCCCTACGCCAAAACGCGGTCCTGTTTTGGCGTAGGGACTCGTTTGAGTCTGGTTACTTTTTTCATATCAGCAGAACCAGTATTCTTGATTTTGGAAAGAAATCTACTCACTGTCGACTGACTACAAGACACTCTATAAACAATATGACGGGAAGAACATCCTTCCTCACGTAAAGCAACAATAGCACTCTTTCTTCGTGTTGTTGTTATTTGGTTTTTAGGAGCATTAGCAACTAAGGCCATATTGCTCCGGGGATATGCGGTGGTCATTCCCTGACCTTTCCGCATCCTCCGTATTTGGTGGTCACGGGCTTGAACCCCGGTCTAATGAAGAAGCGTGTGTTACGCACTGATGCTCCTGCTCACCTGGCTACGGAGGCGCCGTTTCTTCGTGGCGTCAACTGCACGTAACTCGCCATCCTGACACAAGCAAGGATTGACTGCAACTCTTGAAGAGCGTGCTTATATAGCTGAAAGTAACAGCTGATGCAATATTACGTCATCACCTACGTCTGTCAATCTTGTCTGATGCAATCTCTAAGAAATATTGTCATGTATTTACGTTATTCGGACGACAATTACAATTTTAAGGGGTGATGCACTTTCTTTGAACACCAGTGTATATAAATAACAAATTTTTGCTATTTGTGTATTCTGGTCCTCGTGGGTAGCACAATTCGCAGAATCGTCGTCCTCCCAATGTCCGAGTGAAACAAGACCTGAGTTCGAGTCCCATCGATGACGGGAGGAATTTTTATGGGCCTTTTTCACAACGTGGCTGAGTTAGTTGGTCTCAGGCGAAGGAAGCATGGTTTTCCCCTCCGGAAACTCGAGTATTTTGTCCAGCAAACAAAAAATCAACCTCAAAACACATGCAAATTACAAACAATATACACGGAGCAATATTTGTTGCTGATGCTCCTAAAATTTACAACACAACAACTTGTTTATTCTATTAATAAGAAAATCTGTGAAATATCCTACGTGTCACATTTCATTTTTTTACGAAAACCCAGAAGATAATAAAAGCAAAGTATTATAAAAAAAAGTTGAGCGAATATTACATACAATGAAGGGCGAATAATTACTTTTGTTAATTAACCAGTAAAAAGTTATTTACTATTAAATTCCACTAATTCCAGAAAACAGAAGAAAATCCAGTTTAATAAAAGTGCATACATTACCTATCTCGTTTTTATAGGAAGAGTGAGAGACTACAGTGATAATTATAAAACTACTGGAATGACAGTGCATAACTATGAATAAGATCAGATTCTGGTTGGTTCTCAAGTTGATTTATTAGTGCATAAAATTAAATGAAACGTTAGTGATCGTTAATTAAGGGAGTAATAAAAAAGACTAATTAAACTCTCTCTCTCCATTTTCTAAACTACGTGATGGTCTTGAAGGAAGAAGGGAAAACGATATTTTTTTTTTAAAAGGAAAGTCTATTATAGCGATGGAGTGCACTATGAAAGGTGCAAAGTTTGAAAATGCTATTGATTTAAATATATTCGGGGAAATTAATAGTAAGGAGTGTGACCGAGAAGGAGGAAACAGAGTCTGATATTATTTCAGACCAATTAGCCCTACCCTGGAGGGATGGGGCGATAAGCATGTGCAAAACTCTACCGTATTATTCATTATTATTCAATCGAGTTGAATCTACTGTTCCCAAAATGTTTTGCACGGACTCAGCTAGTGAATAACAAAAACAAAATAATTTTTCTTCACCATACAAATTAGTTGACAGTAAGGTGTAGACATCAAATTAATTCGATCTCTCTTGACGAATACAGAATTTCAAACGAATTAAAAAGAAGAAAACAATATTAACTTGTGAGATATTCATACATGTTGATAATCCATCTTTAATCTTAAGAGTTCTCAGTAGTTCTTATGAGTTTCAATAATAAATTTTCTTGAACATGTAATCAGCATAGTAACAAATTTAATCAAGACAAATTCCTTGTTAGATAAAAGTTTAATTTACATTTAATTTTAATATTTATGAACTTCTCTGCCTGAAAAATACTACACAGTAATCAATACGTTCTCCGCACACCAGCATTAGAGGATTCATCACTGATGTAGCAGAGCATGAACGAAGTTGGATTATTTCTCTTTACATTAAGTCTTATTTTTTATGTTTTTCATTAAAAATAACAAAAAATTAGGTCACTCCAATAACTGTTGTTTCTGCTCATTCCTCTTAATGTATTTTTGGGAGGTGAGAGAATACTTTACAGGATCAGACAATTAAGTGTAGCTACAACAAAGTTTATATCTGTTCGAATGTTAGATTACAATCCAGGCCCATATTTAACTGTTGCGGTAGTCCGAACAAAAATGTAACCTTTGTATGGACGTCAAAGAAACTTCCCTACAAGTATAAAATATTTTATTTAGATGCTGGCTCCAATTAAACAGAGTACTTTCGAACTGGGAAGAGTGAATGGGTCCAAATAGACTGCCTTTGAGATCTACCCTTTTATGAGCTTCCAGATTCAGCTGAACAGAACAAACCCCAGCAAGCAGTAAATGACCATAGCATATCCTGATATTGCATTCTCAAAGAGACACAGCACTAAAACATTTAGGAAATGCGCTTGTGATATCAATAAGAATAATATATGATCAAAATATAATTTCGGCCTTCAGTGAAAACAGAGAGAAGCGAAAAAAGCTCCAGCATCCTCAACTGAGAAGTCAGAATACAAGTATTAAGGGCACTTGTATTCTGACTTGAATAATACAAACATTACATACTTTAATACTTGTCTTATTTAATACAAGTATTATACAATTCTTCTTTGACTTTTTCTCACGATGAGCTACATTTGATGTATCCCTTGCTACTATACGCGTTATATAGGGTAATTCAATATAGCTGACCACAATTAAAACTTTATTATTATTTTTTAATTTTCTGTTGAAAACAATGTCTCTCATCGGAAAATGAGAATACTCTGAGAATTCTCATCAGCATTAGAGTATTCTGATGATACTGAAACGAATACAGCAGAGTATTCTGATGACACTGAAACGAATACAGCAGAGTATTCTGATGACACTGAAACGAATACAGCAGAGTATTCTGATGACACGTTTCTGTTGCGGTGTCACTCTCTACAGACGCTGCACTAATGAAAGTTAAAAAAAAAATGGGCAACGTTAGTTTCGTAGGAAATGTTTTGGTTCGTAGAAACAAGTGCGTTAATGTGGGATGAAAAGTGTTCCACCTAGTACATTGTGCTTGAATGGCACCAAAACCTTTGAAACCAGCTGTTAGTCGGGAGAAGAAAGGTGGCA
Organism: Mastigoproctus giganteus; assembly: GCF_048544385.1. NCBI lineage: Eukaryota > Metazoa > Arthropoda > Arachnida > Uropygi > Thelyphonidae > Mastigoproctus > Mastigoproctus giganteus. Next base: position 81,112,615 of record NC_143580.1, read on the forward strand.
GAGACACATGTATTAGTGATAAAAGCATTGAAATTGCGAGGGCAGCATTATTGCGTAGTCCACGTAAATCAACCTGTTGATTTACGTGGCCGATTTTTAAAAAACTGTGATAGCTCTACAGTGACAGCTCTTACTGTCGTAGATCAGTGGGTACTAACTACATAACAAAAATGCTTAAAGAGTAGTTATGTGAATTCTACACGGGTTGGGATTAGCTATGCAACGGTGGGACAAATGTCTATACACTTACTCAGTACTTTTGTATAATCTTTTGCATCTGAGTTTGAAATGCGAACCTAACTTTGAATGGTGGTGAAAATGAAGGTTTTTTTTTTATTAATTATATATATATATATATATAAATGAATATTAAACGTAACCCCTTAAAAGAAATGTTTAAAAAGTTACATAGGATAAAGACGTATTCAGTTGATGATATGGTTTCAGTGAATGAAAGATTAATAAATCAGGTATGACAGATGCACCTAAAAGCGCAAAGCAGCATTAAAGGATGCAAGAGTATATATAGTTTGTATTAATATATTGAATAAAGTATGCATAAATGCATGTGAGAGTTACACAAAGTGCCAGTAACTAGAAAGGTGAGGAAAGTAGAAAAATAAGTGTAGTAGATTTGTGAAAGGTGAAAGAATGTTAATATCCTAAAGGTTATGATGAATTAAGAAAATTATGGGCTGAATTACCAAGCCAATAGAAAGTAGAAGAACTGTAAAGTAAAATTAGTACATCAAAATACTAATAAAATAAAAATAAAAAAATAAAATGAAAAAATAATTAAAGTGGTATAGCTGTCATCAGATATGGGGGGGAGGAAACATATTTAGAAAATGGTCGAATATAGGTAAGGCAAATATGCTTGATCTGATGTCAGCTGAAATAAATATTGATATTTATCAGGGGACTACACCTGACCATGTATTAGGAACTGCGTTTCTATACTTGTCCATAGTATTAGAAGAAAAGTGAAAGGCCAAAAAGCAACGAAAATGAAATTAGCACATTCTAGTACAGTAATTAATTTAGGTAAAAATAAGGATCAAGTTATATCAAGTTAATTAATTTAGGTAAAAATAAGGATAAAGTTATTTTTACCTAAATAAATTACACTGCGTTCGGACTTACCTTGTCCATACTGTACTAGAATGCGCTAATTTCATTTTCTTTGCTTTTTGGCCTTTCACTATTCTTCTTCTACTACTACTATGGACAAGTATAGAAACACAGTCCCTGATACATTGTCAAGTGAGTCACCTGATCAATGTATCAATATTTATTTATTTCAGCTGACATCAGATGAAGCATATTTGCCTTACCTATATTCGACCATTTTCTAAATATGTTTCCCCCATATCTGGTGACAGCTATACCACTTTAATTTTTTTTTCATTTTATTTTATTAGTATTTTGATATACTAATTTTACTTTACAGTTCTTCCACTTTCCAACATCCATTTATGCATACTTATATATATATATAAAGTATGCATAAATGCATACTTTATGTCACTCAAGGAACGAGTGCATAGCACGCGTTCCTTGAGTGACTGGGGTTCAAGCCCGTGACTACTAAATACGATAAATATTTGTATTGACGATTTATTGTAAACTCTGCTGACTTGGTTGTCGTGCAAATTTATTTTTCTCGTTGCTGAGCGGTATAGAACCTATGCCTCGTTTGCAACGCAAAATAAAATACACATAATAATACACACAAAAATTAATAATAATTTTAGAAGTGGCGACATAGTAACTGAAGTTTGCATTCATTTTATTTATATAAAAAACATCAAATAAGCGAAGTTTCTTGTCAATTATCCTATTAAATTATATTTTGTTGTATTTTCAGAGCCCGGGCACACTGTCACATCGAGATCCCATCTCTCGATTAGGATGCGCATTTTCAACCCAACTTCATGTTGCAACGACGAAACCTACTACAACCCTTGGAACCTTGCCTCATCGACTACCGCGAAACAGTCGACTGGGGCAGTCGGATAAGTCAACAAGCCTCCCAAGCATCGCAGTCCAGAGAATCCCGCTGTCGAAGTTCCACTATACGGACACTTACATCGGGGGACACAGTTCCTGCAGCACTAGCAGCAACGCTTCCGGGTCTGCAGCATCGTCACTTCCGTCGCTGAACAAACCCGGAAATAATCATCTGTATGTGAACTCAGTGAACCAGCATGGTTACAACAATAACAGCGACTCTGGGAGTGTGACCCACTTGCACTCGCTTTGTAATGGAAGGGACAGTCAAAGTAGCCATGCGTTTTCCGATTCATCAGGTGAACATCAAAAACGCTGGACTTCTTCGCCGTCTCCATTTTCAGCAGAGCCAAAGCAGCCAACTAGGTTCGATCCATATGGAAGAAGGCTGCCTTTGACTCCAAATGGCAAGTATTAAACTAAGCAAGTTTCACGATTTAATGCAGTGATATAACAAAAGCAGTTTAATTCACGTTTTATGACGCTGTGTAATGTGTACACAGAAAATTGGCACGCACAAAATGATAGTATAGAATATATATCATAACGGTAACTGCATAAGAAAATGTGATGGAAACCATATAGAGAGGTGAAAATTTTAAGTAACAGAACTACTCAAAACAACGATATTTAAAAATAGAAAATATGATTGTGGTTAAGTAAAACGGAGAGTAATTAAACGGAACGTTAGCGGTAGAAAAACATCTTAAGGGTTAAAATTTTCCCGGTTAAAAGTGGGGAGCATAAGCACATAACAAATATGCGCATAATTATTTCCTCATTAACACTTATATACAATTGAAATTATGTACTTTAAAGGTGCGAATGTGAGAAGAGTTCACTAAATGCTACTCTTAAAAAGTAAAAATCTCTATACAGCAAATATTCATCGAAAAACAGTTCAATTTTACATGAGCAAAAAATGTAAAAAACTTTTATATATTAATATTTCTTATATATAACTTTTTATAGTAATCTTTCTCCAGACTTTTCATTATAAACTACAGAGCGAATATATATAGGTTATTTCAGTCCGCAGGTAAGAATTCCCCTGTTTCCTTAGGGATAATGCCTGTACAAGTTATTCCTTTCAGTTTTATGAACTTATGCTTAATTTATTAAAGAAATACAGTAAAATCCAGTTACAAAAGAATACCGTTTTAACCCACTTCGCTACCAGGGAGTAGCCAACATCTGGGCAGCTGCTGCCTGTCCCCAGGCCGGGACAAGGTCTGCTTAATCCTGTAATCGCGCAACTATGCACGGTTCCCCTGAAGTATCTTAATTGCCAATCTTTGCACTCTGCACCTTCTAAGACGCAGATTGTAAAGATTTTTTAAAAAAATGTTCTTGTTTATACTCCGGAACGACCACCAAGTCAGTAGAGTTTACAATAAATCAATCAATACAAATTCTTAATCGTATTTAGCAGTTTTAATCACACTTTTTCTAAAGACTCGAAGTATTATTTTTTTATTAATTCGCGAGGTCTCTCCTAACACAACCAAGAAAAATATTAAGAGTTGACTTCATAAAAGTATATTTCACGTTTATATTGCCAGCATTTATTTTTTAAGTGTATAAATATTTTATCGTGTGAATGTGAAATACATTTTCATCAAGGTTGCCCTTCAGTTCTTAATTATTTTACTGATTTTCGAGTAATCAACTATCAATTTAGAAAAGAAATATGTTAATGCATAACCATATACTAAATAAGAAATAAAGAAATGGAAACGGAGTTTCCTTTGTAATTTTTTGCGCTGTTATATAATTGTACTATTACTGTGTACATGCAAGTAGAGAGAAAGTCATTTTGGAATTACTTTCGAGATTTCACCACTGTCTCTTGACAGCGAAGTATCCTTCAATTTTTAACATCTAAACTTAAAAGATGTAAAATTTACCATAGAACGCGTACATGGCATTTATTATGGCAGTCTTTTTTTTTTTTTTTTCTTCTTTTTCTTTTTTACTGAAAAGCGCGCTACGTAGCATGAATTGCTGCAAAAAAAAAAAAAAAAAAAAACGGCCACTCAAGCGTAGCGGATGAATAGTTCACCAGCAAAAGGTCCACAGTTAAACGCAATGGTAAACTTGTTTAGAAATAGCGCATCAGTTTGGATATGATAAACTGAATCTTGTTATTTAATATTATTGAGTCGAATGGCGTTCCTAACAAACTAAGTTATCTGTAGCAGCCCAATATTTGTCCTCATGTTTCCAGATCAGCAACTGAATGTTATCCGTCCATGAGCGTGAAGACCTAACAAGGGCTCCGGTCAAATATCTTCGCCATTTAAAATTTTTTTTTTTTTAAATTTTACCTTTTAAATAATTGCTAACACTCGATCGCTCTCTACAGAGAGTCCAGGAAAAATAATTTGCCGAACACTTTCTTCTCTAATAGAATTCCCCAACAATGGCACAGATACCTTGTGGGACCAGTACTACCAGAAAAGCAATTACCATCTCAAATAAAACACTTCATCGCAACCTTATCCACCCTTCTTAAGATTCCAGAAAAGGCACTCCTACCACTCTTAACCCCAAAACCTTTTCCCCACCACTCCGAAGCAGTTTCACTTAGCAGTGCCTAATAGGTGCACAGTACGAATCATCTAGCAGTTCAGATCGCTATATTAGACAGCTCTGAGACAAATTTCGAAATGGAAATCATTCACACCAACATCGAAGCAGCCTTTAATAGTGTAAACACTCTTTTGCATCTACAGCAATCTTTCTTCAGAAAGAATGGAAACTTGCAAACTACCCTTACTGCACTATTAATAAATAGAAGTCCAGGTTACTACCATCAAAAACACAACCTTCACCGGGCAGATATCTACTGGTGTCCTGGCCGGCCTCCTATCCACTGCATGTATTTCAGTCATATGCTTCACAATGAGCATTTAGTATATGCAGATGACAACAATCTTCCCATCAGTCGACAAGTCTACAATAACTTTAAGCATTACCGAAAACCTCCAGGCACTAACAAACCTTCTACACAACTTCCGGCTGAAACCACAATCCTGACACATCAACTGTTATGGTTCTCTCCCATAAAAAAAAAAAGCAACTTACAGTGATTCAACCAACAGATGGGATAAGTGATACCGTCAGTTACCAGTCATAAAGATCTAGGTGTTTATTTCGACCCAAAGATGTGATTCGGTCATCACAACTCCTGAAGCGGTTCAATTGCCCACGAAGGAGAGCGAAGCAGTATCTTTGACACTTTCATCAGTACCATTAATAAATATCGAAAATAACACGAGCCCAACACCGAACCCTTAGAGACTCCATTATGAATATTATCCCAATAAGATCAGTCCCCTCCTGTAATCACCCTCTTTCCTTTCCCATTTAAATACCCCATTATCCATACCAGTAATTTGCTTCTAATGCCACACCTCCCCAACTTGTATAGCAGTCAGTCTTTCATGTGGAACAGTTATCAAATGCTTTCCTGAATTCTAAGTATACAATATGTAAAAATATTTTTTTGCATCCAGTTCTTTCGTTACTATGTAATGGTAGCCAAAATGCTGTGATTACCATATAACTGCGTTCCTGTCAAGATGCTCCTCCATTGCTTCTTCGAAAACTGACTCTTATTTTCCCTAGAAACAGAATTAAAGCTTACAAGTCTATAATTACTCACTTCACCCTTTGTTCCGACCATTGTGAATTAGGGATACATCCACATATCTCCAGTCCATAGTGGCCTTCCCTGAACCCAAGAATGCTTTCATTATTATGGCTAAACGTTTCCTAACTTCTTTTGTTGACTCTCTTAATATAAGTGGTTAGATCTCATCCATCCCATGTGCCTTATGTTTAGCCTCAGCAACCTCTCTTCCATTTTCCTCTGTTATCACAAAATCATTTAGTTCCTGTTAAAATCTGATATACTTCTGACATCCCCATCCTAAAAAAATTGTTCACTTGTGAATATTGATGCAAAATACCTATTCAGTTTGTCATCAAATGAATAGGACAACCATCATTTATACGATTCATATGTAGTGGACCAATGTGATTCATCCCTTTCCCTCTAATGTTTACATAAGTAAAGAAGTCATTGCTACTTTTCTTTGCATTCTTTGCCAGAGACTTCTCATAATCTACCTTAGCTTGCTTACCCCCTTTGTGACTTGATTGCAGGTTAGTATATACCTACTGTATGTTTTTGTATCCTCTGATAATTTATATGCATCTTTCTCCTCTGCCACTAGGCTCATCAGTTCATCTGACATCCATTTAGATCTATGATTTCAACAATATCTCTTAGTTGGTATAAAAAGCCGAATAGCTTCTATGATTACTTCCAGGAATGCTTCACATTTAGAATTTGCTGTTGTTAGCATCATTACATAGTTACATTGAACAAAGTTTAAAATCAGTACAACTGGATGCAAGGAACAACTCTGACGTTACATATCTAAATTTTTGTAAAGTTACCAATATAGTTCCCCACATGAGAAGTTTTTGTAAATAATTATATATTCCAGTGCTGTTTCACTTTAAACCACTCTGGGATCATTAGCAAAGGCACATGATGCAAGAACGCAAGCTTATACAGCATCGGCCAAAAAAAAAAAAAAAACTTCTTATTTCACCCATCCACTCGCTTCAAATGTTTGTCAAGTTCTGCCTTGAATCTATTTAAGCTATCAGCTTCTACAACGACAGATAGAAGTTTGTTCCGGCAATCAACCACCCGCTGGCTAAAGGCAAACTTCCGCACATCCATCCTACAACTGTCCTTCCTCAATTTGAATTTATGCCCTCTCAGGCGATTATTCTGAGCAAGAGGAAGGATCCCATCAGCACTGAGCATGCTTAAACCATTCAAGGCTTTATACACTTCAATCAGATCACCTCACAGGTGCCTAGTCTCTAGACACTGTAATTTGCAAAACTTAAGCCTTTCTTCGTAAGAGCAACCCTTTGTTCCATTCACTAATCTTGTTGCTCTTCTCTGTACTCGTTCCAGTATCTGTTATATATCAATAAAGAGAAATAAGTAGATACACGCAAAGTTCAATATATCCTGCAATGCTGTATGCTGTGGAAATCTGGATTTCTGCATCTCCCTCACTCACTACAGAAACCAATATTTGGGACCGAACATTAGACCTTAAAATGGAAGATTACAAGAACCACCTTCCTCATCACAATGAGACGCACGAACATAACAGTAAAAATATTAATAGGCTTAATACACTAGTATATCCCAAATATTTGAAATATATGTGAGTGGCACATTCGTTCTCCATCTTTCAAAACAAGTCCCACACTCACATTAAAACCTCCACCTGTACTATTGGTTCTTACCGGCTTGGGCACTAAAGATAATATCAGTTATGCAGCGCATTGAAATAAATTTACATACTTTGGTGAAAATAGGAAACACCAGCAGTTCCCCACACAATGGATTTCCAATATAAAGACCAAGTAATATTACAAAATACAGCAATATTACAAAAACTGTGTGCAAAATAATAAGTGCCAATTAATTATTGTGACAAACGATTTCGAAGCAATACTCCCCCTTCCCTCCAGTTATTTTCAAAGCAGGAATGCACTGTAGAGTTGCACGTAAATAAATACAGGCACGAAGATATACTGTTCCAATGAACTCATTTGAACAAAGTTTTTAGTTCAGTGAAATGCAATAGAGACATCAGCTTGGGTACTCATTTTGTAAGAGCTTCCTACTTAAAATAAAATTTTATTTGTGACAGATTTGTTGAAATTTGTATATAATGTGAGTTTAACTGCAAGACCCTAATTAATCATTAATTGCTTTCTGAAATTTTTTTACGTAATGTTATTTTAATTTTAACTATCCAAGTAACGTTTTAATACTGTAATTCTCCTGGCCCTGTCGCCGCGATAAGAAAACCTGGTCATGCAGTGTGATCCATAGTAGGCGCATTACCAGTAATGAAGATTATTTCTTTATAAAATCTTGTCAGAATGTCTGAAATATTTCAGTAGAGGCACACAGTAATTACAATGAAAAATTGCATGTTTCGGAAATAATTTCGTTTTTTCAGCCACACCGAAATTAATCTTGTTTATTAACTAATCGTCGTATATTCCGCTAAAACTTAAGAAATTTTAATATTACTTACCTATAATGATGAACAGCATCTTTCATTGTGTAACTCATTGCCATCACCATTAAACTGTTACGATATAAGCGACGTGAAATCCAACTATTTAGATGTAGATTAAACGTATATTTCCTGATATGTCCTTAACTACATTACTATGAATAACCTGCCACTTTGACCACTGTTACAAATAACTATCATGAAATCCGCTTGCCATTACAAGAGCTTGCAAAAAAAAAAAAAGCTAATTTTTTTTTCTTTCCCCAACGTGGGTGTAAATGGAGAAAGTTATTTCGTGTAACTGCAGATGTTCCCAGAAGTAACTAGAAGTAAAATCTGACGAGATGAGATTTTACTTCTAGGTGTAAAGGCAAGTGTAAAATCTCATGAGATGAGATTTTAAACGTGACCTATTTGTATCTCATAATAAATTATGCTTACAGAAGTCCTCAAATTCTACGGGTCACGACTAAATATCTACGAGAGGACAGAAGTACAGCAGTATCCTGAAGTTTGGTATTTGGGACTGGAAGCCAGTAAAATAGATGGGGAAGAAGGCACATCCCAAAATGGAGGATACGACGATGAAAACGGGTCTTATATTAAGGTAGGTGAACATTTAACCATTTTATTAAATCACTTAAGGATGCACTACATAACAGGCTTATGTTCTCTTTCATTTACTAGAAATATCTGTGAGTTTGTGAATTCCCAAATGTTTCGAACGCATTGTGAAAGAACCTTCTTAAATATCAGCTGGCGTAGACCTTCAGTAACAAGACTATCAGAAGTCACAAGATAAGTGTTCCTTACAAATAAGAACATTGATCATCAACTTGAACCATCAACTTCCTCTTCATTACCGGATTGATATTTCTGCTTCCATGACTTGCAATAGCAACATACATACCCATCAACCAAAAACTGCTATAATAAAATCTAACTTTGCGTTATTATACAAAACTGCTCAAAGCCGATACCAACTGCTGAAACTTTCAAGTAGCTTTAGCATTAGTAGTAGTGGCATGTGATGCAAGAAAGCAAGTGTATGAGCTTATGCAGCATCAGCCAAAAAAAAAAAAAAAAAAATCACACCATTCCCTCCAAATGCCTGTCCAGTTCCTCCTTAAATTTATTCAACCTATCAACTTCCACAACGACAGATGGAAGTTTTTTCCAGCAATTAACCACCCGCTGGCTAAAGGCAAATTTCCGCACATCTATTCTACATCTGTCCTTTCTTCATTTGAATTTATGCCCCCTTAGGTTCGTAATCTGAACAAGTGGAAGGATCCCATCAGAATTCAGCGTGCTCAACCCATTCAAGGCCTTGATCGTTAACACATTTACGCCCCAAGTATTTTAACTATTTCCCCCCCCCCCCAACATGTCTCTCATTCAAAAATAATGTTCCTTGCTCTCCTCTTCCATAGTCTATTGGAGAATGAAATGCTGCGCGAAATTTATTTAGAATGGCAAAAAAGATTACCGTAAACAGAGAATGCGAAATAAGCGGCAGCAGGTGTCGTAATTTGAATGTTAAATAAATTAAGAAATCCTTTTTTTTTTTCAAGTGTTTTGTTAAATTTAGTGCCTTTTATAGAATAAATTTCGCTACTGCGGGATATCTTATAACATGGGTGTTATTTCTGTCCCCAATACTCACATTATTTTGAGTTTGCGCTGTGTTTTCAACTTCCGTGATCGAGCAGTTATTCAAAGCTACCTTTGAAGGATGCCCTCCCCACTAGACCTATGATCAAGACTTATTCTAAGAAAACGAACTCGAAAAATACCAGCACCACTGATTAGTACTTCGAATATACAGAAGGGACACACACACACACCAGCTAGTATGCGGGCTAATTCCCTAATTTATTTAATGAGTACCATCCAGATCAACATTTTTTCTTTTATTTTCGCCCTCATACCATCTATTTACTTAAGGGTTTTTTCAGGATTTGCGCATCTAGAGAAGTAAATTTTTTCTACGTTTTTCAGTCGTGCAACCGCCATTCTAAGTTTTTCGAGTAGTTTGTACTCTAATGTGCATCGCATTCAAAAAGACTATCAATCCTCTCTATGTTCCACATTTTAAATGTTTTACATTTCACCAATTCAAAGGCTAATTGATACGTTTCACTCAGAATTTGCAAAGCAAACGAAGTTAACATGAAATGAACTTCGTTCTCTTTTTGATGATAATGATGAAAAATCTGCTTAAGTAATAATGATACAAATTAAGGAAAAATGTCTTAATTTTGATATCATCATTACTTAAGGGAAATAATTTCAACTTCTTTTCCTTAAACAAGCACAGAAGTATCATTTTTATTTTATTTATTCTTTTTAATTTCTCAAGTCTATTCCGAGCCCTACTAAAATCTACCAATAGTGACTGGAGTTTAATTTTACGGTCAAAGCGAAACCACAGTTTAATCTATGGTTGCCATGGTATTTTCCTTCCAGGAAACAACCATAGGTAAGCTTCCTTAATATTGCCGTTGACGGAGTATTGTTTGTTTATGAAAGGAAAATCGGAGGAAACGGGGGAGGAGGAAAACAGTACCTGAGGCACACCAGGACAAACTTCTCTGGAAACGTACAGGTGCACTACGAGGTGAGCTAATCCTGAAAGTGCCAACGAACATGTAAAGCTACGACTGAGCAATTTACCATTGTTATTTATTGACAAGTTGATATGAAGAATGATTAAAATAGGACCTCCTAATGAAAACAACTTGGTCATCAACATAATTTTACTTCGTTCACCTATATCTTATTCATAGTCAACAGGGATCCTATGATTTGTCTACAAGAAATATATAAAAGAACGTCATAATCTAAATCGATGTGTTGTTCCCGAATTACTTTAAGAATGAGAATATAACGTGACGTGGAAATGGCATTCTTAATAAAGGATAAAATAATTTTCACAAGTTTCGATCACTTAAGAAATTTCAAATTTATAATACAATAACGTAGTGCCGTGTATGATGTAAAATTTCTGAAGAGATGTGCACGTCGCAGGAGCTAAAATTTTATAATAACTATAATGAACCAAATTATATAAGAACATTTACAAACATATGAAAGACTAAAACATTTTACTACATCAAATTTTACTCTTTTTCTGTAGATACTTCTATGAGCACTGTTCCTCTCAATTGGCATTTGTAATTTCCACTGCTCTCTTCCATATCAGTACGAACACGTGGCCAAACCAGTCAATATCCATTCACTCTCCAACTTCAAAACCCACAGAACCAGCATTTCTCTATCTTATTTATCCAGTCTACGTTTGTCCTCTGGAACAACCTTCCTTAACATGAAGTTCCCAAAAATTTAAATTACAGAAATTCAAGTGTAACAGCACCAAGTATCATCATCATCTCCTCAGTCTTCAATCCCTGCATGCTATTACATTCTAATACTTAGTATTTGGGAATTTCATAAAAAAAAGTAATATTCTTTCCATTTCAAATTTATTTGTATATAATTTAATATTGTCTGCTTTTTATCTTGACTTTGTAGTCTTATATATAGTACAGAATGTCATTTCTGCTCCAGACCATCTCGAATTGTGGTTTCTTTCTTTCTTTCTTTCTTTCTTTCTTTCTTTCTTTTTTTTTTTTTTCAGTCTTCACTGAAATGTAAATTAAACGTGCTGTGATCACAAATGACTTAAAATTAAACACTTCCTTTAATATGGTATAATAATGTTTAATTTTATAAATAATTAAATTCAATCTCATTTTTAATTTTAGTCAATAATAGATTAAGTTTTAATTCCTACACGTGTGCCCATTTTGTTTCCATTTCTATGTTCTGTTACTGGCAATCAGACTAGCATTAATATACTTTAAATTTCATTTCGCATTTGATGGTCTAAACTAAAATCATACTGTCAATATTTTTTTATTGGTAAAACTCGGTATAATACACAGGACAAGGATCATTAGTTTATAATTGTAACACTCCGTATGAATTTATTTTTACTGTTACGTATTTCTTGCTTTTAAAATATGTTTCTTTGAAAGTGCACTCAATTATAATTTTATATTATTCTAATCAACTACAATATTCACATATGAAATGCTTTCTGTAATCGATTAAACTGCAGTCGTTACGTATCTGAAAGATCATTTTGAACTGGGTTCAGAAAGATTTAGCTTTATTTAATGATTTTCTTTATAAATTTTTACAATGGCAGATTCTTATACTATTTTAAAAACTTCTCACTTTTAAATCTTTTACTGAGACGACGAATTTCATTTTTCGGTGAATCGTGTGTTCGGGAGAGAGGGAGCGTTGGGGAAGGGAAGTATTCGTATTGGTAGTGGCAAATGATGCAAGGAAGCAAACTTATACAGCTTCAACGACAAAAAAAAAAACTATCTAACTCATCTGTCCATCACCTCCATTAATTTGTTTCATTCTTCCTTAAATTGATTCAAACTACCCACTTACGCAACATTAAGTGGTAGTTTGTTCCAACAATCAATCATTCTCTGGCTGAAAACAAATGTTTTGTACATCTAAAAAGGATGGTTGAAAAGGATGGTTGTAGAACCATCCTTTTCATCCTTTTTCAATTTAAATTTATGTTCCCTTATGTGTCCTCCGAGAAAGAGTTAGGATGCCATCCACATTTAATTTACTCAACCCATTTAAGGCCTTAAACACTTCAATTAGGTGTTCAATCCAGGATGCCTAGTTTCTAAACACTGCAACTTGCAGAAGTGAGTTTTATTTGGTAAGGGCATCATATCGTGTCTCTGACTAATGTTGTCTTCAATGTACCCGTTCAAAAGAGCCATGTCCTTCCTAAAATGATTCCAGATCTGTACGCAGCCTAACCATTACTCCACACAACGGGGCAGTCATCTCCTAAATCACCACCAAACTGCCTGAGTCAGAAAATTCCCTGAGTCAGATCACAGTAAAGCGAATATTCAGTCAGTATGATGTAAAATGACTTGCAGTAAAGAGAAGATGGTAGTTGGGATGTGCGTTACAAGCCAAATGACAGTAACAAACTGATTACTGAAGCGTAAGACAACAATCAATTTAGGCAGACTGAATGGGCTAGAAAGTGAGATTGGCTCATTATGGGAATCAACGTCCCTCTTACAGACTGTAATAGGTGAACCAGAAATACGCCAAGTCGTAACACTTTTTTAAACAAACTGGATAACTACTACTTATCCCGGCATATCCGAGAGAATACAACGGGGTCTAATTATTTTATATCTGTATCTCACTAAGGAACCCAAATGTATCAAAAACTTGGCAGTGGGGAAAAATAACAATCAAGCAGGAAGTGACCAAAAATACCATAAAATAGTTTGCATCTAAACAAACCGATGGAGTCAAAGGTAAAGGCGACAGTTTAATTTTAAGAAAGGGGACTGTAAAGGAGTGGTGTATTTTTTATGTTCGATTATCTAGAGTGACTACTTTATAGTGTCGGGTACAAATATGTTATGAGAAACATTCAAGAGATTTATCCTCGAAACCACAAATGTATTCATTCCAGTAGTCAAGTTCCATAAGATGCAAAAATGGATAATATGAGGTTAACAGTTTAAATGAGTAAAATAAACAAGCATGGGAGGTACAGGAAATCATATGATTCCGATTTGTATGAATTCTTAGCCATTAAACATTAAGACAGTCGAACGCTGATTACAAGAAAGTACTAGCAAAGAGAGCTTAAGAACGCCGACTGGGAGTTATTTTTTTATATGTTAACAGAAAAAAGAAGAGGATAAATCAAGTAGATCCCTTAATTGGTTAGAATGAAAGGTCCACTAAAAGACTAGCAGAAATGGAAGGCGGCAAGTTCAACAAATACTTCTCAAAGATATTTACAGTCGAAAGCAAGTGCTCGAGTCTCTGAGGAATGTGAAAGAGCCAGATTGCTGTAAAATAAGTATTATAATGATCAAAGAGAAGAGATGCATTTGTTTAAAAAACTACTGACGTTTTATAAAGAAGGGCAAAGCTACGTGGGAGGATGGTATACATTCGGTTATACTTAAAAAGGCATCAAACCGTTGAGAATGTAAATGAGAGGGTCGTTACACTACGAAAAGTTCCCCTTGGACTGGAGATTTGCTAATGTCTCTGTAGTCCACAAAGTGGTACTAAAAAGGAGTTACGTAACAATAGGCCGGTAATGAATTTGACTTCTGTGGTGGGGAAGATCATGAAGTGTGTGGTTAAGAATGCAATTAAAATCATCTTAACAAGGATGGTTTCTCAAATAGTTCCCAGTATAGGTTCGTTAAGAGGAGGTCCTGTCTGACCAATCTGGTAAATTACTAAGCTGTAGTCATTAAACAGTTGGATGCAGATAACAATTTTGACACTGTATATCTATATTTTAGCAAAACTTTCGATACATCTCCCCCCACATGGAAGGCTGTTACATAAACTGGAAAGAGAGTTACTGGTAAGATTATACACTAGATCATAGGTTATTTTAACAATAGGAGACAAAGGGTTGTTATAAATAGCCAGTTTTCAGAATGGACCAGTGTAATAGGTGGTGTTCCTCAGGGATTGGTGGTAGGTCCCCTCCCATTTCTAACTTTCGTAAATGATATTGACGAGGGTATCCAAGGTAAGCCCCAAAATTTGCATATAATCTGAAGTTGGGAAGGCTGGTTAACAGTTTGAACGATCCAAGTATTTTTGAGAAATGCTTCAAAATCCGTCCAATGTCAATCTCATTGATTGGTACAGAATGGATTGAGCAAAACGAATGAATAAGGTTTGTTCTCCCTCTTAGGTGAGACAATAACCAGCGGCCATAAATACAAAATCTCAAGGAATAACAGAAGATTGGCTCTCATGAACTTCTCCTATGGGCAGTCAAACACTGGAATAATTGACTTCTAACGTGATAGAGGCGGTGAGAATGGCTAAATTTAAAACGGAACTGGAGTTACCTTATGGGGAATGGTAATACTGTAAATATTGTGTTTTATGTTTTTGTATTTATTCATGGATTTTTTGATTTCCTCCGTGGTAGCTTAGCCGGCTCGATGCGTCGCCATCTGCCACTCGTTTGGAGAGGTCTGGGTGCGATTACCGTCAACGACTTGAGGGATTTCTAAAGTCCACTTCAATCGAAAATGTGGTTGGCTGATCTCAGGCGGACGGAGTAGGGTTCCCCCCACAAGTTATTCCGTGTTTTACAATCAGCACAACGTGAAAATCGGCCCAAGTTACGAGCTTGAGCGCTGTTAATACCAATATTTCATTTGTTTATACCTTCTTTCTTTATTTTTTTAATTTTTTTTTTTGTGAATCTGTAAAAGTGCTTCTTTCTACCGTTTGGCCTTAATACTATAAGCCACGAATAATAAAATAATATGAGCCATGATTAATAAAATAATATGAGCCATGAAGTATAATAAGTTAGAAACTAAATTGAATTATTTTTCCTATTTAATTTCAGGTTCTACATGATCACATTTCTTATCGGTACGAAATTCTGGAGGTAATTGGAAAAGGGTCATTCGGCCAGGTTATCCGTGCACTAGACCATAAAACTAACAACCAAGTAGCCCTAAAGATTATCAGGAACAAAAAGAGGTAGGCCTTACTTTTATCAGTGAATGGCACAAACTCTTATAACTTCCACCATTACATGAATAAGTTAGCTAAAATTGGGTGGAATATCTTGACTGCAGTGCCACATACATGCTTTTTTCGTAAATCAAAGAGCAAACATGCTGTATATGTACTGATAATTTATAATTTATTAAGAGGTTAACACTACCCATCAAAATTTTTTTTTCGTCATACCTCTGGAACGAAAGTTGGTTATTCTGAACAAAATTAATGTCATGATTATGAAATATCAATCTTTTACTTCTGTCACGTCTACATCAAAAGATATATGCATTTTTTAAATTCCTTGTTTTTATACAATATCAAGTATACGTGGTTGTAATTATTACACACAACATATGTTACTTAGACATGTATATTTATATTTTCCCCACTCAATGATTTCCTTTTATACTCCAGATTGCTTTCCCGTTTAAGGAACCAAGAGTAATCTCCCATCATGGCAGAGTTCCAGTGACCTTGGTATCGTTTTTCCATTGCAGATATGTCCTGGTGGAAGTGCTCTCCTTGTTCATCACTGACATCTGCTACGTTTTCAGGAAAGAAATCCAGATGGGAATGAAGGAAATGCATTTATTTTCAATGATATTCGGCACCCCATGAGTAGGAGTGGGGGCACTTTGAACGAAACTGACCAGGGGGGGCGGTCTGTCAAACCTCCCTTCCCCCACCCCGCCAACCCTCCCCTCTCCGAGCTCGCGGTCTGCTTCCCCCCTCCCTCCCCTACCCCCGAAACACTTTGAACCAATTTTGTCAGCGGGTGGTCCGTCGACCTACCCCTCACCACTAGGTGGCGCTGCCATCGAAACACTTTGAACAATTTCCAGCGGATGGTCTGGCGACCTTCCCCCTCCCCTACCCCCGAAACATTTTGAACCGATTTTGTCAGCGGGTGGTCTTCCACCCTCCCGCTCCCTACATACGCCGCCAGGTGGGGCTGCCATAGAAACCCATTTAACCTAGCTGACCATGGGCAGTTTTCCACCCTCCCCCTTCTCACCCCCGCCGCTAGGCGGCGGCACCGTCGCACACTGTTAAAACATGCATAGTGTCTTATGACGTCATAGTCCTTTGAGGTAATTCTTGGAATTCAAAGAGAGGGTTTTGTTCCCCCATGAATTTGAAAGTGTTTTTTTTTATTTTGCTGCTGGATGGTATATTTTTAAAAGAATTTTAAATGAGAAGACTATTTTAAACGTTATTTTTAGGCAATAAATTAGTGCTATTCATGAACAAATCAATGGTATTATTTTAAGCATTCATGACCAATATTTTAAACATGTTAATTTTAGGCAATAAATTAAAGTATTCATGAACAAATCAGTGGTATTATTTCAACATAATTAAAGTAGTTTAACCTATGGTATTTTTTAAAGTATTCATGAGCAAATCAATGGTATTTTTTAAGTATTCATGAGCAAATCAGTGGTTTTTTTTAAGTATTCATGAGCAAATAAAAGGTATTATTTGAATATAATTAAAGTATTCATGAACAATATTTTTAACCAATGGTATTTTTAAGTACTCATAACCAACATGTTATTTTTAGGCAATAAATTAAAGTATTCATGAACAAATCAATGGTATTATTTGAACATAATTAAAGTATTCATGAAGAAATCAATAGTATTTTGCCAGTTGAAAGTGCTTTTAAATATAACTTTTAATGAAGACACAGAATTATAATGAACGAAGTCTTTTATTGAACACTGTTAACAAAATTATTTACAAAGGAATCATTATTCTGATAAAATCTTGACACAGCTCTCTCTTCAATATGCACAATGGAAACTAATAATAAAAATGAGCACGTGCTTGGTCTAACAACATGGATCTCAGTTCAGATAACATTGAATTTACAGCATTGAATATTTGATAAGAATCGAATTGTGAGAAGAGTCCTTTACCTTTCTTTTTCCCATCGAATTCACGAACAACATCATAAGGATATACAGTCTTTAAATATAATTCATAAATATCGATGAAATTTTCATCCTCTGCGCCGTTCAAGAAAGTATTGGTTTGGAAGAGTTTCCTTTTTAGGAACACATCACGAGCTTGATATAAACGTGAAACTATGATATCACCCATAAGTTTGAAGATAGCCGCTTCCTCCTGTAAAAGCTGTAGTCGTTTTTGAATGGATATGGTTTTAATTGATAAAGTTTCCACCTCTAAATCATCGAGTTTAACATCGTGAATATCGTTGTTATCTATATAACGAATAGTCAAAAAACCGTTCCCACACACTGTTGCCAGATTTTCACTTATTCTGCATTCGGTGTCTTCTTTTTGGTTCAAATATTTTGTAAATTCCGGAAGTTTCTTTAGAAACAGCATCCATTCTTCACACTTAATAACAATTACTTGAGAATCGGACTCCAACTGGACACAGGGTTTAAAATTTACAAATCCAACCCGGACAAGCCATTTTGAAGACACAGAGCGATAGAAACTGTAATAGCAAAACTTAAGACGCCATGGCTGGAGAGAGAGAGAGAGAGAGAGAGAGAGAGAGAGAGAGAGAGAGAGAGAGAGAGAGAGAGAGAGAGAGAGAGATGAAACGAGCACAGATCAAAAACCCTTTTTAAACCAAATATCACACTAGTTTTCAGCCAATCAAAAAACAGATGCGTACAAACATGTTCAATCGTGATTAAAATCCTTTGCATGGCCTAACAAGTCTTATGATGTCATAATCCTTTTGGGGTAATTCTTCGAATTCAAAGAGAAAGGTTTTGTTCACCATGCACGGTATAACAAGTCTTATGACGTCATAGTCCTTTGGGGGACAACACAACTCCTAATTAAATAGTTTATTTTTTACATTATTTTAATTTGTTTTGTAGCCAATAAAAAAATAATTGCACGTTTATATGAGCGCAAAAATAAGTATTGTGATCAAATAAACAAGGGGTCGTTTCAAGCTGAATTTCCTTTCTTTGTGGACAGCCGATTTTTTCTAAATTAATTACAGATGCATTGGTATATTTTGACAAAATGTGTTTCTTTTCTTCTCCTTTCACATAAATTATACTACACTTTGAAGTGACCATATCCAACCACATCCTTAAATCTTTTTGTTGAATGAAACCCGAATTCCATGGTAATTGATGACAGTTTTTAAAAATCCAAATATTTTGTCTCTTAATTGCGTTTGGTAATTCATTCCAACCACATGGCGGGTACATTACATTACTAAATAAATTTTCACCGTCAAAAAACCCAACTTCCTTTATAAAATAATTTCCATCAGAATTTAGAAACATCTGGAAATCGATGACTGCTGATTTTTGACCCATTTCCAGGAACTGTCTGTGCTCAGTTGACGTCGATGTGGTCCCACATTTCAACATAAAATCGTCCATGTCGATAATCATACAGATCTTTGAAACATCATCGACAACAACACGTTCAATTACCTTAAAAGAAAGAGAGTGGTTATTAAAACAATTGTAGATTTTTTCAGTAATTTATTACAAATATAACCTAAAAGATAACGACACCGAATTGTTAAATTTCACATGTACAACTAAGAATATGAAAAAAAACTGTCGAAAGAATAAGATTACCATATTGACAGGCTGTTTAACTTTTTGGAAAGAAAAATAAAATATATATCACAAATGTTCATTGTCCCTGTCCAGCCTTTACACATCGCAATTTTTATGAATTTGGTGTGCATTATACACAATATTCTGCAAAAGGTTACATTAACGATTCGACAGCTAAAGCTTATCGATAAACAATAAAATCGTTGTGCTATCAAAACCGTATCGTTACCATGAAAAAATAATTTCTACTCTATTATTAGTTGAAAAAAAAAAACTAAAAA
Organism: Mastigoproctus giganteus; assembly: GCF_048544385.1. Classification (NCBI taxonomy): domain Eukaryota; kingdom Metazoa; phylum Arthropoda; class Arachnida; order Uropygi; family Thelyphonidae; genus Mastigoproctus; species Mastigoproctus giganteus. Next base: position 81,132,232 of record NC_143580.1, read on the forward strand.
CAAATGCATGCTGTTCAATTACGATAAATCTAAAATTCAATCTAAAACAATGAATCATAAAGATCTTGTATTTATAAAAATATCAGCAAAAATTTCAAAATCAGCAAATTTAATTTCTTATTAGAAGGTTCTCGAAGGTATCAAAAATGCACTAGTCACACCTTTACACGTCCCATTTTTCGTATGAATTTGGTGGACATTATACACAATATCCTATAGATTAATAATTTGACCGTTAAAGAATGCGGAATTTGTAATAAAAATTTATCGATAAACAATAACATCGTTGTGATTTCAAAACCACCTTGTTACCATGGATAAATAGCAATAGAAAACACATTCACCTTATTTCTATTGTTAACAACAACAAAAAAAAAAAAAATGAATTTTTATTAAACAGGTAAACTAAAGATAAAAATTCAAATATTATAAATAATACTTACAGCATTGGATTCCATATCACCAATTACAACTAACAGCAACCAAATAACAGCAAAAATCATGAAACGCAACAAGAAAAAGTGATCGTCTCTCCAAGAACCATCGGATTTATATTGAGCTTGTAATCACGTGATACAAAACTGACATTCCTGAAAGAGCCATTTCCAAGAAAGCCACATCTACAAAAAGATTTCAGATAAAGACAATTGGAATGGAAAATTATTTTATAAAAGAAACTATTTGATGGAAAAATTTTGTTGAACAGCGTAACACACATCACCGAATAGCGTAAAACTCAAACAAATACAGCCAAACCTCGGAAAATCTAAGAAAAATTATGTAAAAAATCTTAGTAAAATGTTTTTCAACATTTATTTAAGATTGAGACCCCCATCGTAATCCACACAAGAGGATTACGGTGTCCCAGCAGATTAAAGCCTCATGATTCAAAAATATATATATCGTCATCACCAACTCAAGGGCATTAATAATGATTATAACGTTCTTGGGTTTTTTCTCAGAATTCCAATAAGCTTACACATTAACATGAAAAAACAACGGAAACTGTGTACAAGTAATTAATGGACCTTTTAAAATTAGACAAAATGATCAGAAAGAGAGAAAATAATCGGCTTTTAAATACAGCCAAACCTCGGAAAATCTAAGAAAAAGTATGTAAAAATTCTTAATAAAATGTTTTTCAACATTTATTTAAGATTGAGACCCCCCACCCACACAAGGGGATTACGGTGTCCCAGCAGATTAACGCCTCATGATTCGAAAATATATAGAGCATCATCACCAACTCATGGGGATTAATAATGATTATAACGTTCTTGGGTTTTTTTTCTCAGAATTCCAATAAGCTTACACATTAACATGAAAAAACAACGGAAACTGTGTACAAGTAATTAATGGATCCTTTAAAATTAGAGAAAATGATCAGAAAGAGAGAAAATAATCGGCTTTTTCTTCCATGTACCCAAGGAATGTGTTTGTGAGATTTTTAATTAAAATTTGCTTACACATCACAACATTTTTGTGCTGTCAAAACATGAAATTCATTCATCACAGTAAAAATCAGGGTGGAAACACACAAAACATTGTCAAGAGACAGAAATATAAGAAAATTAAGTAAAAATATCTTAAATAATACAGCTTCAACATTTATTCAACCCTCAGACCCCAGCCACAACTTCACAAGTTCTTAACAACCCCCCTCAAAACGATTATGGTGTTAAGACACGCCTAAGGTTAAAAAAATATTAACCGTTATCATTGGAATAATCAATGAAATAATCATTGAAATAATCAATTTTAGATCTTTTGTGTTTCCAGGAATTCCATCATCACTCAAAATTTCAGAAATTACACATTTGGAACCAAGGGAACATATTAGAATTAGTGAAAAATAATAGGGTTTTTTTTCAAATAAAAAAGCGTTTTTTGTCTTATTTACAATCAAAATTTGAAAATTTGCATGTGTGCGACATATAGACAAATAACTTTGCTGGTTTTTACCTAGCAAAACAGTAAAAAGATTATATTTTTAATAATAAAAAAGACTTTCAAAGTACTCTGAAGAGTTGAAATGTTAACAATTTTTGGACCTGTTGTTGCAGCAGAAACATGAAAATACACACACCATACTGTAAAATTAACAATGACAACAGAAACTATACTTTTATGAATCTATCTGTATAACAACTGATGGATTTTCATATGCACACACTCATACAAAAGATGAGCAAAAGTAATTTGAGACAAAAATCTTGATTTAACAAAGCTAGACAAACACAACATACAAGATGAGGGCAAAACGCCATACATGTGTTCAAACAATTCTAAACTACCATATTTAAAGTGCGTGTTACAATAAGAAAAACCAGCAGTGTGTTACAATAGGAAAACTCACCACAATTTTCCAGACACATAGGTAATTTTGAATCTCAAAGCAAACAAGAGATCCGAAACCATTGTAATAGCAGTAATAATCACCCCCCCCCCCCCCGTTACAATCATCCTTATTGATGTATCAGCAGATACCGTGTTTATTACATAATTCTTCATTTACCAATGTAACCCCTTATTTATATTTGAAAAAGGAAAAATTCGAAGCAAACGCATGAAAATTTAAGATAATTTTAACTGGAAGCGTATACATTTGAATCGTCACACATTTAATTTCATTATTTCGACTGAAATTAGCCGATTTCTGCCGAAGGCAATTAGGCTAACACACACACTGTGTATGCTATTTTCACATTCACGCTGAACCAAAATAAACCTGAAAAATAAAAAAAAAACAGCTGCAGATCACCGGCTATTTTACACACGCTAAGACCGAACAACACCAACCTAAGTCAAAGATGGGGTGCATAAGGAACAAACTTAAAACGGGAAAATTACACCCACTAACAATGCTCCTTTTTCATTTAACCCTGATCACTGTGGGACCACAAAATAGCGTTTTTATTAAATAAAATAGCTCGTTTGCAACGAGCTATTTTGTGGTCCCACAGTGATCAGGGTTAAATGAAAAAGGAGCATTGTTAGTGGGTGTAATTTTCCCGTTTTAAGTTTGTTCCTTATGCACCCCATCTTTGACTTAGGTTGGTGTTGTTCGGTCTTAGCGTGTGTAAAATAGCCGGTGATCTGCAGCTGTTTTTTTTTTATTTTTCAGGTTTATTTTGGTTCAGCGTGAATGTGAAAATAGCATACACAGTGTGTGTGTTAGCCTAATTGCCTTCGGCAGAAATCGGCTAATTTCAGTCGAAATAATGAAATTAAATGTGTGACGATTCAAATGTATACGCTTCCAGTTAAAATTATCTTAAATTTTCATGCGTTTGCTTCGAATTTTTCCTTTTTCAAATATAAATAAGGGGTTACATTGGTAAATGAAGAATTATGTAATAAACACGGTATCTGCTGATACATCAATAAGGATGATTGTAACGGGGGGGGGGGGGGGTGATTATTACTGCTATTACAATGGTTTCGGATCTCTTGTTTGCTTTGAGATTCAAAATTACTTATGTGTCTGGAAAATTGTGGTGAGTTTTCCTATTGTAACACACTGCTGGTTTTTCTTATTGTAACACGCACTTTAAATATGGTAGTTTAGAATTGTTTGAACACATGTATGGCGTTTTGCCCTCATCTTGTATGTTGTGTTTGTCTAGCTTTGTTAAATCAAGATTTTTGTCTCAAATTACTTTTGCTCATCTTTTGTATGAGTGTGTGCATATGAAAATCCATCAGTTGTTATACAGATAGATTCATAAAAGTATAGTTTCTGTTGTCATTGTTAATTTTACAGTATGGTGTGTGTATTTTCATGTTTCTGCTGCAACAACAGGTCCAAAAATTGTTAACATTTCAACTGTTCAGAGTACTTTGAAAGTCTTTTTTATTATTAAAAATATAATCTTTTTACTGTTTTGCTAGGTAAAAACCAGCAAAGTTATTTGTCTATATGTCGCACACATGCAAATTTTCAAATTTTGATTGTAAATAAGACAAAAAACGCTTTTTTATTTGAAAAAAACCCTATTATTTTTCACTAATTCTAATATGTTCCCTTGGTTCCAAATGTGTAATTTCTGAAATTTTGAGTGATGATGGAATTCCTGGAAACACAAAAGATCTAAAATTGATTATTTCAATGATTATTTCATTGATTATTCCAATGATAACGGTTAATATTTTTTTAACCTTAGGCGTGTCTTAACACCATAATCGTTTTGAGGGGGGTTGTTAAGAACTTGTGAAGTTGTGGCTGGGGTCTGAGGGTTGAATAAATGTTGAAGCTGTATTATTTAAGATATTTTTACTTAACTTTCTTATATTTCTGTCTCTTGACAATGTTTTGTGTGTTTCCACCCTGATTTTTACTGTGATGAATGAATTTCATGTTTTGACAGCACAAAAATGTTGTGATGTGTAAGCAAATTTTAATTAAAAATCTCACAAACACATTCCTTGGGTACATGGAAGAAAAAGCCGATTATTTTCTCTCTTTCTGATCATTTTCTCTAATTTTAAAGGATCCATTAATTACTTGTACACAGTTTCCGTTGTTTTTTCATGTTAATGTGTAAGCTTATTGGAATTCTGAGAAAAAAAACCCAAGAACGTTATAATCATTATTAATCCCCATGAGTTGGTGATGATGCTCTATATATTTTCGAATCATGAGGCGTTAATCTGCTGGGACACCGTAATCCTCTTGTGTGGGTGGGGGGTCTCAATCTTAAATAAATGTTGAAAAACATTTTATTAAGAATTTTTACATACTTTTTCTTAGATTTTCCGAGGTTTGGCTGTATTTAAAAGCCGATTATTTTCTCTCTTTCTGATCATTTTGTCTAATTTTAAAAGGTCCATTAATTACTTGTACACAGTTTCCGTTGTTTTTTCATGTTAATGTGTAAGCTTATTGGAATTCTGAGAAAAAACCCAAGAACGTTATAATCATTATTAATGCCCTTGAGTTGGTGATGACGATATATATATTTTTGAATCATGAGGCTTTAATCTGCTGGGACACCGTAATCCTCTTGTGTGGATTACGATGGGGGTCTCAATCTTAAATAAATGTTGAAAAACATTTTACTAAGATTTTTTACATAATTTTTCTTAGATTTTCCGAGGTTTGGCTGTATTTGTTTGAGTTTTACGCTATTCGGTGATGTGTGTTACGCTGTTCAACAAAATTTTTCCATCAAATAGTTTCTTTTATAAAATAATTTTCCATTCCAATTGTCTTTATCTGAAATCTTTTTGTAGATGTGGCTTTCTTGGAAATGGCTCTTTCAGGAATGTCAGTTTTGTATCACGTGATTACAAGCTCAATATAAATCCGATGGTTCTTGGAGAGACGATCACTTTTTCTTGTTGCGTTTCATGATTTTTGCTGTTATTTGGTTGCTGTCAGTTGTAATTGGTGATATGGAATCCAATGCTGTAAGTATTATTTATAATATTTGAATTTTTATCTTTAGTTTACCTGTTTAATAAAAATTCATTTTTTTTTTTTTGTTGTTGTTAACAATAGAAATAAGGTGAATGTGTTTTCTATTGCTATTTATCCATGGTAACAAGGTGGTTTTGAAATCACAACGATGTTATTGTTTATCGATAAATTTTTATTACAAATTCCGCATTCTTTAACGGTCAAATTATTAATCTATAGGATATTGTGTATAATGTCCACCAAATTCATACGAAAAATGGGACGTGTAAAGGTGTGACTAGTGCATTTTTGATACCTTCGAGAACCTTCTAATAAGAAATTAAATTTGCTGATTTTGAAATTTTTGCTGATATTTTTATAAATACAAGATCTTTATGATTCATTGTTTTAGATTGAATTTTAGATTTATCGTAATTGAACAGCATGCATTTGTTTTTAGTTTTTTTTTTTTCAACTAATAATAGAGTAGAAATTATTTTTTCATGGTAACGATACGGTTTTGATAGCACAACGATTTTATTGTTTATCGATAAGCTTTAGCTGTCGAATCGTTAATGTAACCTTTTGCAGAATATTGTGTATAATGCACACCAAATTCATAAAAATTGCGATGTGTAAAGGCTGGACAGGGACAATGAACATTTGTGATATATATTTTATTTTTCTTTCCAAAAAGTTAAACAGCCTGTCAATATGGTAATCTTATTCTGGTTGAGATTCAGTTGCGGGTACAGCCAATGAGAATGAAGAGAATGAAGGCAGACGGCTCCACCCAGTGGGCGGAGTCAATTACGTCCTCAAGATCACAACTGACACCGGTGCCACGAAGTGCGTGTCACCCGTGTCACAGTGCGTGGCACGCGATATTGATGTCACGTGGTTGCGGTTTAATCATCGTAATTAATCACGTGGTTTAATCATCGTTATTAAAAAGAAAAAATTAAAAAAAAAAATAATACTTAAACGGCTGAATAATCCCGGGGGTGTGGGGGCTGGAGCCCCCACATTGACGGGGGTCTGGGGGCAGAGCCCCCAGAAAAAAAAAAATTAAATTTAATTCGAAATGTCGGCTGATGAAAGTGACGGCTGATTAATTTGAAATGTCGGCTGATGAAAATAAAATTTTGGTTGGCCGTACCCTATATTGAATCTTTACCTAGTAATGTAATGTACCCGCCATGTGGTTGGAATGAATTACCAAACGCAATTAAGAGACAAAATATTTGGATTTTTAAAAACTGTCATCAATTACCATGGAATTCGGGTTTCATTCAACAAAAAGATTTAAGGATGTGGTTGGATATGGTCACTTCAAAGTGTAGTATAATTTATGTGAAAGGAGAAGAAAAGAAACACATTTTGTCAAAATATACCAATGCATCTGTAATTAATTTAGAAAAAATCGGCTGTCCACAAAGAAAGGAAATTCAGCTTGAAACGACCCCTTGTTTATTTGATCACAATACTTATTTTTGCGCTCATATAAACGTGCAATTATTTTTTTATTGGCTACAAAACAAATTAAAATAATGTAAAAAATAAACTATTTAATTAGGAGTTGTGTTGTCCCCCAAAGGACTATGACGTCATAAGACTTGTTATACCGTGCATGGTGAACAAAACCTTTCTCTTTGAATTCGAAGAATTACCCCAAAAGGATTATGACATCATAAGACTTGTTAGGCCATGCAAAGGATTTTAATCACGATTGAACATGTTTGTACGCATCTGTTTTTTGATTGGCTGAAAACTAGTGTGATATTTGGTTTAAAAAGGGTTTTTGATCTGTGCTCGTTTCATCTCTCTCTCTCTCTCTCTCTCTCTCTCTCTCTCTCTCTCTCTCTCTCTCTCTCTCTCTCTCCAGCCATGGCGTCTAAGTTTTGCTATTACAGTTTCTATCGCTCTGTGTCTTCAAAATGGCTTGTCCGGGTTGGATTTGTAAATTTTAAACCCTGTGTCCAGTTGGAGTCCGATTCTCAAGTAATTGTTATTAAGTGTGAAGAATGGATGCTGTTTCTAAAGAAACTTCCGGAATTTACAAAATATTTGAACCAAAAAGAAGACACCGAATGCAGAATAAGTGAAAATCTGGCAACAGTGTGTGGGAACGGTTTTTTGACTATTCGTTATATAGATAACAACGATATTCACGATGTTAAACTCGATGATTTAGAGGTGGAAACTTTATCAATTAAAACCATATCCATTCAAAAACGACTACAGCTTTTACAGGAGGAAGCGGCTATCTTCAAACTTATGGGTGATATCATAGTTTCACGTTTATATCAAGCTCGTGATGTGTTCCTAAAAAGGAAACTCTTCCAAACCAATACTTTCTTGAACGGCGCCGAGGATGAAAATTTCATCGATATTTATGAATTATATTTAAAGACTGTATATCCTTATGATGTTGTTCGTGAATTCGATGGGAAAAAGAAAGGTAAAGGACTCTTCTCACAATTCGATTCTTATCAAATATTCAATGCTGTAAATTCAATGTTATCTGAACTGAGATCCATGTTGTTAGACCAAGCACGTGCTCATTTTTATTATTAGTTTCCATTGTGCATATTGAAGAGAGAGCTGTGTCAAGATTTTATCAGAATAATGATTCCTTTGTAAATAATTTTGTTAACAGTGTTCAATAAAAGACTTCGTTCATTATAATTCTGTGTCTTCATTAAAAGTTATATTTAAAAGCACTTTCAACTGGCAAAATACTATTGATTTCTTCATGAATACTTTAATTATGTTCAAATAATACCATTGATTTGTTCATGAATACTTTAATTTATTGCCTAAAAATAACATGTTGGTTATGAGTACTTAAAAATACCATTGGTTAAAAATATTGTTCATGAATACTTTAATTATATTCAAATAATACCTTTTATTTGCTCATGAATACTTAAAAAAAACCACTGATTTGCTCATGAATACTTAAAAAATACCATTGATTTGCTCATGAATACTTTAAAAAATACCATAGGTTAAACTACTTTAATTATGTTGAAATAATACCACTGATTTGTTCATGAATACTTTAATTTATTGCCTAAAATTAACATGTTTAAAATATTGGTCATGAATGCTTAAAATAATACCATTGATTTGTTCATGAATAGCACTAATTTATTGCCTAAAAATAACGTTTAAAATAGTCTTCTCATTTAAAATTCTTTTAAAAATATACCATCCAGCAGCAAAATAAAAAAAAACACTTTCAAATTCATGGGGGAACAAAACCCTCTCTTTGAATTCCAAGAATTACCTCAAAGGACTATGACGTCATAAGACACTATGCATGTTTTAACAGTGTGCGACGGTGCCGCCGCCTAGCGGCGGGGGTGAGAAGGGGGAGGGTGGAAAACTGCCCATGGTCAGCTAGGTTAAATGGGTTTCTATGGCAGCCCCACCTGGCGGCGTATGTAGGGAGCGGGAGGGTGGAAGACCACCCGCTGACAAAATCGGTTCAAAATGTTTCGGGGGTAGGGGAGGGGGAAGGTCGCCAGACCATCCGCTGGAAATTGTTCAAAGTGTTTCGATGGCAGCGCCACCTAGTGGTGAGGGGTAGGTCGACGGACCACCCGCTGACAAAATTGGTTCAAAGTGTTTCGGGGGTAGGGGAGGGAGGGGGGAAGCAGACCGCGAGCTCGGAGAGGGGAGGGTTGGCGGGGTGGGGGAAGGGAGGTTTGACAGACCGCCCCCCCCTGGTCAGTTTCGTTCAAAGTGCCCCCACTCCTACTCCCATGTTCTTGTAACATTTCAGCAAGTTTGTCACCAGTTGCTCACAGTATTCTTCTTTTCTCTTTCCGAGGAATCCGTATACCACAGCCTTGAAAGATCTCTATGCAGCCAGTTCAACATCATTCAGGTTTATTTAAAATTCTTCATCTTTTACGAGCTTTCTTATTTGAGGATCTATGAAAATTCCTTCCTTCAGCTTTGCATGAGATAAATTTGGAAACATTTTCAGTAAATATACGAATCCTCTGCTTTCTTTATCCAGTGCCTTAGTGAAATTCTTAATCAGTCCAAGCTTGACGTGTAAAGGGGGAGAAAAACTTTCTGTGGATCAACCAATGGAACATACTTTACATTGCTTTTGCCAGGAATATATTCATCTCTCTTATCCCAGTGTTGTACGACGTGGTGTTTGGCTGTTGCACGACTATCCCACAAACACAGGAGACAACAGTATTTAGTGAAACCATCTTGCAACCCAAGCAGTCCAATCACTTTGAGACCATCACAAATATTCCAACCATAGTCATTGTAACGTATAGCAGCAAGAACCTGAGACATACTATTGTAAGTTTCTTTCAGGCCAACAGCATGAACAAGAGGAATTGGTGGTAAAGTATTGCCGTTATGAAACAATACTGCTTTCAAACTTAGCTTTGACGCATCAATGAACAAACGCCATTCAGAGGTATTGTGATCAATGTTCAGTTCGTGCATAAGACCAACGACTTCTTTGAAGACACGGGCATGTTGTTTTCCATTGCAAATTATCTTGAAAACCCTTCACTTGGCTTACGGTATATTGTAATGTTTGTACCTTTGGCGAGTAAGTTACACTATTGTAGTCTGGATCCGAGTAATTCAGCCTTCTCTTTGGTCAGAGACTTTGGGCAAGTCTCTGATCAAGTCGCTTAATTCTTCTTGTTCAACGTAGTGTGGGACCTTTTCTTTTTCTGGCTCGTAGTCCAAATAATGTGAAGTACGTGGTTCCGCGACATCTGATAAAACGATTTCTTCTGTACCTTCATCACTACTTCCAATAACCCACGATTTTGGTAGCACAGGTACTGGCAGTTCTTTACCGTGTGGCACTAGCCTAATTGCTGATGGGATATTTGGATATTTGATGCAGTGCTTGCTATTTTTGAAAATACCTTTTATTTTTGTCATGCAGAAATAGCAGTCGTCGAAATGATTCTTGGGCTTGCACCAAACCATAGGGACGGCAAAAGGCAATGCTCTCAGCTTGCCATATAACCACAGCCTTAAGTTCGTTGTACAAGTAATACAACAGATATGCGGAACCCAAATTTTTTTTTTTTTTTGGTCACCGATTTTGCAGCCGAAGTACAATGAACATGCAACTTTTGTGACATTGTATATTTTCTTCCTCGGAGTTTTTGAGGTTAAGTGTCCACAAACACAGCAGAAGTTGTCTGCGTGATCGACGAAAGTTCTATGCTTTATCTTCTACATTTTAACAATGCATTAACCTAAAAACAGTAAAAGCAATTGGTAATTTTGAAGCGAAGGCAGAAGGTGAATTCTTGTAGCGTAGTTTACCACACGCTATACACTGGTGTTCAAAGAAAGTGCATCACCATTAAAATTGTAATTGTCGTCCGAATAACGTAAGTATATGTCAATATTTCTTACAGATTGCATCAGATAAGATTGACACGCGTAGGTGATGACGTAAAATTGCATCAGCTGTTACTTTCAGCTATATAAGCACACTCTGCAAGAGTTGCAGTCATTCCTTGCTTGTGTCAGGATGGCGAGTTATGTGCAGTTGATGCCACGAAGAAAGAGTGCTATTGTTGCTTTACGTGCGGAAGGATGTTCTACCCGTCATATTTCTTATAGAGTGACTTGTAATCAGTCGATAGTGAGTCGATTTCTTTCCAAACTCAAGAATACTGGTTCTGCTGATAGGAAAAAAGGAACCAGACTCAAACGACTCTCTACGCGAAAACAGGACCGCGTTTTGAAGCGCTTATGCCTTAAAAACCGTAAAGCTTCTTCATCTGAGCTGAAAAGAGAACGGGAAGAATATACAGGAGTGGTAGCAAGTGCAGTAACAGTCAGAAGATGCCTCTTCAAAAATGGACTTGTAGCCCGTCGTAATAAGAAGACCTCCTCACACAAAAAATGAAAAAGGCCCGATTAATTTGGTGTAAGAAGCATGTCAAATGGACCCCCGAGCAGTGGAAGTCAGTTATTTTCTCGGATGAGAAGAAATTCAACGTGCATGGCTCTGATGGGAGACAAACGATTCGCCGTAGACGTGGTGAAGAATACCATCCAGACTGTATGGTGTCTAACGTGAAATTCCCTACCAGCCAAATGATATGGGGTGCATTTCGTATTGCGGAGTAGGTCACCCGCAGTTTATAAAAGATTCCGTAAATGCCAATGGATACCTGGCTATATTATAAGGCGAATTGCTACCAACTATTAGACACAATTTCAACTTGCCAAGTAACTGCATCTTTCAGAACAACTCTGCTCCTTGTCATCGGGCGAAAAGTGTAAGTAGGCACTTCTGTAATTACTTTAACTTCATTTCTGCATTAGAGGTTTGACAATAATGTGTTTACATTTGAAAAAAAATAAAAAAATGGTCCATTACAATTGTTAGCTGGCCAGGAAACAGCCCGGACCTGAATCCTATAGAGAAGCGTTGGCATCGTGTGAAATCTGCAGTTGCCAGAAAGAAACCTAAGTCCCTTCGTGAACTTCAAGAAATTGATCTTGTCCATGCCTCGACGGTGTGCTGCTGTCATCAAGGCAAAAGGCGGTTCAACTAAATATTAGTTTGCACCAGGTGAACTTTTCATTTTGTTTTCCATTTAAAATGATAAACTGAAGCAAACTGAGGGCTTCTGATAACATTCAGCCATAATTGTCGTGTTTACCAAACCTGTTGTATAAAGGTTGCAAATGCTCATTTTGGAATATTTTTGAGAACACCTGTCAAATATCACTTAGCTTTGCCTTAACTATTGATAAATATCTTTTGTTTATATTTCTATATGTGATATTAGTCATTAATGTAACATACCATTGGGAAAAAGGGTTAGAAATATGAAATTCCTAGGTGATGCACTTTCTTTGAACATCAGTGTATATAGAACAGTTGAATGGTGTAATAAAATTAATAAAAATACTGACTTGTCTGGAAAAGTGCATCAAAATCAAAATATACTATATTGCAAGAACAGTAATGATATACTTGCTTAACTTTTAGCCCAATAAACAAAACCAACCAAAAGTTAAGTTAAAAATTGCATTTCAAACAGTAATGAAATCTTTGTACAGAATTCAGTTATCTATCTATATCTTAAAACTAAGACGTGATATGAAATTTTTATGATTAATTTTAAATTCTATAAAAAAAAACGTGATCAGAAACAACCTTTGATTTGCTGGAGGTAAAAATCATGTTGGGTAGTGTTATCAGTGTGTGAAGTTCAGTTTATGATTTAGATTTTATTAGCTTAACAAAAATAAGTTAATAAAATAAATGTACTGTAATAATAAAATAAGTCAATTAGCAATTAAAATGCCAGGAGACACTGGGTCTGTACTATTTCCATGATATGTATTCTAAGAAAATTAGAAACTGGACAAGGAGCATCAATGTAACCAGCATGAAACGCGCTGTTGGAAATTATTTAAGATTAGATTACTTTCAATTGCTTTTTCTAATGAAATGTGTCCGCAGGGCTTCAACTTTAATATAAAAACCAGGTTTAATTCCAGAATTTAATCGGAAAAGTTTTTTTTCTTTTTTCTCCCCTCCAATACTGGGCTCTGGCCATAAAACTAACTTTCGTTAATATATATTACTTTTATACAAAACTTTTATCATTACTGAACTGGAATTTTAATGATAAAAGAAAATTCTCTGAAATGCTGAATTTCAAAGAGAATGTTGTTGTTTTTGTTGTAGTAGTAGTGGCATGGGATGCTAGAAAGCAAGTGTATGAGCTTATGCAGCATCAGCCAAAAAAAAAAAAAAAAAAAATCACACCATTCCCTCCAAATGCCTGTCCAGTTCCTCCTTAAATTTATTTAACCTATCAACTTCCACAACGACAGATGGAAGTTTGTTCCAGCAATTAACCACCCGCTGGCTAAAGGCAAATTTCCGCACATCTAATCTACATCTGTCCTTTCTTAATTTGAATTTATGCCCACTTAGGTTCGTAATCTGAACAAGTGGAAGGATCCCATCAGAATTCAGCGTGCTCAACCCATTCAAGGCCTTATACACCTAAATCAGATCACCGCACAGGTGCCTAGTCTCCAGCCACTGCAATTTGCAGAACTTATGCCTCTCTTGGTAAGAGGATCCCTTCATTCCCCTCACAAATCTTGTTGCCCTTCTCTGTACACGCTCAAGCAAATCTACATCCTTCCTAAAACGAGACCTCCAGACTTGTACGCAGTACTCAAGGCGTGGCCTGACCATTGCCTTATACAGAGGGACAATCACCTCCTTTGCCCTGCTAGCAAAATTCCTATATCATTGACAAAACCCCATGACCTGCTCTGGCAGCCTGTCTGCATTCTGCATTGCTCAGAAAACTTCATATCTGACTGCGCAATTACTCCCAGGTCTTTTTCATTTTCTACCACCTTAAGTGTAGTACCACACAGTTGGTACGTTTCTCTGGGGTTACTTCTACCCATATGCAGTACTTTGCATTTGTCAAGGTTAAACTTCAGTTGCCACCTGTTAAGCCCATCTGCCCAAATTTTCTAGATCCTGTTTGGGCAGATGGGCTAAGAATTGGCAACTGAAGTGTTTTCTGGCGCAAGGGCTACTTAGTCCATATTGCGCCTCTATTTTATATAGAAAATCAATTGATTTTCTATATAAAAAACTGCTTGGGCGCACAAAGGGAATGAAACATAGTCACAATCAAAACTGAAAAAGGAAATACCTTTTAAGTTTTTAATACTGAGTGTGAATTATGCCCTACAATAATGTTTCATTCTTGATATCAGACTGCAAAATTCAAATAAAATTCGTACGCTTTACTGGGTTCGATTTTCGATCTTGAGAATAATTTTGCTCCCAATGAAGAATGAGGTTGAATGCTTTGTGTTAAGGCTCGAGATTCTTTTAAACTCTGAATCAAATACTAAGTTGAATCTACCTAAGTTGAATCTACCTAAGTTGCTAATACTTTTTAAATTGTATAGAATCGCGTGAAAAGGTGAATCCACAATCCTAAAGTTCAATAGTGTACCGAGTAGGGCAAAATGCACAGCAGTTATAGGAGTTAAATACACACAATGTTTATTGTGTTCAAATGAAAGTGTCTGTTCATTGCTTGGCTGTTCGCTTAAGACGAAATACGTTATCACAGTTCGGCATACGCTGGCTGATAGAGACCATCCGCTAAATTACGAGAAGCCACAAGCTTTAAAACAGTTATCCACGGTGTCTCTCAGATTTTTAAAAGTGCAGCCCATTCACCTTTTCACGTGATTCCACAATGTAAAAAGATATTAGTAACTTAGCAGATATTTCTCTCTGTATTGAACAGAAGCCCAAGACTAATCTCTAGTATTTGGCCTCGGTTTTCAGAGGGAGCAGAATGAGCCTATGATCGACAATGAAATGCGGTCAAGCTACGCATTTTATTTGATTTCAGCTACTGCATTAAAACAACCCCTTACAATCCCCTTACAAAATGAAAATGAAAAAAAAAACAAAAAAACTGGGAATTGTGTATAAGCCTAATTGTGTGTAGCAATGAATTTGGGAATGTTCTTCTTGCCATATAGCCATACGGCAAGGAGAGTGTTCGCAAAAAATAAAGGAAACAAAATTATTTTCTCGAACAATTTTTTAACATTTATTCTATTGCTTTTCTTTATTCCTATAATGCAATCATCTGAATGAATATATGATTGAAAAGTTATAAGCCTATACAAATGAAAACAGGAAGTAATCGTACAAATCACATTACAGTCTGAAAAATTGGGGTGGGTTGTGTACGGGGACACAACCGCAATCGTTTAAGGCGTTAATCCGTCTTTGTGTTATTAAAGGAAGGGTAAGATGTAAATGAATAAAGTCTTGGTTTTTATAAGTTATTTCATTTGTGAGTTATTTCATTTTCAGAGTATCAAAGTATAATTTTATTTATCAAAAGCCGATGATAGGAGAAGTAAGATACATATGACATAGTGTTTACATCGATGTTTCTTACAAAGGTTAAAGCTATACAAGTTGCCCAGAGTAGTGGGCGATGTAGAAATGTACTTCAAGTTGAACTTTTGAATTTTTCTTTCCAATGATATACGTTTCTTACATTTCTGTTCATATTTCCTTTGCAATTTTTTCGACATTATGAAAATTTTCTTGAACTCAGCACACTTATCGGCTTATAACTTTACAAAATTTTATTTTATCAGTTATTATTGCTAAATAATATTGTAGATCCTGTTATTCTCTACAAGTCGACACCAATTTCAACGTCCTATCTCTTCGCAATCCAAAGTTACACTGCCCAAACGCCGCGCGGCGTCGCCATTTTCAGTGTTCACGCGCAAGCGCCACCCCCCACTCACCGCTGCACCCCCCCACTACCCACCATTTTAGATACGGACATAAGCCCTCTATCCAACAAAATTTAAATCATTAGATCATCATTTATAGTTTACGAAATATAAGCGCGACAAATCTTGCCATTTTTTTGGTCGCTAGAGTTTTCGTAGAGACCCCGAACCGAATTTAAAGACGTATTCACGTCAAAAAAGTTACGTGACGCTGAAAGACAGCCTTACTCGCCGAGCGCCCCGTCTCAGAAATCGTATCGGTAGGTACAAAAACGTCGTCGTCTTCTTTTGAATAACACAAAGAAACCTTTAAGAAGGAGCCATTTTCTTTTAAGAATGCGATTAAATTTTCTGAATCCGCACAACCATTGTAATTCAAGACAAGCATCCTAACGTCGTTACGGTGAACGTTTTCCGGTTGGCCTTTACAATCTGGTACCCCTTCCGATTGATCGTTGCGAGTAGCAGTAATGACATGCATAGCCCGCTACGGTTAGTCCTAGAGTGTTTATTACGGCAAGGGAGGTAATAAACACCCTAACTAAGACTAACCATTGAGCGTTAGGGCAATGGTTAGTTATCTTGTAAAGACTAACTCGTTTTCCATATTTTCTGAATCAAATTATGTTTACATAACGGGATTTAACTAACTAACAATTATGGCTTGCCTTTGTTGAAAAACTTGCTTTGAACATTGTTCGTATCCTTCAATAAGTAAAAGAATCAACATATATTAACAATAAAGTATCATTTTAAAGATAAATCCATAACGATCAATAAACATTTCTACTTCATAACCTTTTTAACAAACTTATGCAACCAAGGGCCGGATTAAGGCATGGGCTTTAGGGGCTACAGCCAGGAACCTCCGCCAGCTGGAGGGCCTCCAGAGATTAAGTGAAAAGTTATTTCATTTGTGAATGCTGAATCAAAGTATAAGTACTCTAAATTATCTATTTAAAAATAGAGTCCAATAAATATACTGCATATATATTTGTAGTAAACATACTACGGCCAAAAGAAACACTGTACTATATACATATATATTGCATGACGGTTTGTGACGTCTGGATTTGTGCCGGAAATTTTTCACTTCAGGAACTTTGTTGGGCAATTTGATAAATTCAGGCATTACTTGTGTTTAATGATAACTAATGCGACTGGAGAGAGGAGTTTCTCCAAAATGAGACATCTAAAGAATGTACACAGATCGACAATGGCACAAGAACGACTAAACAGACTTGCTCTCATGGCAATTGAAAACGATGTTCTCAAGAACTTACAATTTACTGATGTTTTGGAGAAATTTGTTTCCAAGAAATTACGCAAAGCAAATGTTTGAATTTTAATTGTTGTTAGCCTTGTAAAAATAAATTTAATTTTTCTTTAACTTTTTTTCCCCTTTTGATAATATTACTGGCGGCCTCACAGTACCTGTAGCACAAGGGGCCTACAAAATCTTAATCCGGCGCTAATGCAACCACTGTCCTTTTTCGTATATCTAAGTCACGCACGAATATGAAAAGCGTAAAGCCAACATTGCGTGGTTACCTTGCGCTAACTTTCACGTAAACATACAGAGAACGTGGATCAACGTTTGACAATAAAACATGCTTTTCTATCAAAGCTTAAACAAATCTTTTTATCCATTTATAACATTGACCTAAAAATAATATTACATTCCTTTTCGTATCTGAATCAGAAGATACCAAAATCTGCATAGCTGAAGAGTGAACACAATAACCAAATTAGCAAGAGGAAATTAATTTAACTTGACTTAAAATGTACGATACAGACAGATACTTTGGGAAACTACTATAACTTTATATTGTAGTGGTACCTGAAGTGGCGATAGAGAAGATGTTCATAGCTTTTGCCCAATACGGGCAGGACGACGATCGGAGTTGGGGCCTGAAGGAACTTATCAGACTGCTTGAGTAGCAGCCAGACATTGGTTAGTTTCCAGCAAGGATGATTAATAAATTCTAAAGTGTTTTCTATGAGCAAAATGCACATGAATAGGTCCTGCTTGGAGGTGGGAGAGGAGATTATTTTAATTTTTTTTCTAAAAATCAAAGAATCTGATTATAACTTTTAAATCTTTCTCTCTCTTTCCACCAAATCTTTCCCCAAGAAATATTAATCATCTGTTTACAAAAATGACACCACTACTACTAAATAGATGACATTTTGAACTGTAAGATAGACAAAACATATGATTCTCAAAGTTATAAAATGATCTTTCCTTAATTAAATATCGATAGTGAATGGGTTAATCGTTTTCTTACAGATTTCATCAACAAGCACTAGTAGAGGTGAAAATCTTAGATCATCTAGGAAAGAAAGACAGAGATTGTTACCATAACGTTATCCACATGCTACACCATTTTTACTTCAGGAATCATCTCTGCATTACCTTTGAACTTATGGGGTGAGTAATACAATCCTATATGGGCCATTTGATATTATTATAATCTACTAACTTTGTTGGGTTGCATTAGTAATTTTTATTGATAGTATTCAAAGATTTCGTTTCGATGGAAACGAGACAAGCTTATCAGTGAAAAGAACGAAACCTCCGAAATCATTTGTCATTCATTCCACAAATATGTGTAGTGTCAGTCCCAATCTCACTGTTGTCCATTTCCACCTACAATCTGCAGGCCCACTTACTTTTCCTAACACAATCGCAATTATCTGTTTCCTCAATCACCACTCATCTCAGTCGTCCTAATTATTCGGTCTTTCTTTCACTTCAAGGATTGTATCAGAGCATGTATCTGCTCGTCAGAAATTTCCTATTCTTGGATCTACAATTGAGTGTCTTTCTCAGAGCATCCTCAGCGTCATGTCATGATAAATAACTTGGTTTTAAACAGGCTGAGTAGAAAAATTGATTCTTGTAAAAACTGTAGTCGAGCCATCTGGTCTCTAACGAAAACTACTCGCCGCAACTTCTGTTCGTCTTTCCTTTTACAACCTGATAGTTATATTGCATCCTCATCAAAAGATGAAGCAGACTTTTTAACATCCTGCTTTTTTTGAAACTCTTGTACCAATCATCTTGATAAATAACGTTGTGTCATTACAAACATACTCCACTCAATGCCTCCGTGGTATCCAGTCAGAAAGATGACAGAAGAATTCTGAACAATCATGATGCTAAGAAAGCTCCAGTTTCTGATGACATTTCTCTACCTTTCTCAAAACCTCTACTCCTCAGCTGGCTTCTATTTTGTGTCGTCTCTGTATACTCTCTTATTCCACTGGTGTTTTATCTTCTGCATGGAAATTTTCTCATACCGAAGCAGTTCCTAATAAGAATAACAAATCCTCCCCATCCAATTGTCGTCCCGTTGCATTTACCTCTAATATTTCCACAAAGTAATGGGAATATCCATCAACGGCCTACTCAATACTATCTTGAAACCTTCCATTTGATCAAAGACTGCCAATATGAATTCCATCAGTGTGATCCACTGGTGACACCGGCTTATGTTACTCACGTTTGGACAAATTCGATGGAAAGTTCAGTTAAACTCGAGCAGTTGTTCTTGACATTTTTAACGCTTTTGATCATGTGTAGCGTAAGATCTAAACAAGCTCTCATCTCATTGGCTGCCTACTGAATTTTGAAATTGGCGGCCAATTTTGACTCCGCAGCCGAGTGGTCACGTGCGGGAGTCCAGTAACAAACGCTCTTTGAGTAGACCGGGGTTCAAGCCCCTGACTGCTGAATACGATCGATCTGCCAACCCGCACTGGACCAGCGTGGCAGATTATGGTCCATTTCCCTCAGCATGAATTGTTGAGGAGGTTTCCATCCTGCAGTGGGTTGATAATGGCTGCAATTTACATTTTTTTTTTTCACTCAGACCGATGACTGGTGATAACGATTCCCTGAAACAAAGTACTTAGGCATCATCCTCGATATGAAGTTGACATTTTACAAGCATCTCGTTCATGACGCAACGAAAATTAGGAAATACACGGCACTAATTGCCAGAATTAGTAGAGCAGACTGGGGCCTTAAACTTGCACTAATTTATGAAACTATCTTCTTGTCAATTGTCTGCTACGGTGCGGTGTACCAGAGCCAACATCCAGCAAAATAAAGCTAAGTTGGATTCAATTCAGAGAGTTATGCTCCTCACAGTTACTAGAGCCTGTCGCACTGTTAGTACGCCGGCCCTTCAAGTCCTCGCAGGATATCTACCCCTGTATCTTGAGGTGATCAAGAGAGGCCTATTTCAAAGACTAAACAGAGGTATTCCCTCCGAAATCCTTGACATCCACCTTGATCTAGCCAACAATCCCAAAAGAGCGAGAAAACGTATTGCAAACAAACTCGTCGAAATTTGACAAGACGCATGGGATAACACAAGCGAAAGAGCTATTACCAAACTTTTCATACCTTCTGTTGCCCAAACATGCCCAAAGTCTCCTCCCTGGTTTTCACCGGGCCTCCAAGTAACATTCTTACTTACTCGACACGGACCCTTCAGGAAAAAATTAACAGATCTAGGCATCGAAGAAAACCCACTTTGCACATGGAGCAACCTGAAAGCTGGGAGCATGTAATGTAATACTGTCCTTATTATGAGGATTACAGGATAAGACTGATCACAAAAACACACGGAAACCTACATCATCAGAAACATCTATTTTTGCAAGATGAGCTCTACTATCATCCCTTACCGAGTTTGCTCAATCAACCTTCCAACTCAGACAACAATCTTTTAGGTAACAGTTCGACAGTAGTACAAAGGGAATCCACCTAAACGCGCTGAAAACCCCTACGGGGTTTGCAGGATAAACTAGTGCCTCTGCCGGGGTACCATACGCTGCAAATCCCATCCGGGGTAGGATTAACTTCAAACTCTGCTGACACCTTCGGGTCTGGGATGACTTTGCACCTGTATACTGGAAAGTGGGTCAGGTTCTACAAACGCCTTCGGGTGTAAACGCCATATGGCACCTCTTTGCAGGGTAACTGTTACCCTGCAATCTTTTTTCTTTCCTTGGGGCCCTGGGTGGACGGGCCAAGGAAAGAAAAAAGGGCTCCAATCTTCATTCCCTACCTACTTCCGTCATCTGGAGGACGCCTTCTTTCCACGTCCTTCTTCTTCCTTCCCTCTTTACCTTCCCCCTCTTTTTTTTTTTTTTTTTCTGTTGTTTTTTAAACTTGGTCTCTGTCAGAAAGCTTAGGCGACCCTGGTAGAGGCCAACCAGAGTATTATGGGCAGCCTGGCTCACCTCCCAGTGGTGGTGGCGGGCAACGCGGAGTCCCATTAGGGGTCCTGCGGCCAAGAAGCCAGTGACATAACAACAGAACATAACGCTACTCTGACACAAACCAGACATTACACTTTTTCTGGCTTTTACAGAAATTCTGTATTTCTTCACAAAGTACCATGGCGCAGATGTGGGAAACCACCGGTGGCGCCTTCCACAAAACACTATGCCACTATGATAACGATAAATGGCTATTCAATTTCTTTGAACCTGAAGATGGTTCAAAGAAGAGCGACCAGATTAGTGATAGGTGCACTAATGTACAAATCGATGTACAAATGAAGAACGGCTTACAAGGTGTGGTTTGCAAAGTTTTACAACTAGACATCTAAGGGGAGATCTGACTGAGGTGTATAAAACGCTGAAGGGATTGAGTAAAATAGATAATAAACGTCTGTTCTTCATCATTTGTGAAACAATAACCACGGGACATAAATATAAAATCTCAGAGAATTACAGAAAGCTAGGTCTCATGAAGTTCATTTATGGACAGCGGGTTGTCGAACACTACAATAATTGCCTCCCGCTATGGCAGAGGCAATGAATCTGGCTAAATTCAAAGCAGAATTGGATGTCACCTTGAGAGTTAGTTGGTTAGTCGCTGTTTTATGGCTGAATGGCAACTAAGGCCATAATGCGCCAAGTCAACCACCATAAGGGAAGGAAACAGTATGAATATTATGTTTTATTTTATGCTATTATTTATTTATTATTTTGTTCTGGCTGATGCAAAAAAACGTTCGCTTCTTTGCTTCATTTGGTCTTACTAATAGTGACGTTTCCAAAAGTTTAGTTCTTTTCCCCACCTTTTTCCTGTTGCACAGCCCTTGCGGAAGCACAGTGCATATAAGCACCGTCCTCCCCACATCGAGTGGAAGAGGCCCGGATTAGAATACAATCACTGAAGCGAGGAATTTTTATGGGTACTTTTCGCATTTTATGGGCCTTTTTCACAAAGTGGCTGAGTTAGTCGGTCTCAGGAGATGGTAGCATGGTTTTTTTCCTGCGGAAACTCGGGTTTTTCGTCCACCAAACAGAAAATCGAATTAATAAAACATGCAATTTACAGCCAATATACACAGAGCAATATGGCTGTTGCTGACGCTCCTAAAACCCTACTATAACAACAACCAAAAATAAAAATCCTACCATAGTTTTGCTGACGTTAGCAGAATCCATAACACCTTCAAATTTGATAACATTGCCGGAACAAGGTATTTCCATGCGCCAGGCAGAATGATTTCTCGGTGCCCTTTACTGAGGATATATCATTTTTTTCTTCATTGTTCTTCTGTTTTTGACGTTCATTAAAGAATGGCGCCTCTAACAGGAGCCCTGCTAACCCGTACTTTAATCCGGCACTGTTTGATAAACCTCTGCACAAACAGCTTCAACTTCTCGAATATCTTCCACCAATTCCTTAAGTACCGATCTTCAGATATTTCTTCAAGGAGGCAAAGAAAACTTAGTTAACTTAAATAAATCCTTCTAAAACTTAGCCCTGTCTTATTTCACGGGGGGAAAAAAAAAGTCTACGGATCCTGTCCTCATCTCCGATAACAGATTTCTAGACTAGACCGGATACCTCCGCACATCTAATATTTCTCCGAGTAAGCACATCACAAATATTGCTTCCTCTGCGTAAAAAAAAAACAAAAAAAAAACACGTTTTCTTTTTCGTTCTCGACGTTACTTTTTCTCTAAGCAGCTACTGATTCAGTACAAATTCCAAATCCGCTCTACCATATTCCCCATCTGGGATGTTGTCTCAAAAACTCTCTCAAGCTCCTTGAATCTGCCCCCAAAAGCAAGCAGTCAGATTAATTAATGATCCGCCCTTAGGAAGTCTCCCCATTCTGTCTCATAGATGTTCAGTTTCTGTTGTATGTTTTTTCTATAGATACTTCCATGGACACTATTCTTCCAAACTGACATATGTAATTCACTCGCTCTTTCTAAAATCGTTGCGAACACGTGCCTCAACTAGTCAATATTCATTCAGTGTCCAGCTACAAACTTATAGAACCAACTTTTCCTCTTCTCATTTATCCCTTCTACTTGTGTCTTTTGGAACAACCTTCCTTTACACTTAATTCGCGAAAAATTCCATCTACAGAAATTAAAATGAAATGTCAACAAGTATCTTCTAGCCTTTCAAGCTTCAACAAATTCACAGATTAAGTACAGTACTACCGATTCCAATACCGTTTGTGTTTGGGATTTTCTTAAAAGAAAATACGCAGTACTAAAGTTACTACAGTTTCTTAACCCTTTGTGTTTGGAGTTTAAAAAAAAAACAAGAGCATTATGCAATCACAAAAATGTAATTGAAGGTCATATGGATATCGTACATTACTCTAGCTTAGTTTGTGACTTCCAATTTTAATATATACAGTATGTAACTTCGCGGATTTAGTTGTTTATTTCTGCCAGCGATGGACAAATTCCAGAATTAATGTCACGTAATTTTTGTTTATATTATAATGCATCCCGCGTTTATTTCTAAATATTGTATTATATCACTGTAGAACAATCGTAATTATAAAGAGTTTTACATAAACACCTTGAATAGTTAAGAATTTAACAGATGTTTTCGAAATTTATTTCACTTTCTGATTTAGTTTCTTGTCCCGTAAAATCACAGTATAAGTGATTTCAAGTTAAAATATATAAAGATGAATAATTGTCGAGGATAACCTTTCAGAATGTTCTCATTTCGAAGCAGTTTAGAACATTCTGGGAATACACTCTACTCACATTACTAATGATCATGTCGACTATGGTTTTTAGTGATGAGGATAGTATGGGTGATGTAAAAATCATTTTTTTTCGCTTTTTTATCGCAGAAAAGTCCACTTCATTTCATCATTTACCCATTCTAATACTAATGATGAGAATCATGATGGTACTCAACAATCATTATATTGCGAAGGTACAGCTTTTCTCATTAAAAAGGAGAATAATGTCTTTACTGCTTTACCGGATATCATTACGTTACAGATTTTAAGCGTCTATCAAGTATATGGTCCTTTCATTTCAAATTTATTCACAAATATGCATCCAAAAAAAGGGTAACCAAATTTTCGCATGCCCATCTCTCTCCATTATACGAGACTTATTTTCACTGTTCCTGTTCGTTACTGCCGAATTAGACAACTACAGTATTTTAATAATTCTGAACAGTTTAATGTTCTTATTTCGATTCTTTTTGCTCTTGATATAAAGCGGACATCAAAATAACAAGTTACATCTATCTGAAAACAGTTTAAATCCATTGCTATTAGTGAACAAAAAATATCTACAGGCGATTGATGGTCATTCGTTAGCTACCCTGTTTTCTCTCTCTCTCTCGTTGCGTATACCTTTCACCCACGTTAATCGTGGTACCGACTGCTTACGCAAGCAGTGTGTTTCTTACTTCAACAGTTTCTTGATAAGAAGGGGGTGAAGTTGTAGCGCGAATTTAACGCGGGTTAGCTAGTGAATGACCTTCACCGGCCTACAGAAATTCTCCCTACTATAAACTAGAGAGGCTATGTTTAAAACTCGACATGCGACGTTTTGATTTATTTCATAGGGTGAATCTTTATGAATTAATTAAGAAGAACAATTACCAAGGCTTCAGCATCAGCATAATCAGAAGATTTGCCTACTCCTTGGTCCAGTGCCTAAGGCTTCTCTACAGAGAGAATATTATTCACTGTGATCTCAAACCGGTAAGTTCTTTTGTTCCTTCTATGTACAAATTCATTTTTGTTCTTTCTTTGTACAGATCTACATTTAATATTACTTATTTCTCATTCGTATAGGAAACAAAAAGCACGGAAAAATACTGTTTGAATTATTTGTGGTACAAGTTCATGAATAAATCATTGTTTTGCAGACTTTTCCACATGTTTGGCAAAGTTAAATTTCGATAACCTCACGGATCCGAACTGGCATTATCTATAGATGGGTAAAACAGATTAAGTTTAAAACAAATAAACGCTGCCGATTATATTTTAAAATCATAGCAGAATATGCCTTCAACACAATTCCAAATAACTGTACTCATATGACCATTTAAAGCTTAATTAACCTGCTTCATAAAATCTGATATTTTGCGCTCATTCTTCGAAAAAAAATCTGTAATCATGAGCAAATCATATGTTTGATTTAAGTAATACGCAATTTATGTGTATAAGGGAATATGACTTGTACACAATCCTTATGTAAGTCGGTCTCATACAGACGTTACCGCCTCTCTCTCTCACTTCAATAGAGTGCAGTTCAAACTTCAAGAGAGAGGACTTACGAGTGGACCGAGATATTTCTTGAGCTCTATTAACTTGGAGAGATAACTGCATGCTGTTAGATACGAATTACAGGAAGTATTCAAGAGATTTATCCATAAATTTATCCTAGAATCCACAAAAGTAATTGTTCCAGCGAAGCAGTTCCGCAAATGAAAGTCCACAAAGTGAATGACAAGTGAGAGTAACATACACCAAACCACTGATGGGGTAATACGGGCGAAAGCCGAGTACGAGAAATCACTAGCAAAGAAGCTAAAAATTGAGTCTATTGCAGTCTTGTTTTCGTGCGTGAACACAAAAAAAGAGTGAATTAAATAGGGCCATTAGTCGCAGTAAGCCCAGCGGAAGTGTCTCATGAGTTGAATAGGCACTTTGCAACAATATTTACAGTTGAAAGACTTTTTGAACCCCGAGAGAATAGTGATAAGGACTCTAACTACTATAAATTAAGTGAAACATCAATTGTGAAGACGAGTCGATGAGAAAAACTATCGAAGTTGAGCGAAAGTAAGACTCCAGGAGTGGGCGGTAGGAGGGGATATCGAAAAGTTCGTACCTAGAAATAATAGCCCTAGAAGGTGAAACTTCACAAGAACTTTAATCCTTTTCTATATATTCTCCATGTACAGTAACACATTTCTCCCATCTATGGATCAGTTGTTTAATATCTTGATCATAGAAGTCCGCACTTTTTGCCTGAAACCACGATTCCACTTCACTGATGACGTCCTGAGACGAATCAAAGCGGCGTCCACGCAATGGTTTCTTCATTTCTAAAAACGAGAAGTCTGACGGTGCTAGGTCAGAGAATAGGGTGGGTGCTGCAGTAGCACAAATCCAACAGTTGGCGAGAACATTGCAGTCGACGTTGCTTCTGCAAAGGCGTCAGCAATCTTGGATCCCATCGTGCGGAGACCTTAGACATGTGCAGATGGTCATATAAAATGATGTGGGTAGACCCATAACTAATTCCCACTGCATTTGCGATGATATGAATTGTCACACGTGTGTCACTCTGCACCAACTGTTCGACCTTTGGAACTGTCTCACTGTCTATGGATGGCCTTCCTTCTCTTGGTTCGTCAAAGACACTTGTACGACCGCAACGGAACTCCAGTTTCCACTTGTTAACAGTGTCATAGGATGGAAAATTCTGCCCATACACAGCTTTCATTTCTTCGTCAATTTCCTGAGTTTTCTTGCCCCGCAAATGCAGCTGTTTGTTTGTTTGTTATTTGGTTTTTAGGAGCATTAGCAACTAAGGCTATATTGCTCTGGGGATATGCGGTGGTCACGGGTTCGAAGCCCGGTCTAATCAAGAAGCGTGTGCTACACACTGCCCCGCAAATGCAGCAACTTGATCATTGCTCGATACTTCACTTTGTCAGCCTTAGCCTCCTTCCTCAGATTCCGGTCTCCACCTCTGGTGTACGATGAAATCTACGGGAATGAAATTTCACATGTTGGTTATTGAATATGTAGACAACTTATATTAAAAACGGCATCTTCCTACTGATGTTTTATCTTGGTCAGGGTACGAACTTTTTGATACCCCCTCGTATATATCCTGTTATACTAAAAACTGGCAGCAAGTGAATGCATCACTGGATGAAATCATTATTACACTCAGATGATTACCCTGGACTGCAGAAAAGCTAATATCTCCTCAGTCCATAAAAGAGGTGCAAAAGAATTGATGGGCGACTATAGACCAGTAAGTTTGACTTCAGTGATGAGAAAAAGCATTCAGTCTGTGGTTAAGGATATAAAATCAGGCCCATCTAAATAAGAGTGGTATCCTTAATGGATACACTAGAATCATGGGTTTGTGAAGGGGAATTCTGATTTGACTAATCTAGTTAATTTCAGCGAAGGCACAAAACAGTTGGATGCAAAAAAAAAACGTTGACGTTACTCATCTTTACTTCAGCAGAGCTTTTGATACGTAAGAGGCTGTTATATAAACTGGAATTACCGATAGGATCTTTCCTTTTTTTCGTTTGATCAAGGGCTGCTAAAAAGGCAAAATAGTGATAAATGTACATTCTCATGATGGACCAGTACAGCAAGTAGTGTTCCTCGGCGATCAGTCGGGACCACTTCTATATCTTCCTTAATGATATTGATGAGGGAGAGCGGGTAAATTTGTCAAAGCTTGCTGATGTTTTAAAGAGGATTAGCAGCCAGATCCAGCTTTTGCTTCAAAATGGCTTAGATCGATTGCACAAATAGTCTGAAAAATGATAACTGAACTTTAATGCTTCTAAATGCACCAATGGAACAGAAATTCAGGAGTTAAGCTGGAGTGAAGTTGAGTTAAAAGTGGCTGAAGACGAAAAAGATTTAGGCATTACGACTCAGTCATGAAGTGTAAACAAGTGGATAAGAAGGCACACGGTATTTGATAACATACAGGACCTTCACAAGTAAGGAAAAGGATGCCATTATCCCTCTATATAAGATGACGGTGAGACCCTATTTAGAATATTGAAAAAAAAGTTGGTGTTGGGTTCTAAGCGCATCAGCAACTTTGTTCATACTGCGCCGTATATAATGTCTGTAAATTACGTGCGTGTGTTCCGTGGTCGATTTGCTGGTTGCCGGACGAAATCTCGATTTTCCGGAGAAAAACCATGCCATCCTCACCTGAGACTGACTAAGTCGTCCAAGTTCTGAAAAAAAGAGCCATAAAAATTGCTCACGTCATCGAGGATCCGAATTCCGGTCTTTTACACCGTGTGAGGAGGACGGTGATTACCAACTGTGCTACCCAGCAAAGGCCACTTGAAAAACAGAGCTTCTAGAAAGGATTCAAAGAAGGGCAACCAGATTGGTGAGAGTTGCTAATCGATGCCTACATGAAGAGCGACTTACAACGCGCAGATTACAAAGTTTGACACTTAGACACCTTTGCGGATCTGATAGAGGTATGCACATGTGTATAATTCACTGAAGGCAATCAGTACTATGAACGAATGAAGTGGCATATTTTACTGGCAGAAGAGACAGCAGTTCGTTGTATTAATCACTCAGGTAAACAGTGGGTTTCTACTGGAGAGGTAAAGTACAAAATATTTCTTCACAGCCTCAATCTGTTTAGTTGTCAGGCTGAACTGGTGGTTTTTCAAATGGACGATGTATACTATCATCTTCAAAAGCATGGTGGTAAATTTTGAATCTCGTTCCAAATGTTTGTTTTCTTTTTATTAGTAAAAAATTCAGAGCTACAGGGCTCAATAACTTCCACGATTTTTTAATATATTAAAAAGTAAGAGATTACCTCAATCTTTTTCGTGGAATGCTTCGAGTCAATTCTTTCTCATATGTGACGAATAAAATAAGATGAAAAAAGTAAAAAAAAAAACGAATTAATGAATTCCCTCACTCATAGAGATACGACCAAATCTGATGCGCAACCCGACCCCGAAACACATCAAGCAAGACCATGAGTGCGAGAAGACATTGTGTCATAATAAATAGTTAAAACTGGTTCCGATAATAAATAATTAAAATAACTAATTAAAACACTATTAAAATCACGATTAAAAACTATTTAATTTCAGAGTCAAATACACGCACAAACACTGTGATATTCCCATCCTGTGAACACGGCGATCAACCGAAAAGCGTGGTCTGCTTAAGGAAGGGAAACAGCTGTGCATTTCGTTTAAATTTGAGTATTCATCGAAATCGTAACTTTTAATCTGTTTAATTTACACTACACTATCCGTTTAATTTACTCTACACTACTCGCTTTGAAATTTACAAACAATATACACTGAAAGGACATAATTCATTGTATAACTGGTTCCTGGGCAAAGCGACGCTGTCACCCCTCTCGCTAGTGGACGAACCTATCGCTTGACAGGTATATAGATACAGTGTATCACTGCATTCATGTAGAAAGTGATTCGATGTCAGTATGGATAAACTTCGTGAGTTAACCGAGTTTAAAGACGGATGATAGTGGGTGCTCGACGCATGGGTCACTATATCTCCGAGGTTGTACAGTAATTGCATAATCCCCGTTCGACAGTATCAAGAGTGTATCCGGAATACGCCATTTCCGGAATAACATCTCATCGTGAACAGCGCTGTGGGCGGAGAAAGGTGGTGGATGAACGTGGCCGTCGACGTCTGTCTCGCATTGTTTTAGTCAACCGAAGAGCGAAAGTGGTACAAATCATCGCCGACTTCAATGATAGAGTTACCAGAAAAGTCTCCACCAAGACCATCAGGCGATCATTAGCCGCAATAGGTTATGGGATCCGCCGACCCCCCCCCCCTCCACAATCCCATTGCTAACACCACGACACAGGGCGAAATAACATTGGCACTGGACCTTGGATGATTGGAGACGGGTCTCCTGGTCCGATGAGTACCATTTCCAGTAATTTCGAGAGGACGGGAGGGTGCCTATCTGGCAGAAACCTCACGAAGATATGCTTTGATTTGATTTGATTTTTTATGGCGCATTGGCAGCTAAGGCCACGAAGATATGCACCTGTCATGTCAACAAGGAACTGTTCAAGCAGGTGAACAGCCGGTAATGGTCTGGAGTGTGTGTGTGTGTGTGTGTGTGTGTGTGTGTGTGTGTGTGTGTGTGTGTGTGTGTGTGTTCAACTGGCACACGTTGGGACATCTGTGAACGTTCCAGGTTACCTGTCCATCCTTGCAGCCCATCTGCATCCCTTCATGGTCATCGTGCTCCCACAGGGCAATGGACTCTTCCAGCAGGACAACACGCCTCCCCACAGAGCCGCAGTGACTAGAACATGGTTCGAAGATCAACCGCAGATTTTACCACCATGAAACGCCTCCCCGTTCACAGGACATGAACCCTGTGGAAGATCTTTGGGATGCTGTGGAAAGGTCAATTCGAGCTTTGGATCCTCCACTCAGGAATGCGATGAAATTATGGACAGCGGTGCAGCGTGGATGGAAATACTTGTGGAACGCTTTCGTGAACTAGTGGACTCAATGCCTCGCCGTGTGACTGCCGTAATTTGGGCCTAACCGTTACTAGGTAAGTATCCCATGATGTCTGTCCACTTAATGTATACAGAGCAATGTGGCCTTAGTGGCTGATGCTCCTAAATCCCTGCAAGAACAACAACTACCCGCTTCCAAATTACCAAGGACGTTTATATATTCCAGATTCTCTCCAGACCAGTGAATGTTGATTGTCCTTCTGCAGACAGAATCTGAATTCATTTAAGAACAGTACATCAGCCCACTGGTCCTTATCCAGCCTACCTGTTCACTATCCCACCGCATTTCCCTTCGTTGGATGGTAGTTCATGCCATGGGTCTCCTTGCATGGGAGAAATCATTCTGCAGTTGCAACGAGCTGGCAAGGCAGTGCTCTGAAATTAGTGATGTTTGCGCGTATCGTAATAAAAATGGCCAAGAATTCGTAAATACCAAATATCTGTCTTTTCTTAGACAGGAACACCCCCTCCAATCCCATGGGCAGCTAGCTGTCTTACAGTGTCGATTGTCCTGAACTGATTCCATAGACGGGTGTTCAGATGGAACAACTTTGCCACAAACTGGGACTTGCCTGCTTTCAGTATTTCAACAACCCACATATGGGTTGGTTTTAAAGCCATTGGTTCATAAATCTGCAGCCTGACTAAAATGCTATTATGTTATATAAAATAATCTAAAGGAAGAAGATATGTATGCTACTTGGAGAAATAGTAGCGTTTTTCCACCATTTAGTTTTGATGTCTACCGTTTTACTTTACAAATCTACCGTATGTGGTCTCTCTCTCTCTCTCTCTCTCTCTCTCTCTCTCTCTCTCGTGGTCTCTCTCTCTCTCTCTCGTGGTCTCTCTCTCTCTCTCTCTCTCACACACACAGTAAGATAAATTGATGCAGCGTTATGTAAAGGTTTAATTTTCCTAATTGTAAAACCTGTCATGTATAAAAACTGTTATTCCTGTTATATTGTATAAAACTGTTATTCCTGTTATGTTGTATAAGATAATCTAAAGGAAGGAAGAAGATATGTATGCTATGAGGAGAATTAAAACTTCAAATTATATTGTAGTCACGGGATAATATGCATGTATTCATTAAATACATCCCGAGACTTTTGACAATGGCATATATAACACAACACGATAAATTAATTCAACAAGGCGCTGACGCACTATAAATAAGACTAAAAGATTTTCCATCAATTGCTCGATTCTTATTTTCCCTCAAAAGGTTATTAGAAGCAAAGATTAAGTATGTTTTCAACCTCAACCCCTTCCAACATTTAATATTCTCGAGAACTTCTGGTTTTTATGACAAGTTATATATTTATAACAGTCACGGCTGCTAGACAAAATGAATAAATCTGCCATTTGTCTTACAGGAAAACATCTTGCTCAAACAACGTGGAGCAAGCTCGATCAAGGTGATCGATTTCGGCAGTTCCTGTTTTGCTCATCAAAGGGTGTACACATACATCCAGTCAAGGTTTTATAGATCACCAGAGGTAAGAAAATGTAATTTGTTTTTACTGCAGAAAATCGTTCTGAAAATAAATAACGGAAGAACTTCTGTATTATTTACATATGCAGGGTGCGCCACATCTTGTTATCCCAATGAACTGCACTATATTAAGGTTTAAAAAGAAACAGAATTAAGATGAAAGACGGCCAACTAAGAGCTGTACTATTATCATTACATTTATTAGCTATTTCATTACAGGCAGACATAAGAATTCAACATACTTTATGTATCCAGGCTGTTAGTAAAACACAGCCACGTTCTTCGCCAGTGTTGCAAGCAGAGATGTCGTTTTTACAGTACTTTCAATTTCTGCTGAGAAGTTAGTTTTAGAATGTTTCTAACATATCCACATAAGCTATCAAATAAAGGGGGGAGGGGGAGGGAGAGAGAGAGAGAGAGAGAGAGATCAAGACTCTTAAGTGCCCGATCAAGCATCGAACGATCCTCTTATTGCGAAACGCATAAAGCAGCAGATATTCAAAGATATCATGGGTAGGTGAATTACCAACAACCAAAACCTATAGTTGGTTAAATCACCTTTTCCATCTATTTTGTTATTTTTCTAGAATGTTCGGGAGCTTTTTACAACATTCGAGAATATTCCAGAACGTTCTAAAACATTGTTACGTGCGAATAAAGGTCGGGAGTTTCTGGAAGGTTCTAGAACTTTCGACAGAGTTCTCTAGAAACATCTCTACCGGTATATATATATATACATACATATATATATATACACGAGTGGGTTCCGCACCAAGAAAGCATTTTCGTATTTCAAAAAGTGTTACGTTTCAGAGAGCGGGTGGTGAACAAAGTGAACACCTGTTCACCAATCAGTGAATTTAGTGTTTGTAA
The DNA here is from genome assembly GCF_048544385.1 of Mastigoproctus giganteus. Classification (NCBI taxonomy): domain Eukaryota; kingdom Metazoa; phylum Arthropoda; class Arachnida; order Uropygi; family Thelyphonidae; genus Mastigoproctus; species Mastigoproctus giganteus. Next base: position 81,164,923 of record NC_143580.1, read on the forward strand.
ACAGGTGTTGTGTAAATCGTGACCTGGGTGTAAATTATAAATAAAAATGTACAATTTCTTAATTATGTTCTTATGTGCGCGTACCTCACTTATACATAAAATATGTCGCGTTCTTGCCGAGATAAGCCCAATAGCTTTTGCTAAATTTTCGGAGAAGCGGTATGAAAATGGCAGCAGCAGCCACTGTCACAAATTGCGACAAAACCGATGAACTCTATTCTGGATGTAGGGTCGGAGATCAAGATAAAGTATGGGCTCCAAAGATTTCCTATAGCTCATTTTGAAGGATATCAATAGGCTGGCTTAGAGGTAGTCATAAATCAGTGCATCTTGCTGTTCCGGTGATATGACTAGAACCACATAAGCGAACGTTACTTTTGCAGGATCAATATTTCTGGTTTTTCTGGGAAATCCAAGGATAAAGTAGAGTATCTCAACATACCTTCTGCTCTAAGGCCGGTTCCTCACGATGATAAATGCCAGTGCCAAAGTCACCAGAAAATTATGGACTTGACTCTGATTCAGGATCGGAAAAGGAGTCTCCAGAAAATGAAAAACCCAGAACGAGTACAGATCCAGACTTTTCAACTCTTAATACTGCAAAGCCGCATCTAATCACTCAGGCAGAATTAAACGATTTGGTCAGAGATTTTGGACCTCTCCAAAACCAAGGTTCAATTACTAGTATCACAGCTTCAGCAGTGGAATCTTCTTGAAAAGAAGATTCCACTGCTGAAGTATTCCACTGCGAATGGGACAGCCGAGCGAAGGTTGCCAGTACAGATTTAAAAAAATGGTCAGACCTTTCATACATTAGGCCAGAAAATGTAACACATCTTCCTTGGTGGATAACTCAAAAATCTGTTTACCTCCATTGCACATCATGCTAGGTTTTATAAAAATATTTGTGAAAGCGATAGACAAAAAAAGAGAAAGATTTTCCTGTTTGAGGCAAACGTTTCCTCGGGTTAATGAGGCCACTAGAAAATAGGGATAAAATAGTCAATGAGGCCAAGATAAAATTTTTGTGGGTGCTCGAATCAAATTGCTATTCAAAGATGAAGAATTCATTAAAATATTAAATGCTACAGAAATAAAAGCATGGTAAAAGCATGGAAGGCATTCCAAAACGTCTTCCGGAACTTTTTAAGCAATGACAAATCAAAAAATTACAGTGAAATTGTGGATGAGCTAATTTTAGCGTACAGAGAGTTAGGATACAATATGTCGTTAAAGCTTCATTTCATACATTCCCATTTAGATGTTTTTCCTGAAAACTTGGGGACTCCGATGAACACGGTGAAAGGTTACCAAGATATTTCTCAAATGGAAAAAGATACCAGGAAAAATGGAGTCCAAAGATGTTGCCAGACTACTGTTGAAATCTCGTACATGTGAAGCCAATGGACGATTATAAAAGACAAAAAACAACGAAATAAGTGTTTTGTTATCAAATAAACATTTTTGTAAATAGGATAAGGTAAATAGACCAATTTTATCAAAATATATGAAATATTTTTTACTAGAAACTTATTTTTGACTTTAATCCCTTCTCCGTTAAAATTGGTGAATGTTACAGAAATACGATTCTCAATCGTCTTTCACAAGCCAAGCGGGTCTATTCCTAACATTCCAACACTGTCCTTGACTAGATACCCTCTCTGAGTCTGCTGACAATACGTTCGGTGAGTTTGCACGTGATGACGTCCAACACCCGATAAAGGAATCACCAGGTGGCAGTGATCACAGTGTACTGATGTGGGATTTACTTAAAGATTTAATTACCATCAGGGGTAATGGAAAAGGTTCTTGCTTCCGTAAAGGTGAGTACACTGGTCACAGACAGTTTTTAAATTCTATACAGTGGGATCAACTGACGATGTTACCAACAGTAAATTCTAAGTAGGAAGCATTCAAGGAATGAACTAATCGTGTAAGCTACTAAAAGTTTCATACCTATTAAGAAATATTGTTCAACGTTTAGGCCTAAATGGTTATCAAATGAACTAATGACACTCGTGACAGAGAAGAAAAATGCATGGGATGCATATAAATTATCAAGCGACTCAGAAGCCTATGGCAGATATAATCCAGATATAATCCTTATACAGAGGGACAGCAATTAACCACCCGCTGGCTAAAGGCAAATTTCCGCACATCTAATCTACATCTGTCTTTTCTTAATTTGAATTTATGCCCCCTTAGGTTCGTAATCTGAACAAGTGGAAGGATCCCATCAGAATTCAGCGTGCTGAACCCATTCAAGGCCTTATACACCTCAATCAGATCACCGCGCAGGTGCCTAGTCTCCAGCCACTGCAATTTGCAGAACTTAAGCCTCTCTTGATAAGATGATCCCTTCATTCCCCTCACCAGTCTTGTTGCCCTTCTCTGTACACGCTCAAGTAAATCTACATCCTTCCTAAAATGAGGCCTCCAGACCTCTACACAGTACTCAAGGCGTGGCCTGACCATTGCCTTATACAGAGGGACAATCACCTCCTTTTCCCTGCTAGCAAAATTCCTATATATCATTGACAAAACCCCATGACCAGCCCTGGCAGCCTGTCTGCATTGCTCAGAAAACTTCATATCTGACTGCACAATTACTCCCAGGTCTTTTTCATTTTCTACCACCTTAAGTGTAGTACCACACAGTTGGTACGTTTCTCTGGGGTTACTTCTACCCATATGCAGTACTTTGCATTTGTCAAGGTTAAACTTCAGTTGCCACTTCTTGGCCCATCTGCCCAAATTATCTAGATCCTGTTGCAGTAGCACACTGCCATTATTGTCATTAACAACCCTGCCAACCTTTGTATCATCTGCAAACTTCGACACTAAGCCTGATATACCTTCATCAATATCATTGATAAATACACAAAACAACAGTGGACCCAACACCGAACTCTGTGGGACTCCACTAATAACATTAGTCCAAGAAGAGCAGCACCCATTGATTACCACCCTCTGTCTTCTCCCACTTAACCATCCTTTTATCCATTGTAGCAACTTACCCTTAATACCATTCTGCTCCAATTTGTACAATAGTCTTCCATGCGCAACAGTGTCAAAAGCTTTCCTGAAATCCAAATATATGATATCAAAATTATTTTTTGCATCCAGTTCCTTTGTAACCACATCATAATATCCTATCAAATTTGTCAGACAAGACTTTCCTTTAACAAACCCATGCTGTGTCTGAATTATTGCTGCAGTCTTGTCTAGGTGATCCTGCAATGCATCTTTAACCAGCGACTCCATTATTTTACCCGGAACAGAAGTTAAACTAACTGGTCTGTAATTACTCGTGTCACCCTTCGATCCCCCTTTGTGAATTGGGGATACATTTGCACATCTCCAATCCGTGGGGACCTCCCCTGAGTCCAAAGATGCTCTCATAATTATGGCTAAGGGTTTGCTTAGTTGCTTTGCCGCCTCCTTTAATATAAGTGGATAGATCCCATCCACCCCAGGTGCTTTTCTTACGTTTAACTTCAACAGTTTCTCTTCCACTTTGCTCTCAGTTATTACAAAATCATTAAGTATCCTGCTACAATTTGATAACCTTCTGCCATTTTCAAACCTTAATAATTCCTCACGTGTGAATGTAGATGCAAAATACTCATTCAGTTTGTTTGCTATCTGAGCAGGACCATCAACAGTCGAACCATCGATGTCAAGTGGACCAATCATATTCATCCCGTTCCTTTTAGAGTTTATATAAGTAAAGAAATCCTTGCTGTTTTTCTTAGCATCTTTTGCCAAGGATTTCTCGTAATCTGCCTTCGCCTGCCTAACCTCCTTTGTAACTTGGTTACAGATCAACTTGTAGCTATCATAGGCTTCTGTGTCACGTGTTAATTTGTATGCATCCCATGCATTTTTCTTCTCTGTTACGAGTCTCATTAGTTCATTTGCCAACCATTTAGGCCTAAACCTTGAAGAATATTTCTTAATAGGTATGAAACTTTTAGTAGCATCCACGATTAATTCCTTGAATGCTTCCCACTTAGAATTTACTGTTGGTAACATCATCAGTTGATTCCACTGTACAGAATTTAAAAACTGTCGGAGACCACTGTACTCGCCTTTACGGAAGCAAAAACCCTTTCCTTTACCCCTGATGGTAATTAAATCTTTAAGTAAATCCCACGTCACTACACTGTGATCACTGCCACCTAGTGGTTCTTTTATCTGCAAATTCCTAATACATGAATGATCACTGCTGATAACCAGATCAAGAGTATTACTTTCTCTGGTTGCCTCTCGAACATGCTGCTGCAGAAAACAATCATCCAATAAATCAACAAAAGTCTGACTAGTGTGTGAGTGCCCAACCCACAAGTTCCAGTCAACATCTGGGAAGTTGAAATCCCCCATTATAAGACATTCCGATTTACTAGCCCACTCTATTTCTCTGTACAATTGTTCATTGTACTCATTCGAGTCATTAGGCCTATAACACACTCCTACTCTTATTTTTGCTTTCGCAGTGCTTATGTCACACCAAACTGACTCAACATTGCACTGTTTATCTATATCAACTGAATGCACTTCTTTTGATTTTATGTTTTTCTTAATTAACAGCATAACACCTCCTCCCTTCCTATCCTGTCTATTCTTTCTGTACATATTGTACTCCCCAAATTCCAGTTCGGCATTCCTTATATCAGTGTGACACCATGTCTCTGATATCCCAACAATATCCGCCTTTGATGTCTTGACCAACACTTCAAATTTATCAAATGCATATGAGGTCAGCCACTACGAAGTATGCTGAAAGCGGAAGCAGCAGAGCTCCTCAGGATTTCTGGAGAGGGCTAACATCCTCACATCATCCACACATTTGCTGCTAAGGAGAATTCCAGAATTTCCGCGAGAAGTGTTGCTCAAAGTACCGCTTCTTAGATGTTGTTGTTATTTGGAGCATTAGCAACTAAGGCCATATTGCTCCGCGGATATGCGGTGGTCATTCCCTGACCTTTCCGCATCCTCCGTATTTGGTGGTAACGGGTTCGAACCCCGGTCTAATCAAGAAGCATATGCTATGCACTGCTGCTCCTTCCCACCTGGCTACGGAGGCGCCGACCGCTTCTTAGAATATCCTTGTGTAAACTAAATTCCATGCTGCAGTCTTGTTGGTTTTGTCAGTCCACAAGTTCCCAAATATGGATAAAATATTTGGATATTATCATAAGCATGTTTATATTCAAGAAAATCATCTCCACTTGATCCTTATTAAGTCCTGGCTATCTACATTCCATAATTCTGTAGAATTATGGAATGGTCGATGACTAAACCATTACTCTGTAATGCTCTTCAATAAAAAGCACGACAAAAGATTTTAACACGCCACATCAAATAGATACGGACCCGAAGTTATTTCAAGTTTGAGTTGCTTTACTTCAAAAGAACCCTCCTATGATTGAATTTTATAATGGGAATTTCTCTTGACCAGCAATACACTTCTTTGTCAATTTATTGCTTGTAGTGATGAGATCTTTAGTAGTTATATTAAACCGAGCAGCTTCTGCTGCATTTGTAAAAAGCGTGGCCCGTCTATGCTATCTCTTCAGTTTTGCCGAAGGTTTTTGTTGAGCGTTTGATAAGGCAAATTTCATACGTGAATATTTTATTTTATTTTACAACCATCTTAGCAGTTGTAGGTTGAATTCGTTTTACTTTTGGTAACTACTGGTTTAAAAACTGCTGGCAGGCTGCTTTCTAATTCTGTTGAAATTTTCACTCATTTCTTTATATTGAATAAAAGTGGCTTGTCGTGGAGATATCCACCATTCCTTATAGGCTTTCTGCTTGACTATAAATGGTTTCTTCGCTTCCCTTGTAAACGTTTCCCTTCCGATCGGTGTTTCTGGGAGGGAAATGAAGAAATCCATTGCAATGCACTTGGACTCTTCAGTCAAGGAATCAATTGCACAAGGGAATCTAACCACGTCAAAGCATTTCAACCATGTTATCCTAATATCATTTTCCAGTCCAAGCTCCATTTCTACAATCACCTTGAGAACCTAAACAGTAAGCACCTAACCTAATTTTATGCATTCACTGCACATGAAGGTACCTCTACTTTACAAATACGCAAACTAAATAGATGTATAACCAGGAATTATATCCTCAGACTCATTTACTTTGCCACTTTGCTACTATTGATGGCGTGGTGATCCGGGATTCTTTGCCTCCACCATTCTTCAGCAGCTCAGTGCAGTTGAATTTTGGTCCCTCTTCTAAAGCAGCTTTCAAACAACCAAGAGCACTGTGTTAAGCTAAGGCCGTGAGGCGTCGGTTACAGTATTTGCGTCTGTATCGGTTTCTCTGTTGGACGAAAAACCGGTGTTTCTGGGAGATAACACTATGCAATCCCCACCCGAGACCAACTAAGAGTTAGTTGGTCTCGGTATGGGATATGGTAACCGCAACCACTGTGATAAAATTTTAAAAAATAATATTTTCTGTTTATACTCCGGGCCGACTGCAGGGCAGAGGAGTTCACAAGACAGAGAGAATACAAGAGCATCGCCGTATTTCGTAGTCACGCCGGTTTGAACCAAAATCAGTCAAGCGAGTGAACTTATGTACCCTCGTGCTTTGACTACTCGGAAAGACAATAACAGCATCAGACTGGAACGTTCCACTGTCAGAATGAATGCAAAAGTAAAATTCGCAGTTTCCTTTCGGTGTTCGGGGGAGGGGGAATACTAATGTTACAATGAAAGTGCGTCTGAAGATGAGTACACAATTGCTAAACTAGCTCGTTGCTTTGACGCATACGAAAAGATGCCAATTTTCATTTGTTTGTAAATTTGCTTGTCAAAAAGCTTTGGCACGAGTATTTATTAGTTTTAGGCAAGGCCCATAGCTGGTTAAATGAACGCACGATATTTCACACTGCACGCACCATTCAAACACACACTCGCGTGAAAACGATCTTAGTGCATCCATCCTCTGTCCATACTTAAACTGAGCTTGCTTCCACCTAGCATGCCGATTCTAAATTTATCTTCCTTTTGCACCCTCTGTGCAAGTGAATCTACTTTCTGCACGAATGTAGATGTTACAATAATATTTTCAAAACAATTCAAACAAAACGTGCTTATACCGTAGTATTCGAATATTGTGATAATCGTATTTTTATTATTATTTTTTTTAATTATTATTAATATTTTTAAATTATTATTATTATTATTTTTAAATTATTATTATTATTATTTTAAAAGTGTTTAATGTAAACATTAAACACTTTTAAACTGGATCTGTGTGTTTTAACGCCGGGTGAATTTTTACTCCCAGTCCATCACTAGCAGCTGGTAATTTCATGTGAAATTTAAAAATTAAATTAAATGTAAAAACAACATTAATTTTTCTTTCCATTTAATGCAAAATCTGCATTTCTCAATCAATTTTACTCCGGCAGAACCACAATAATTAATTCCTGTTAAAGGAGTTAACTGCTGTGGTTAAGCGGGATGTGAAATTTAATTACTAGGATACCGTGAAAATTTCATTTAACATAAAGTGGTTCTTATCACAAAAAGTTTCAGCACCGCTGGAGTAAACAAACATGCTAGAGGCCATTCACTCAAAAACAGTTTATTAGAAGTTACAGTTCAGGCACTGTTCTTTGAACCTGTGACATTTAAAATGGGTGTGCTTTCCTACGTTTTGTTATTCCTCCATGTGGCGTTTTTAACTTACTTTTCAGAAATAGGAAGTGGGTTATACCATCACAACGCATGGGCGACCCCCCAACCTATAACTGTAAAAGTGTTGTTTTCCTAAATATCACAGATCAGGGGCATTACGATCGAAGTTACCGCTACGGCATTAAAATCCACCTCAACTGAACCAAATCCAGCAAATAGTCGTTAGCAGCATAAATAAGCCAAATTTACTGTTCACATGAGAGAAGCGCACGAATAAATACTAAAGGGATATGTTTATTTGGATAATATTCTTGAAAGAATATTGAACTAGGCTCCATATAGCATGCAACCTCTTGCATTTTCCCCCCTTTTAACCTGTTGAATGCGGGAAAGTGAGAGCACTTGGGTAAGGTATATTCGAAAATTCTTATAATTATGTCGGATGGATTGTTTCATTATCGGTTGCTGCATGCGTAAGCCTATCATTTAACAGTACAGTGGACGTGCTTTCTCTTTACATCACCCACCCTCTTCGCATAAAATTTCATTCTGCATAAATTAAAAAACGTTTTCCCATATTAAAATAAATCTAATAAAATGGCTCTTCAATGACAGAATAATTTTGGCAAAATCCATAAACCAATTTATAAAAAAATAAAACTGAAACAATAAAAATAAAAACTTACCTTCTAGAATGTCATGCAGACTTCAAACTTTCGGAGTTGGACGAAGGTTTTCACTTGGACGCAGATCTCAGTCCAACTTCGAAATCCAAACAAAACCAATCAAAGTCGAGCAAGTTACCCTCACATGCATATTTTGCATTAATTAACCATTATTATTGAAAGCCAACAATGGTAATCAAGTTACACAACTGAACGAAAGCTGTACGTGTGTGCGACCAGATTTCTAAATATCTCTAAACACATTTTGCTTAAAACTAAATGAAAATGTTTAATATCACTTTTAAAAAAATGGCCAAATCGACGATTCAGTTTCAGTATTTCTGGCTATTTATCTACATAAACATTCAAAAAAAGCTATTTACTCTCAAAGCAAGAATTAGCTATAAATCAAATATTCTCTCTCTCTCTCTCTCTCAGAGTAACTCGAATTTTTTTATTTTTTTATTTTTTGGCTGGTACAGCATAAGCCTCAGGCTTCCTATATAGCTAATAATAATAATAGCGGACAATCTATGTACAAAATAGTTAGATGCGCTGCGCTGCGCTGCGCGTTGTTAAGAAAAATATTTAGTCATTACAGTGAAGTAGAGGAAAATCGACACTCTTCCTAAAATCGTTATGCAGCACTTATTACATTTTATATTTCAGTATATTTACATGTTTTTTTTTTTTTTTTTTCTCCAATATTTATGAAACTATTCGGGGGTAGGTTTCACCCCTGGGAGAACGTTTTGAAGGGACTTCCGCTACGTCACTCACTCATTAATGACATTTAATAGTTACTCTTACCTTATAAGCAGTGGATTTTCTCAAACACGTCCATGCGCACAACGTACAAAACTCGGCTTGGAAAAAATCGTTTGCTTCTTCGAAATAGTCCTAACTTCAGTAAATATTTCCTGTGCATTTTATTCCTTCATTATATTATTTACTTCGGATTAAACTAGGTTAGGAATGTAGTAGATCTTGGTGTAAAGGAACTCTCACAACATTCATTAATTTATCACAAGAAACAATAAAACACAATTAATTAACTTTTTCACTGCTAAGAGCTTTACACTTCTCCAACACGTAATAGAGACATTTTTTCAATACGCTTGCGTCACCTACTTCGATTTTGCAACAATATGAATAATACTTGTCTGCAAGCCGCATACAAACCGCCAATATCTTTATAAAATAGCATCCAAACAGTAATAACACGCTGGCTACAAAATTAATCAAATTTACCTAGGACGACGTGCGACTAGCTATAATTACAGCAATAATTAAACAAGATTTTCCTTAAATGAAACTATATTAAATAATCTGGATTATTTTGAATACAGGATTCCAAATTTTATATATTTGGAAGCTTGTATTCAAATATATATTCCTATATTGCTGATTTATATCAGCAATATAAAATAAAGTAATAATACAATAATTTTAAATCTTAAATATAGCAAACAAAAGAACCAATTTCAATCGTCTTTTTAGAAGTAGATGGTAATAAAATTATCCCTCGCATAAAGATATTTTTCTTCTTCTTCTTCTTTTACTTTTTCCCGACCCACTTCAGAAGAACAGGCTCCTACACAGGAAAAAAAGGGACATCAGCCATGCGGAACAGAGAAACTTTTATGGGCTTTTTCACTCCATGGCCGAGTTAGTCAATCTCAGGTATGGACCGCAAGGTTCTCCCCTCCCCAAAAAGTCGAGTTTTTCGTTTAGCAAAACAGGCAAATCGACTACAGAAAACACGCAATTATAGGGTTGGTTGGTTGTTGTAGGGTTTTAGGTGCATCAGCAACTTAGGTCATATTGTGCCGTATATGTTATGTTCTGTAAACTGCGTGTCGATGTGCTGTTTGTTGGACAAAAAACCCGAATTTCCGAGAGAAAAAACCATGCTACCCTCGTCTGAGACCGATTAATTCAGACACGGTGTGAAAAAGACCCATAAAAATTCCTCGCGTCATTGACGAGATTCGAACTCAGGTGTTTTCCAGCCGGTGAGGGGATTACGGTGAATCTACCAACTATGCTATCCACGATGGCACAATTTATGGATATAATACACATGGACATATACACCGATGAGCCAAAACATTATGCCGAGCGAGTCGTTAAGCAAATCGAAGAAACTGCAGGTGAACTACGGTGCGTGCGCGGATCGGAACACCGTATAAAAAACACCTGATACCGAGCTCCGTTAATCAGTGTTACCCTTGTTCTTCAGATGGGAAAGGCAGCGGACTTAAGCGAGTTTGACAAAGGGCAAATTGTAATGGCCAGATGACTGGGCCAGAGCATACTACTACTACTAAACTATTATATTTAGGCCACCCGAATAATTAAATTCATCTGCCGTGCTGTGTCTTATGTCTGTTAATTGTGTGTGTTCTATGGTCGATTTGTCTGTTTGCTGGACGAAAAACCCCAGTATCTGGGGAAAAAACTTTGCTATCTATGCCTGAGACCGACTAACTCAGTCGCGGAGTGAAAAAAGCCCATCAAAGTTCTTTGTGTCTTCGACAGGATTCGAACCCGGGTCTTTTCCACCCGGTGTGGGGAGGACGGTGACTGGGTCAGAGCATATCCGAAACGGCACGGCTGGTGGGATGTTCACGGTCAGCCGTGGTACGTGGTAACAGAAGGGCCCAACTCGCCGGTAATTGGAATGCTGGTGACGGGAGTAATGTGTCACAACACACAGTACATCGAACCTTGCTGAAAATGGGGCTGCATAGCAGCAGGCCGCTCCGAGTGCCCAAGCTAACCATGGTTCACCGGCGACAGCGCCTACAATGGGCACGCAAGCATCGAAACTAGACTTTGAGTGATTGAAAGAAGGTCGTCTGGTCCGAAGAACCAAGTTTCCTGTTGCATCATGTGGACGGCCCGGTACGTGTGCACCGTGGGACGAAAACAAGCCGGTGGCGGCGGTGTCATGCTTTGGGCGATGTTCTGCTGGGATACCCTGGGTTTAGTCAACCATGTGCCGGGCACTCTGACGCCTACCACCTACATAAACATCATTTAGGGCAAAGGAAATGCTACAGCGCGTCCCTACCTACTCCCAAGCGCTGAGGGCCAACCTAAACAAGCCAAATGAAAGCACCATTACAAACCGAACCACAACAGCCCAGAGAAAAACCCTCATACCAAAACAGCACCTAGTTGTACTAAAGCCAGCCTCTACAGAAACACACAAGACCAGTGAAGAAGTAAAACAAACAATAGCAGAAAAGCTGAAGGGTGACTTCAAGCATACTAAGATTAGATCTATTCGGAAAACAAGAAACGTATGGGGTATTAATTGAAACTGAAACTGCGGAGGACATATAAGGTATAATCAGCAACCCCAAAATTTCAACGCTGGGACTCCTAGCAGAGCCTCCTAGATGGAAAGGGCCAAGCATCATTGTATTTGATGCAGACAAAGAGACAACACCAGAAGAATTAACAGAGGAACTATACTGCAAAAACTTGAAGCAGACACTCAAAAATGGAGGAAGAATCAGGGCAACACATTATGCCGAAACATAAAACTAAATCCAGAAACGGAAATGCCATAAATTGGATCATAGAGCTCTCAGCTGCGGCCTGGAAATCTTTGAGCCGCAGCCACCGTTTTCGTGAGCACGTGGCTGTTCCCAAATGCTACAGGTGCTGCCGCTTTGGTCACACGACCCACACCTGTAAGCAAATACAGCCTACCTGTGGCCATTGTGCGGACATTGGACATGAATTCGCATTCTGCCCCAGGAAAGCAGAACGTGCAATTTGTGTGAATTGTAAAGAAACGAAGCTACCATTTGATCACTCACTACGGGATAATAAGTGTCCAATCTACATAAAGGCTAAGATAACAGGAATAATAGGATAACAGGAATCATATAATCAAACAAAGATTAAATTCGCACAGCACAATGCTCAGAGATCTAAGGCTGTTGCAGCACAAATGGCTAAAAAAGCCACGGAAGAAAATTATGACATACTAATGCTACAGGAGCCATACACCTACAACAAAGAAGTAAAAGGCTACCCCCTACATTACAGGATCGTACAAGTCGATGGAGACAACCCGTGGACTGCCATCGCTGTCCGGAATCCTGACCTAACGGTAACCAAGATCTCAGACCTATGTACAAACTGGGCCGTATGTGCCCATATAGCCTCACCGTTAGGGGAATTTTATGTCACCTCTATATATAGGAGGCAAATATAGATGTAACTCTGGCCACTCGGTCGATTGTTGGGCATCTCTCCCCCTGGGTGATACAAGAATACTGGACTACCTCGGACCACAGTGTCCTAACCTCCACCACTCCCTCGTAGCACAGTATCCACCTAGATCCCTCTCGCCAAGATATGCCATCCAAAAAGCAGACTGGAACTTATTCCAACAAACATTGATGAAAAAGCCAGGAACTTCGATCCAAAATATCTCAATCCAGACCAACACCAACAAAAAGTAACGCAGCTTATAACTGAAGCAGCAAACATGGCCATCAGGAAGAAGAAGCCCGCTCCCAAAGTGGTCCACTGGTGGTCATCGGAACTCCAGGCAATAAGACAGCGAGTGAATAATGTCCGAAAAAGGTTCCAAAGGGCACGCAGATCTTGGCCCCAAGCAGAGGTTGATATACTCAGACAGCAATACCGGGAGGTCAGCAATATACGGCTCAAATTAAAACAAGAAAGAGACGCTCTTGGAAAAACCATGTATCCACAGTGGGAAATGCAGACCCCTGGGGATTGGTATATAAAATCACCACCAGTAAATTCCCCAGGGGAGAAGTCGTTGCTGCCACCTTAACACCTCAAGGGACATACACCAGATCCTGGCACTCTTCCATTAATAATATATTGGACCATATCCTCCTACCTTCAATAATTCCACACACGCACGAACAGAGAACTCTCTGCGAGGGGAATGATAAATATTCCACCCAGACAGTGGAGCCCCCTTTCACGATAACGGAACTCAACATAGCTGCAGCCAGAATACAAAACTGGAAAACTCCCGGCGAAGATCAAATAGAGCCGGAAATACTAAAAAAGGCAGTGGAAATTATACCGGATACTATATTAAACCTAGCAAATCAATGCCTCACGGAGGGTTTCTTTCCAACTTCGTAGAAGACAGCCCGAATCAGACTTGTCCTGAAAAACCCCACTAAACCCCAGGACATGCCAGGCTCGTACAGGCCTGTCGCTCTGCTGTCGATGCTGAGCAAGCTCGTTGAGCGACTTATCTACCACAGAATTGAAAACCGTTACCAGAATGCTCAATTGATGTCAAGAAACCAATTTGGTTTCAGGAGGGGATGCTCCACCACTGATGCCTCCGAGAGGATCATCGATGCAGTCAAAAACTGTAACAGGAAATATTTCCTCCTCATCTCAATTGACTTCGCTGGAGCCTTTGACTCCCTCTGGTGGCCCAGTGTTCTGGCCAGGCTCCGACGGGCTGAAATCCCGTCGTATTTCACTGCATGAAATCTTACCTGGAAAACCAAAGAATCACTGTCAGCACTCCCTTTACCTCTGTATCCAGACCGGTTTACAGGGGCTGCCCCCAGGGGACCGTCCTGGGGCCGCTCCTGTGGAACCTGATGCTTGATGAGTTTTTAAATCTGGATGTTCCAAATGTCATTACACAGGCATACGGTGATGATCTGATTATGATGCTTCAAGGAGACAGCAAGGCTCAACTGGAGGCCATAGGCAATCAGGCCACACACATGCTACAGGATTGGGCCAAGAGGAATCTTCTAACGATCTCAACCGAAAAAACAAACTCAATACTCCTCAGGGGTGCTCTTGACCCTGGTAGACCTCCACTAATCAAAATAAATGGAGCGACCATCAAACTCAAACAGGAACTAAAATACTTAGGAATAATACTAGACCGAAATTTGAACTTCACATCTCATCTCTGTTATCTCAGAACGAAAACAAGGAGGCTCTCGGCTCTGATAACCAAAATCACCAGGAAGGACTGGGGACTAAAGAAGAGGGCCCTCTCCCTTCTATACAAAGCTCTCTTCATCCCTCTCCTTGCCTATGGTGCAGGCTTCTGGTATCAGAAAGCAAACACAGCAGTCAACAAGAAAAAGCTGGACTCGATCCACCGATCCATACTATTGACAACAACTAGAGTCTGCTGCACGGTGAGCACCCATGTGCTCCAGGTCCTGGCGGGCTTCCTTCCCCTGGACCTGGAGATTGTGCGCTGTGGGCTGCTACACCAACATTCGAAAGGAAGAACCACAACTTATCGAGGCTACACAACAGATCCACAGAAAAGCAAATCCTCAGAAAATAAGAGGTTAACGGAACACCTGCAATCTATCTGGCAAAATAGATGGAATCTTACCACAAAAGGGCAAGTCACCAAAAAATTTATACCCGATGTCAGCAGGGTATATCCTATTTCCCCGTCCTGGTTTTCCCCTGGCTTGCACACCACCTTCCTTCTTACAGAACATGGCTCCTTCAGAGGGAAACTCCACAAGCTGGGAATCTCCGACAACCCGAGCTGTAACTGCGGTCAGGAGAAAACCTGGGAACATCTTATCCATGACTGTGACAACTATGAGGACCTCAGATGTCAGCTATATACACGCATCAACTCCTTGCTAAAAAACCGAGAAGAAATAATATTGCAAGAAGAAGATAATTACCGGGCTCTCACTATCTTTGCCCGCAAACTCTTTGAAAGACAAAGATCCCTGCCACATCTTCACCAACCTATGAAAACACAGATGTAACTACCTGAGATGACTGCGAAACTCTGAACTAGTGACCACCTGAAGCAGATACAACACATGCACGTAACAAACTGGACCTGACTTCTGGACTTGGACCTCCACCAGACCAATGCAAAGACGAAGATTGCAACTTGGACTCGAATCTCCAAGATTGCATCTTATGATGCCATACAGCCATACAGCGCCCTGGCTCTGTCTAGCCTGCTTTTTACTCCCCTTTCCCTAGCAGGGGGGACGGCCTGCTCTCTCCTCCCCCTCCTGCCACCCCGCTTTCTCCTCTGGTGGGGCATGGGCATGCCCCACTATTTCAACAGGAGTCATCTTCCCTATAGACCCCTTACTTCCAATTTCCAACCCCCCAGTCTTCCACCCCTCCCATCTCTTCCCCTTACAATAGCGCCTGCCCCACGCGTACAAATTTAAAACACCAAAATTCATGCCCGACCTATTAGGAAATCTTATCACCTCCAGCGCATCCCTTATAGCCCCTCTAAGCAACATATAATGTACCATCTGTGCCCAAAAGAAAAGAATTTTTATTTTAATTATTTTTTATTTATTTATTTTATTTTTATTTTATTTTATTTTAATTATTTTTTATTTATTTATTTTATTTTTATTTTATTTTATTTTAATTATTTTTTATTTATTTATTTTTATTTTATTTTATTTTATTTTATTTTTTATTTATTTATTTTATTTTTATTTTATTTTATTTTATTTATTTATTTATTTATTTTTATTTTTTAGGTCCTAGCCACTGAAATCTCAGGAAAATAGGTGGTAGGACATGCCAGAGCAAACATTAAGGGAACACCTGACTGGCCTCCACGTAGCGGAGCACGTAAACGACAGGTCCCATCTGGGGCCTGGCGGCTAACAAGCCAGAGGAACAAATGGGACAACATATTACACAACACATGACCCACACACTTTTAAACCTCTGGCCTTGACAGCGTACTGTCCTCGATACAAATAGCATACGCGGAGATGGGGTAAATCCCTGGTGCCGTTAGACCCAAAAATACTCTGTACTCTGTACATAAACATCATTGCTGATCAGGTACACCCTTTCGCGGTTTTCCTTCCTGGCGGTGCCGTCTTTCAGCAGGATAATGAGCCATGCCACACCGCCCGGATTGTTTGAGACTGGTTCGCGGAACATGAGGAAGACTTCCAGCTATTGCCCTGGACTCCAAATTCCGCAGACATCAATCCCATCGAGCAGTTGTGGTTTGTGTTGGAACAGCAACTCCAATCTGCCGCGTCGGTTACGTGTTGGTACCAAATACCACAAGACACATTTAGAAACCTTGTAACGTCCATGCCTCGCAGGGTAGGAGCTGTTTTGGCTGCACGTGGAGGACCAACATCATATTAGGCAGGTGGTCATAATGTTTTGGCTCATCGGTATAAGTTAGTTCTTGGGTTACAGGTTGTTTTTTTTTTTTTGTTTTGTACAGGTGTTTGTTGAAAGGCCGAATTTCATACCATTTAGGCTAATATTACTCCAGAATACCCCACAGGAATAAACCATCTCCTTCTGCCTAGGATCAGCTGCGACTAAAAAGCCATTAAAAAAATTTACCAGTCACCGACGGAATTTGAACCGTGACCAAACGAGTGACAAAGGGAGAAATATTAAAATGTCACTGAGGACTCAACATATCCCAGGACTCCTCAAACGTGTTGCAAATGTAATCTGGATCGAGCTTTCGGTAGTACTGTAATGCTTTCGCAATTGTCACTATGAGAGATCTCGGTTTTCGAATCCCTTAGGAGAATTACACCAGAGGAATTCTTAATGATCTCTTCAATCTTGGACGTAAGTAGCAGATTTCAAGCAACTCCTACGCTCAAATGTATTTTGTGTGTAAATTGCGTGTGTTGTCTGGTTGGTTTGCCTATTTTGATGGACGAAATGCCCTTACCCCACGGTTATTATAATCACCGTTCTTCCCGGAAAATACCTGAATTCAAGTCCCGTCGATGACATGAGAAATTTTTATGGGCCTTTTTCACAACGTGGCCGAGTTAGTCAGCCTCCGACGGCGGTAGCATTTTTTTCTTCCCCCAGAAACTCAGGTTTCGTCCAGCAAACAGGCAAATCGACCACGGAACAGATGAAATTTACAAACACAATATATACTGCGCAATATGGTCTAAGTAGCTGATGCGCCTAAAATCCTATAACAAACAAATTTACAAAGTACAGTACCATATGGACAGCGATTATAATCACCACACCAGGTGGAAAAGGCCCAAGTTCGAATCCCCTCAGTGACACGAGGAACTTTTAGGAGGTTTTTTTTTTTTTTTTACTCCATGGCTGAGTTAGATGATCTCAGGCGAGCAGAGCAAGGTTTTCCTCAACCATAAATTCTGGTTTTTCATTCAGAAAAACAAACTGATCAGAGAACACACAATTTATAGACATAATACACACAGATAGGTGAGATAATTCGCGGCCGTCTGCAATATACCGGAGTGCGCCAGTACAATATGGATTGGCGAACTCTGGCGTGAATAGTCGATGCGCCTTAAATTTCCAAAGACAAGGCAAGTCACTGACTCCAGCCGAGTTAGTATCCCAAGATTTTTCATTTACGAAACAAAACACTCTCTGTCTGACTCCGAAAACAAAGTCGCGAACAACTTTTCATATTATATAAGCTGGGTGACTTGATAAAAACTGCCTCTGAATGCAACTTTCAGCACTGTAAGCAGACTGAAGTTCCAAAACAATCAAATTTTCTCGCTTGAGCCCAGTCCGAGGATGTTCTCGTGTTACTTCCACACAAGATGACATTAACTGCAAGGTGCCACAGAGACTTTACAGCTTTCTTCAGATCTTTCTGGATCTCAGCAGATAATCCAGGCATATCATTTATAGAAAGAATCATGAAGGATCTGTATGCACGTGACGCGCTGTTTCCTGAAACCCTATAAACAAAGGAACCCGTTTGAATTTATGCTGACAACATGTTAAATGAACCCAGAATGGGTGGACCATGCTGCTCTTCATTGAAGAGTCGAAATACAATCTTTAATCTGAATCTTGACACACTTTCAGCTAGAAGGAATCAGAAATCAGATTCTATCCCGCTGAAATCGCAGAAGGAGAAAATTTAGAGGCGATAGGCTAGGATCACTGACCGCATTACAAATTTTCAATATAATCAGGGAACTCTCACGTTTTTAAGGCATCGAGATGCGATTCTTGATCCTTTTTTCGCTGTTTTTTTTTAAGAGCAATTCGTCCAGTTTCTTTCAGTGGAAAATAATGCATGCCTTAACACAGATAATTCTATTCCGTAATGGGCAAATCTCCAGTAAAATATGCCTGGAATGCCCTAGATAGGAGGATTGCCAGTCACAGGCCCTCTCAGGATCTTGCTGAGCTGGTGTCAGCCCTTACAGCAAAGGTACCTTCAACACTAATTAACAGCTTCGGTTACAGCATGAGGCGCCAAAGCCATGTGCGTATTTTTACCAACGGGAAAAAATGTTTTTTTTGGGATATATTTTTATGAATTATCACCTCACCATTTTTTTTTCCGCTGATGAAATCATTTGAAGATGATTTCAAGATGAAATCATGCATAATTTGCATGATTTCATCTTGAAAATTTGCATAATTGGTAATTCAGATCGAAATTTGCAGTCTTTTAGCATTATTGAGACACCTTAACACGAATGCCTCATTACAGTTTTGTCAAATTCTAATAAATGATCGAATTAAATAAATTGAAAGCCTTATTTAAGTTTTGGCGTTTGTTCCTTAGTTTTTGAGCGCTAGTGCATGTGGAAAAAAAAAAAAAAAAAACTGTTTATTGCTTTGTGAATAGCAATTTTGCATACAGGTGTGGAGTGTGTTGTTGTCGATTGTAACAATACACTATTTGTTTGGAAAGATTTAGTTACCAAAGTAGGCTGATTGTAAGAATGCTCCTTGCAATCAGCCTACCCACCAATAATTGCAATGTTCTTCCTGTGTAAATTACTTTGCATTGACTTTATTGCTATTTTAACTGAATTGCAGCATGCCACTGATTAGTAAACGTTGTTTACCTAAACCTCTCCGGCTATTAAAGTGCATCTTATAAAATTATAGCGTTCAGTTACTGTGTTCCTAGATTAATGTTTCTGTCTTTTCTATAACCCCCCAACTGTTCGTTCCTTCATTCACCCGTTGCTTTCTCGCTCAGTTTGCACGCAAGTAATCTAGACTAACGGGATCAAAAGATTCACATGCCTAAAAGCTTCGAATGCAGATTAATGCGATATGTTGGCCAAGAGTAACTTCATAAGAGAATATTTCAGTGTTCCGTCAGAGTTCGTTATGAACATTATAACTCAGAAACTCGGTCTTAAATGCCCTGAGAAGCTATTCTGACTTGATTAATTTACACGCTGGAATGTGATAGATGACCCAATAATTTATTACATAAATTTTCAACTTGTTTATTCTATAAACTGCACAAAACACTTCACGTGTATTTATTTCTCGAATATATGTACTTTCTCGATAGGAAGCGGAGCAAAACCATTAAAAACATACCACTATCAACAACGGTTTATTTTCCACATACTATAAACCAACATATGCCAGGAGCAAGGTTTACACGTACGTTATTTCGCGACTAACTGGAAGGGTCATTCCAACCAATAACCTTATATTATAAGAACGCCAAATACGCGCAATTGGTACGCGTTAATCGCATGTTCTTTGCTTTGATAGACAGATCGCTATGGAAACACAGTAGAAGAAACACAGAGGAATTTATATAAAGATTATTTTCCCTGTGGAATGTGATCAGTTCTTCTCAGGCACAGGCGTCGGTCACGCAATTTACAAAGATGATGCTGCATGTTCTAAGTTGCACTTACCTTAAACAATTCAACTTGACAAAGGATTGCAAAGAACAGCGATAATAGTAATAAATAACTGCTTTCTGTACGATAAGAGTGCTGTATTTCTTTTAGAGATCTTATAAGTTTCGGTACGTATAGTTCTAGCCATTCTCACGTGTGTTTACACTTATTTTTCTTCTTCATCTGTAACGTTCAGTAGATGAAACGTTGCTCTACTATTTGCCCTGTAGCTTACATTCATTTTTCTTCTTCAAATCGTCCAAGAGAGCACAATTGTTCCACGTGATTAAAACAAAATAAAAATGGAAATGGAATAGAATCAAGTCGGGGCATGTTCTACTTATCTATGAACTGCGCAAAATGATGCATTTGATTTTGAAAACTGTCTTCGGACGGAAATTGTAGAACTTTACAATTTACAATACGGTAATCCTGTAAACTTACATTTTATAAAAATGCTAATGTTTATATGAAAATGGTGTTTTAAATAGCTCAGTTCTATATGATAAATCAATGGCAAGCTTAAGAAAAAAAAAAAAAATGCTGAGAGGCCAAGAAAGAAAAAGAGAAATATAAAATCTTCACGTTTTGCCTTGGAGTGAATGGAAACTATTTGAAGAGCTCAGGCGAAAATAGCGCTGTAGAAGTAAGAAATTTATGCCCTATGTGAAATTGCTCTTAAATAGGGCTAACACTGCTAGCACAGCAATCGGACCTGGGTTTGATTCCTGTGCGCATGAAAGAGCTTTTAAGGTTTTTTTTTTTTTTTTTTTTCACAAGGCGACTGACTTAATCTCCTGTGAGGGCAACTGAAAAACAAGCAACCCTACTGTAAATTGCATGTGTTCTATGGTCCGATAAAACACACGAAGTTTAAAGACAAGATAGATTGACGCCTCGTAGCAATGTGGCTGAGTTAGTCGGTCTCAAGCGAGGATACCATGGTTTTTCTCACGAAAACTTAGAAATTTCTTCCAACAAAAAGGCAAATTGACCATTGAATACACATTTACAGGCAAAATATATAGGACGCAATATGGTTTAAGTTGCTGATGCGCTTAAAACACAACAGCAAAATTATTGTTTCACGACATGTAGATTTCGGATTTCCTATTACAAGAATCTACCATAAAATCAACTTGAATCTGTTCAACAAGATTTCTTGCGGCAGTGCCTCAAGAAGAGTCCAAATCAATATTTGTCTCACTTTAATTACGTTCATAGTTGAACGTTGTTTGATACCGTTCATATCAAATACAGTATTTTAATATTACATAATACAGTATACGATTACGAGCCTGTCTCGGGATTTCGGACACAGGTGAAAACATTTTCAACCAGCCTGTGTTAAGAAGGCTAAATTCAAGTGAACTCTACGCAAGGAAGCCAGTGGTTTGTTATCCCATTAACCCTAAACCACCGCAGAGCTCGTCGAAACTGTTGGCATTAACATGTGACTTGGAGCCCTGACAAATAGGGTACAGTTCCGTTCTCTGATGAGTCCCGTTTTAGCCTACAAACAGATTCTAGAAGTTATTTTCCTCTGGAGACAACAAAGAATGCAGTACTATCCCTCCACGTTCAGAAAAAGGGACACTTACAGTGGAGGCGGTGTTCTTGTGTGGGGCGGGATAATGATCTACGGCCACACCCCTTCATGTTTTTGATATATGTACCACAATTGCGCAGAGGTACCGAGAACAGATCCCCGACCCCTTGTGCGACTTTTTAAGGGTGCGGTTTCCCAGATTTCTTTTCATGCACGACAACACCGCCGCATATAGAGCTCAAGTGATGGAGGAATATCTTGGAACTGAAGATATCCAACGACTGCCATGGCCAGCACGCTCAGCAGACTTAAATCAGAACGAACATGTGTGGGGCGCCCTTGGGCATCGCATTGCACGCCGACAGCGAACTTCTCGGTCTTGGTGAGCTAAGGTCTCCGCTGGTGGAAGAATGGAATTTGTTCCCACAGAATCTCATTGACACTTTTATATCGAGCATGGTTCATCGCTGTCAGGCCTGTTTAGTAGTTGGAGGGGGATCATACGATGTGCTGATGTCGTGTAACTATATTTTCGAATATTCTTATTTTTATTTATTAAATCAGATTTAGGTGTAGACCCTGCCCATTAAAGTTCAGACAAAGAAATTAACAATATTATATATATGAATATTAGGAACACATAAACTGTCAAATCCACATGTTTATTTAGGAAAAAGTTCTCTTTTGCCCAATGTCAACCTGGTAGTTGTTTGGCAGGAGGGTGTATATACGATGGTCAATTTTGGTCCGGTAGGCCTTTTCTTCACAAAATCGGTCACAGTCTATGTCCAAGGTGAAGAACATTCTTATAGTGTCGGATGGGAACATCTGGTCTAAAGATTTTATCCTGATCTTGTATCGACTTCTGTAATTTGACCTCTTTTTTTTTTTTTTTTTTGGTAATTCTTATACAACTCCTATAAATGTCCCTTATGGTGGTGCACCATATATGGTACACAACCATAAGGGACATTTATAGGAGTCGCTAGCTACGCGAGCTATACCACGTTTCTATGTGTTCTGTTAATTTTGTTCAGCGGTGTAGTACAATGGTATCTATGAGACTGCATTATTGTTTGTTTTAAGGACCTCTTTTATCTTTTGTTGTTACTTCGTTATAACAATAGAAAAAACCTGCAGTGTTTCTCTGTCTTCTGTGTCAAAGCTCGGGTGCTCCTTACTAATTTGACTCAGGGTTTTTGCACTGCCTCGATGGCCAGAATTGAGAGAAGGAAATTGAATCCTGTTTTTATACTCCTTATCCGAATCTACTGAATGTTTGTTGTTCCTTCTTCTTTCGAAAATGCATACTGTTTTTTTCTTTTTTTTTTTTTTATCCCAGTAGAGCACTTTTACAGTCAGTAGAGCACTTTTACAGACAATATTTTAATACTTCGTGACTTCAACTCCTCGACGATTACTCTAAAGAACCCAATACATCCAAAACAGTATTTTTCGAATGTATATGCATAGTTTAGACCCGATCATTGTGGATAATACTGCAGTCCTGAAACTTACACAAAGATTTCTTATACGCTGATAAATATGATGGATGTGCGAAAATTTCTCTTGGTAAGATTTAATTTTGCAATATTTTGTTTCTGATTCCTCTAAATTACGTTACCACAAGCAGGCTGTAAAAGAAACAAGACTTAAAACTGACACGCTATTCATTTATTACAGGTAATTTTGGGACTCCCGTACGGCACTGCCATTGACATGTGGAGCCTCGGATGCATCTTGGCAGAACTCTATACTGGCTTGCCTCTCTTTCCTGGAGAAAACGAGGCTGACCAACTAGCCTGCATAATGGAGGTCCTTGGTTCACCGCCAGAGGATGTTCTAAATATAGCAACTAGACGACGACTCTTTTTCGGTAGGTGGTTATTCTTTGTTCCGAATGTATTTAATTATGTCACTGTTTTAGTGAGCCATTCCCATTTTATCAAGAGAACTAGGCTACTATGAATAGCCTTTATCTTCTTCGGCTGCTTTCGTTAATAGCTTCAAACGTGTGTTTCAATGGAATCCACGAAATCACAGAAAAAAATTCGCTAAGCAGTTGAATAATAATGTCTAAGCGAAGCAACAACGGTACACAACACTACCCATCCGTCCACTCCCCACACACTTTTTAAATGTCTGGCCTTCACAGAGTTCTGTGCTACACAAACAGAGTACACAACGCGGAGATGGGGGAAACCCCTGGTGCCGTTAGACAACTAACACACTTTGCACTTGTCTAAGCGAAGCTCGTGCAATTTGAGTGAAATTTCAAATCCAGTGCTTTCACAGTCCTGTTGATACACTTAAAATGGCAGCAAAACATGAGCCAATAAAAATTCCGTGAAATTTTTGGCATAGGAAAAAGAATGCAACATGATCGTGTCAGTTATAATCATTATTGAGTTAAACATTATGAAAATCTGAATTCGATAAATACTAATCTTCAGTGATTCTGCATTAACTCGATTAAACATTTTAAGCTAGTAAGTGAAATTCCATTGCTAAATACAGCCTGCTTATACTTTTTTTTTTTTCTTATGTAGATTCAAAGGGAATTCCACGCACATTAACAAATAGCAAAGGGAAAAAACGTAAACCTGGATCAAAGACATTAGCAACAGCAACGAACTGCAGTGATGATGAATTCATTGATTTTTTGATTCGGTGTTTGCAGTAAGTAAAGTCATTTTTTCCCTCTTTCTACTTACTCATGCTTTTAATTACATTACTCATACATTTTTAGGACACGCCTACTAGTCCAAATTAAGTTCATACTGGAACGCATTTAAAGACTTCATTAAAATAACAACAAAAGTTATTCGTATCGAGAACTTCGCTGAATTCCACTACAAGTTCAAAAAATTGACCTGATCAAGGACCTTGGGGTTATCTCTTCAGTAAGTGGAAAGAGTACAATCACATCACCAAATTTAACTAGCCGTCTGGATGGATTCATTAATAGAAACAACTTTTGTGTAAACAGGGATGATTCGCTCCAAAAACTGGAATCCGTTAAGAGTAAACTATTTAGGAACTGACTGCTCTAGTGAAGGCACTACAAATCCAGTTGTGCAACTACTGTTCCCCGAAGAATATATATATATATATATATATTTAACTACGCCTTTATCCCTTCCCCATCCTCAATTTAATACATCTTCCTATACCATGTGCTTGTTCCTATTTATTTTAATTCTTCTCATTTTCCACAAAATTCCAACGCTAAAATATTTTTCCAAAAATCTACATATTTTTCACACTCTGAAAACACTTAGTTATGTTTTTTAGCCTTATCCTTATGTTTACCTTAATAACTTTCATATCATTGACACTGAGTTGGGACTACGTTGTCCATACTATAAAAGAATGTGCTAATTTTATTCTTTTTGTTTTTGGCTTTATTTCACACTTCTTCTACTGCTATGGACAAGTATAGTAACGCAATTCCTGGTACATGGTCAGATGCAGTCCCCTGATGAATTACCTGACCATGTATCGATATTTACTTCAGTTGACATCAGACTTTTTGCCATCCCTGTATTCGACTTATAACGAATTTTGTCCACCCATCTCTGATGACAGCTCTACTATCTTTTATTATATTTTATTTTATTTTGTTTAATCGTTTGGTATTAATAATTTTACTTTACAGTTCCTTCACCTCCAAATTGGCTTTGCAATTCAGCCCATAATTTTCTTAACTCATTATAACTTTTAGGATATTAACATTCTTTTGCCTTTTTCAAGCCTATAATTCTTCTTTTTTCTACTGTCCTTACCCTTCTAGTCTTTGCACTTTGTGTAATTTTCACCTCAATCTATGCAAACTTTATCAGACTTATCTATTTTTTATATATATTTTTGAAATTAAAAAATCGAAAACTTTCATTTAATTTAAAATAGTAACCACCAGGATAACATTTCGGTGCCTTCTAGTCTAATTTGAACACTGCTCCATTCTGTACATAAGTAGCCTAATGATCACTGTTAAAACTCAAAAGTATACATTTATGGGATAGCTTTATAAATTGCGATACTAGCTATCACAATTTTCTGTTTGTGCAGTTCTTTTTCTATTTGAAAAATAGAAAACGAATTGCAAGATTTCATTAAATGGCAATAACAAATGCATGACAACAGGTTTCTTGTAATATAGAGACAATGTAACAAAGTTAACAAAAGGGTATATATTCTTCAAATATCATTCTCATGCGTATCAGCATAAATATATACCTATATAAGTATAAAAAAATAGACTGTCAATGTACGTCAGGTCTGCCTTCACAAAAGGTAGAGGCCGCCGTAGCCTAGTGGTCAGGCGCGCAGGTGCATAAGTACACGTGCCTTGAGTGACCGGGGTTCAAGCCCGTGACTACTGAATACGGTGCTGTTTCTTGTATTCTGTCTATCTTGTGAACTCCTCTGACCGTTTGGTCGTCCCGGAGTATAAACAGAAAATTTATTTTTATTATTGTCACGTAGCAGGCAGGTCCGTTCGCCAAATAGCAGAAGAATTTGGTTCCTCCCTAAATCAACTATTAGAAAGATCGTACTCTCAGTGGAAGATAGATGGCTACGGGGCATTCATTCCAAGCCAAGTACACCGCCATTAATGACCTATAACGCATGTCTGTAGATGAAATGGATAGTGAGAGGAATTTGCAAAAGTACCCTTAATGAGCTGACTCGAGAGACAGTTGACAGAACGAAGATAAATGTGGGACCAACAACCTTCAGAAAAACGCTTCAAGTGGAATGAAATGAGTACTTTGGCTGCACAGATTCTCGTAGTCATCATCTTATTCCGAGCAGAGCACGTTATCGCCTATCCATAGACCAGAAGCATAGGACATTACAATACTGGCGGACTAATGAATTGTACTGCACGGTTCAGACATCAGGTGGGAACACTTGAGTGTGGTACATATTCAAAGAATGATTTCAACTAAATTGTAACAACAATGAAATTCGGTAGTGATAGTGTAATCATATCAGCCTATTTACATGGTTTAGACTTGGTTCACTTACTGGTTGTCGATGAAATGTCACAACAAACATGTATCATGGATACATGTTCATTGTGACATTCTGAACGTTTCTGTCTTACTAGTATTGTGATGATTGATTGTAGAATTGCCAACAATCCGGGAAAGACACGTGCCGTTATTTGTATTAGCATGATAATTCTCAATAATGGTTAATGTTAAATGTCACGAAGAACAGCCAGTAGAACAGTTGACCTACTATTTCCTACCATGAGTACAGATCTGAATCTAAGTGAACACCTTTAGAATGATTCGGAGTGAAAATTGAGGGCCAGGACAAGACGTTCTACAGTAGTTCAAGTGCAGAACTATAGAACTGGTGCAGTTGCACAAAATTCTAGTTTTGAAATACCAAAACTTCCCCTTAGAGACATTAAAGTCCTTGGTGGTCATATTCAATATTAAATTTTTTTGTTTAAAAAAAAAGAAAAAACATTTGTCCTCCATATGAACCATAAAATGAGCTAACTGAATATTATTAAAATACCTTATTAGTAACATCAGTGTTCAGCTTATTTTCTTATTTTGTAATTGGTTACTATTTTTTTTTTAAATTTTAGATGGAATCCTTTATACCGAATGACTCCTGATGAAGCCCTCCGACATAGCTGGTTGGCAGGCCAAAGACAAGACAGTTCACATAGCTCAAAGACAGTTCAATCACTAACAGTTCGAGAAATTGAGACAGGTCAGTTATTAATTTTTTCCACACGTTCTTACCTCTTATATTTGGCAATTTTTTGCCCGTTGACTAGGTTGGTCATAGTGCGCTAGTCCCTTATGCATATGGTATTATATATTTTGTCTAGTGGGTGGTTTCATGACCGATTTAAACGTTGGGCGGCTTAAAAACCTCGGAACAACTCATAGAGTTGTTCCGAGGTTTTTCGTTCCGCGGGGACCTACTTCTTCTGCCTGCAATTGGCTGACGGCAACCAAAGCCACGAAGCGTCCGTGTACAGTACAGTATGTGTAAAAATTGGATGTACTGTATTCTATTAGTCGGGTTGCCTGCTTTGCTAGATGAAACACCTCTAGTTTCCAGGAGGGAATTATAATATAATCTTTTAGTCCCTATTTTGTAAACTCCTTTAATCCTGTTTGGCTGCGCCAGAATATAAAAAGAAGATTATTTTTATATTATTTCATTATATCTCGCAGCGTCTGATGTCTGTGTGGCTGTAGATGTATCCCCATAAATTTCTAAAAAATACGCATTTTACTAAATAACTAAACTAAACCGAACACAATAGCTGCTACAACTAAATAACTAAACTAAACCAAACACAATAGCTGCTACAATGTACAGTATACCAATAAATATTTAATACAATTATGTTTCAAGAATTTTCAAAATTTGTTAATGGTCTAGGAACTGATTGCGTTCTCCCATCCTTAGATACTCAGGTTTAAGATTTCCAATTATGTTACTTTTCCAAAATTGATGAAGTGTAACACAGGGAGATAGAATAGAAATATAAGGGGCTATTTCAAGACCCATAGCGAAAATATCAACTGGGGAGTGCGTGTTGTTGAGCAAACGAAAAAAAAAATTATATTGGTAACTCACAGAGGTCTCATAAT
The DNA here is from genome assembly GCF_048544385.1 of Mastigoproctus giganteus. Classification (NCBI taxonomy): domain Eukaryota; kingdom Metazoa; phylum Arthropoda; class Arachnida; order Uropygi; family Thelyphonidae; genus Mastigoproctus; species Mastigoproctus giganteus. The sequence continues at coordinate 81,193,093 of NC_143580.1, forward strand.
CCACCTATAAAATCCGCTCCATCTATAAAAGAGATTATCTCTTTTCATATTCCAAAGATCTACTGCAGTACGAGAAACACATGGAATAGTTTTAAACCTAAGGTTTTATTGTCATCCATAATCAATAAATAGTTTGAAATTTTAAAGTTGTTTAAACCAATACTAAGACGGTCAGTATTGGTTAAGATTGTTTAGATTTGCAAGTTTTAAAGTTAATAAATGAATACAAATTATTGATTTATTTGATCCCTTTCTGTCTTATGCAGAAAACATTTCTACATCAATTTATAAAGTATACAAGGCAGGTAAGTCCAATAAAGGAAAAGAGCCAAGTCGCCGACATACTACAATATCAACATCAAGTAAAACATCATCAGAAGAATCTTGTAAGTAAACATTTAATATCGCTTTTCTTTCTATTCATTTACTTATTATTTTAATTTTTACTTTTTTTTTTCAGAAGTAAAGTGAAATGATCTTCATTAAATATTGTTAGTTAAAACAATTTTTATATGGCTCTGACATTTTAATCTGCAAATTATATTGAATTAGAAATCGAGAAGTGAAAATGTCATATGATTATATGTTTTTATTTCAAAAATTGACAAAACATATTCTGCATTAAAATCTAAAAAGTAAATGTCGATGACTTTATAAAATAACAATATTATATTTTTCACGTTTTTGTTGTGAAATTAAAGCTAAAACTAAATAAATATATTTAAAATCAAATACAATTTTCATGAAAAATATTTTATTGGCAGAACTACATGACATTACCCTAACTTTCATACGAAATGTGGGTAAAACAACGCTGTTTCCATGCATCATCAACGTTGTCCATTCATTTCTCCCAGTGCACAGCAACAAACTTAATATCCAGCGCTTCAGCAACGATATTCGGTAAATGGATTGGCCATGTGATATGTATGAAAAAAAAAAAAAAATAAATAAATAACAATAATAAAATAAATTAATAATAATTTCTGGATTAGTCCGATTTCAAAAAAAAAAAATTGGGGTGGCTCCATTAATTGTCCTCATCGTCGTCAAAAAGCCAAATATAAATTTTTATGAAAATCCATCCACTGAGAGACTTTGTCCATCTGTACAGAAGGACAAAGAAATAATAATTGTCGGATTTCTATTTGTCAGATTCTAGCTCAGCAAAACTTTCTAAAAGAGCCAAATATAAAATTTCATTAAAATCCATTAGGATTCAAGTTATTACATGCGGACGGATGGACGGACAAACGGAGGAACGTGGTGAAGACAGCAAGCGCTTTACGTATATATGCTAACACGCCTAAAAAGGAAAGAATTTATAAGGAGGAGAAATGAAGCAAGTAAATGTTCTCAGAGAACAAAAGAGAAATTATCTCAACAAAAAACAGAGGAAAATTGAAACAAACAATCAAAAATACAACAAATTAGTTAATGCACTACGTTCCATTTCAGGCGGAGCAGGCACCAGGTCACTCATGCCTACGGCCACCCATCGTCAATGACGCCTAAAGTTTGCATCTGACGCCGTTCAGATGAAAACTTTAGGCGCCTTCTTTCCAGTCGTTGATGACTGGAAAGAAGTTACCTTTTCCGATAAATCACGCTTCCTGCTTTTTTCTTGGAAAATTCAGTAGGATTTCCAATAATGGCGAGATCCGAACCATGGATTGAGGAATTGTTCAGAAGTCTTAAAGAGACCATGCCTCGCCGTGTGGCGGCGAACTGGCGTCAAGAGGAAAACATATCCACTGCTTCAATTACAATATTGGTATATGATAGCCTGTGTGATATGAATGAAAATAATAATAATAAATATTGCCGAATTGGTCTGATTTAAATGAAATTTTATTGGTCTCATTTTAGTGAAATTTGGTAATTTGAGAAGGTTCGAAAAATAGTTCTAAAAGAGCCAAATATAAAATTTTTGGAAAATCCATCCACTGAGAAAATATTTCTAAAAGAGCCAAATATAAAATTTTATGAAAATCTAACCACTATGATTTGAGATATTACATGTGGATGGATGGACACACGGACGGACACAATGAAGGTAATAGGCGCCTTACGCATACACACTAACGCGCCTAACAAAGGTCATTAATGGAATGGTACGAAATATAAAAGATACTTTAAGCTACTGAAACAGATTATAAGAGACGAAAATGAAATTCTGTGGTAGACATCCAGACATCGCTACAGATATGTAGCGATGGTTGGATGTCTACCGCTACTTCTTAAACCTACTTAACTGCTGACCACCACAAAACCTAGTAAGATTTCCAATAATGGTGAGATCTAAATCAATGGATCGAGAACCTAGTCTAGACTCTAGAGGAAGCCACCTTCAACTTACTGAAAAATAAAAAAATCCCCAGGAGTTGATGGAATTAATCTAAACTGCATTTAAGCAGTTTAGATTAATTCCATCAACTCCAGAGCAGTTTAATGCTCTTGTGAGCATTAAATGCCAAATCAATTAAGACTACAAGGTGTAGGTATATCGCGTCTGTAACAGTGTATATCCTCGGTCGGTTTGCTGTTTTCTAGGTGAAAGGCCTGCGTTTCTGAGCGAGAAGAAAAAATTGTGTGTGCCGAGCACGCATAGCGGAAGTTAAAAGTGAAACTTCTTTAGGCGAACATTTATCACTTGACCAAGGATCCCGTATTGACCGTATGAATGTCTCAAGGGACGAATCTGCACGAATGGGAGACTGGGAGATATGAGACGTTCCGTTACCAAATCTAGTTTCGGCAAGTGCTGTGGCATCGGATGATATTTAAAACCATTTGACTTCGATAGAGCCTGAATCACTTTGTTCTTGGGAGAGCCACGGCAACTGTTATAGGCCGACATTTGACTTACATCCTCATTCGGAAATACTGTTTGAAGAAGAGCGTGATCTCGAGCTGCTACAATCTTCACATCGTTCTTGAACCAAAGCCGATCACACACGGAACAGACTAAACCGAAATCATTATCCAGGAATGCAAGTTTCAACTGTGCGTGGATACTTTGGTTTTTCTTAAAATCCTGTTGCTGTGTATTACGCCCGCTACGTGTCGAACGATTTAATGTAGTACATCTGGCAGTCGGTTTTGGCTTCTTCGCTTTTCGTTTACGACTGGGCTTCGAGGTCTCTTCATCGTTTTCATTTGCAGTATCAACTTCCATGACTCCTCCTTCCAAATTCACGTAAAGGCCGCCGTAGCCTAGTGGTCAGGCGCGCGGGTGCACGAGTACACGTGCCTTGAGTGACCGGGGTTCAAGCCCGTGACTATTGAATACGGTGCTGTTTCTTGTATTCTGTCTATCTTGTGAACTCCTCTGACCGTTTGGTCGTACCGGAGTATAAACAGAAAAATTTATTTATTTATTTTCTAACATTTCTGGGAAGATGTAAGGCTCTGAAGATGTGGATGGACCTTCTCCGTTTTCTTTGTTCAACTCCATCGCACGCTGTATTTCTTCCACTATCGAAATAATTTAGATCTCTCCTTTGTACTCAATGGAAGTGGTTTCGGTGGTCGCATTGCACGTACACGTGCTGTATACGCCTTACAACGCTCACTACAGTGGAATCCCCCCATTCACGATTGGTTCACTGTACGATCAAATCACTTTACGATGGGCACTCCATAACAAAAACCGTTCACTATACGACATATAGTAAGCGCCAGTCATTGTGATCACGTTTACGAATTGGATTTTAATTCTATTAACGGCGATTCCAATAAGCACTTGAAAATTAGCAGAAAAGACCAATTCAATTACGTAATAATGGGAAATTACAGATTAAAAACTGTGGGTGGGAGTTATGTTAGGTTAAGTGTGCGTTAAGAACCAAAACAATTAAAATTATGAGTCGTCAGCATATTGTATCCAGAGTTGCGTGTATTCTGTGGTCAGTTGGCTATTTGTTTTACGAAATAACCGAGTTTCTGGGAGAAAAACCAAGCAACCCTTACCTAAAGATCAACTACCTCAGGGACGTTGTTAAAAAGCTAATAAAAATTCTGTGCGTCATTGAGGGGGATTCGAACAGGCCTTTTCCACCCACGGGATTCGAAGGCATGTTCAAATCCCTTGAGTGACTATGGAACATCAAATATCATGGCACTAACCAATAACGACAACTAGATTGAAACAGATTCAAATCAGATCTCTACACAGCAACTGATCTCTGTATTCATTAATTGCTCTTCTAAAATAGAAACTAATATCTAGAAATGAAAAAATTAAAATAGAGCTATCATTAGACCAGTCATAATCCACAAGCAATAGAGCAGAAAAGAAAAGCTGAAAAACTTTGAAAAAGTACTCTGAATGCCATTTGGACCAATATTTAATATTCAACAGTATCAGAAATTCAACACTATTTGATCTTCAGTTTCAGAAAAAATAAGAAATGTTATGAAATGCAGTATTTGATATGGAAATATTCGTGTATTTCATAGCATGCGGGTTATATGGGCTGGCTATAAACCACATGCCACTAAACAAAATACTAGATACAATCTTCATGGTGAAACTATGTGAAAGAAGACGTAGGGAAAGGCCTAAGAAGAAATACAGTAGGACGACAACGGAAGGAATGATCGTAGGCTAAACACAAACAGCAAAAGAAAGAGAGAACTGGGGGAGTATTCTGAAGGCAGCAAAATTCCTCAAGGTTCGGATATCAGATATATCATCTGCGGATGATACGGCCTGGTCAGAATACTGAGTTTTCCTTATTAGTTTGGAGGGGTTCGAGTTAAAATCACGTCAGTGAGTGAAAGAATTCTTAAAGATTTTTCAAGTGGTGCTGTAATTGGCTGATCTCAGACGGAGGGATAGAGTTATAGATTTTTCAAGTAGTAAATATGCATGTTTGTCCATGCACAGATTAAATACGTTGTTCCTATTTGAATCAGTCATCCGACATGAAGGGGATGGAGATGGAAGTTGATTACGATAGAAAACAAATAATTTCTCTACTCACTACTACCACAGTGATTATACCAACTGTGGGTAACACAGTTGGTATAATCACTGCTGTTCTCCCCACACCGAATGGGAAAAACCTAGGTTCAAATCCCACGATGACGCGAGAAATTTTTATGGCTCTTTTTCACAACGTGGCTGATTTAGTCGGTGTCAGGCGAGGTAGCATGGTTTTTAATCCCATAAACTCGGTTTTTTTGTTTTTTTTTTCTAACAAAGCAAATCAGACAGAACACAAGCGATTTACAAACATAATGTATACGGCACGGCACAATATGGCCTAAGTTACCTAAAATCCTACAAAACCACAGTTAACACAACTAAAATCGTTTCACAACCACAGTTGTGAGTAAATAATGATGAATTGTGTTCCTATTGATACAGCGTATTAACATGCAAGTCGAAGTCCACATGGCTGTATGCATTATGCCTGTGTAAGTCATGGGTGGATTTGTATATTGTACAGACTGAAAAACTCACAGAGTAAGATTGTACTCCCTCCATCTCAGATCGGCTAATTACAACGCCGATTGAAGAGGCCTTTAAGAACTCCTCCAGTCTCTGACGGAATTCAAATTCAGACCTCTGAAAACAAGTGACAATTGATAAAACCACGGACATAATGATGATTAATTGGTAACTTATTTTTTCTTGGTTGTTGTCGTTGTAACTACCTATTACCACAGCTTCTGAAACTATTAATTTATTGTTCTGCTGTACCTTATGTCATAATCGTTTATTACTTTCTTATCTGATGATTTGAACTGCGCTGAATTAAAATATTATTTCATAAAAATAAAAATTACCGATTACAGTCGAACTCCCAAATACGGCAATCATGGTACCAGACCCTGATGGATACTGGAGTTTTCTGGATTGATTTTCGTTGGTTATATATAGTCTTATAAAAAAAGACCCGAAAAATATTACATTTCTGCATTGAAACTTGTATAATATACGTACAGTACTGTACACGTGTAATCTTTTTTCAATAGAAAAGTAAGTTACAGTACACGTAAAAGTACAGTAAATATATGGAGTTCAATATGGTAGTAGTAAAAATAAAATGATAGTAAATTAAAATTTCCCATTAGTGGGGGAATGCGAAAAGTTTCATAGAATAGTTTCCCGAAGTCCTAATGTCGATTCTCTTTGACAGTGCAAGTGTTTCCACAATACATAATGGTCTGTGTATGTCTTTTGAAAGGCGCAATCTTCTGGGCTGCTTAATATTCTTTAGGCGGAATATGGGCAAATATAAATAGATGATTAAATTACAAACGGCAATTTAAAAGTTATAAAAATACAGGGCAGGTTGTCCATAAACAATTAACAAAATTGCAAACAATTATTAAGCTCAAACTATAGCTGATATATGAATATTATTCATGTCATATGAAAGAGCCGCCCAAAGAGATAGCATCGTGTAGATGTCGGTAGTGCTGGCAACAGTTGCATCTTACAAAAAAATTTAAAATGAAGTTTACTGCAGATATGCTCAAAACTCCTCACATCTTTGGTGAGCCTGAAAGGGATTCCCCAAAATTTAATGTGTGATATGCCCTTGCTCGTAACCAGGTGATTGGCCCATTTTTTTCGTTGAGACTACCATAAACAGAAACAATTACTTGGACATGCTAGAGCATTTGCCATTCCACAGATGGCAGAACATCAACCAAACATTATGGTTCAGAAGATGGTGCTTCTCCTCATTGGGCTTTGACTGTGTGACAATTTCGCAGTGAGAATTTTCCAGGCCAATAGATTGCACATGGAGAACCAATCCCCCGCCTCCTCGCTCACTGGATATAACACCCACTGAACTTTTTTCTGTGGGGTTATGTGGAGTGGGGTGTATCGTAAGCCCGTTGAAAATTTGGATGAACTTCGCGAGCGAATCACTGATGCAATTATTTCCGTGATAACGCATCAAATGCTAGAAAACACTTGGCACGAAATTGTAAACCGTTTGGATATCCTGTGTGCTACAAATAGTGCCCAACTTTTTTGAGTTGTTCCTTCCATTGAAAACACTGTTTCCCGAATATCTCTTGTAGTTCCTGTTATATAATAATTTGCAGTGTGGCAATTTATGCACGCCGTGTACTTAATAAACAGTATACATGTTTATTGTTTAGTGAATTGTTACCAAAGCGTCATGCACGAATCGTGAAAAACGGAAACTCAGTAAACCATTGCTTATTATTAAAGGGTCTTTAATCGTGTTCGCGAATAGAATTTGACAATTCCATGCCCAAACATATTTCTGGATGTTGTTGAAACGCAGTAAAAACGTAGGCCTCCGAAGTGAATCTCCATCTCTGATGCACTGCTTGGCCAGTGTAAGAATTACGATTAAGTGTGCTGATTTTCTGGTTGCCTGCCGTATCCACCCATTTTTCAAAGATAGCAGGAAAATGGGTAACGTTGGATAATAAATTGTCACATTTGAGAGATTCGGCTGTATACTGATAATAAACTGAATCCAATTTTTAAGTTCTTATTTTTTTTTATACCAGCTAGTTACTGAGATAAATATTTAAAATATGTTTCATTCCTTAGTGCTCCACCAAATGGACAATCCCGACTCTAGTTCTGGAAATCCGGATGATCCTTTGGAAGATTCTGGTACTTTCCTACCACCGATTTTGTGAAGAATACTATTAACTTAGTAATAATTTTTTTTCCATTTGCATGTAAATAAAAAACGATGATTATCGAAGTTGGCGCAAGTCACAAAAAATAATAAATAAATGTATATACATGATTATACATATACACATGTGTATATGTAGGTTGTCTTATGCCAAAAATTAATCTATTGTATGAAGCAATGTAATTCTATGAACTTGTTTTAATTGAAGAAAGAAATGGTTAAAAAATTAACCTAAGATACATTATTATTGCGCAGTATACGTATTCCATAAAGCAGTGTCTTCTAATTCAAGAACTGAATTGTTAGTAAAAACACATCAGTAGAGTGTTCGATAGGATTTTAGTTGTCGAACTATGTTTTGTTTAATCCGTGGAGGGGTTTATTTTATGAATTGCTTTTCAATTTACAATGTCCGTGTAGAACTCATTTTGAAAATTAAAACGCACACAAGAAAGGCGCAACAGTAAATCTCGCCAAAAATGAATAAAGCGAATCATAATTTCATTTTTTAAAAAAAATTTTTAAAAATTTTAGTGTCATTATTAATGTGAATATGCACAAATGTGGAAGCTGTAAATCAAAGCGCTATCCAGCACAAAACTGCGCTTTAGAAATTCTTCAATAGAAACACGCATCCAAAAACGTCAATGTCAAATCTTATAGATATCTTCGGCTAGAAGATATCTATTCCTGTGCTCCACGCTATATTCACTGTTCTTTTAGTAAATTTAATGCTTTTCATCGTGCATTGTTTAGAAGTTTAAGCTCTCTAACCGAATAAGTTATCATTTAAAAGAAAGTTAAATATAAAATATATGTAGTTTTTCATATCAGTTTATTGTTCAGGAAAACATGGAATGCCTAAACACATATCGAGAAAAATGAATGAATATACAAAACTGTTTAACAACAAAGTCTGAAAGTTAATACAATAAACCCTCGCAACGGACGATAATTTAAAAATTCAGAAATGACGAACAACATTCACTGAATTACCCTTTTTTTCCGTACAGGATGACGTAATCGCCGCAGTCTGATTATGATTTTCCATCAATTAAAATGTTTTCACAAAAAATCAAAGTGTCAAGGAACCAGGATTTGCTTAACAATCACCTTCCATCAGTCTGTCAAGCGTTGTCAGATATCGGTAATAGTCATCTGAACCTCCAGAAAGGATATTCGAAAGTTCTTTACACGCTGAATAAGCTCGGTCAGAATTTCCACTGCAATATACGACACAGCAAAATTTAAAGCTCTTCTCCCCATAGTTAGGTGAAAAAACATACATTATATTTCATAGGACAGCACTTTTTCATAACATTTTACCAAACTTCCGCGACTATAGTAAATCTTTCATGTTTAACGGACAATTGGATTTAGGACAGACCTTGCAGACCATTAAAGTGAGGTTCTACTGTATTTAAATTCATTGCTGCTGAATGGAAGCGCGGAGATAAAACAGCGATTTTTCATTCCACTTTTTTCTTGCCAGACTATTGTATTGTTTTGTTTTGGGTAAAACAAAAAAATACATATAAGTATATATATACAGTATACTTGTATTGTTGCTAGTTGTTATATTTAAACCACATTTTACAGTAATTAATCATTATTAGTGGTCTTCAAAAGAGGTTGTTTCTGAATAATCCGAATGATTAAATTTTTAATGGGGATATAAAATTAAGATACAGGAAACAATGTAATTCAACTGTGACGGTGTATCAGCTGGATTACAGTCATTATAGAATCATAGGTGAAAACATCCGCGAAACGTATGATTTTTTGACGCTATTAGTAATAAATAGATTCTAAAGTGCTTTCTTTTCAAGTATTTAGCCAATTATTGTGAATCAATCAATTAAAAAATGTCTCGTTTACTACATTGGACAGAATTTGAAGTTAACAGGTTTAATTTAAAGAAAATTATGGTTATCAAATACAAGAATCCGTAAAGATATTAATTTTTATATAAATTTAGAGAAAGAATTTAGAAAGAAATCTACCATGTATATTATACGTTACTCTTAAGCTAATTTCAAATCATTTTCAGGTACAGCAAAACTCTCATAAACACCAAATAAATTTTCAGGAATTAAAATATGAAAGCAATTATACACTAGTCGCTTTCGACACATTCAGAGATGTATTTCTGGAACAGTGGCCTCTGTACTTCTGATTCAGCATGTGATCTTTCTCATTCCAAATGGCTGAGAAATTGAAATTTTCGAAATTTAGTGTCCATACTAAACAGTGATCAAACCGAAAAAAATATAACTGTCCCTAGTGTTAATCAATAGTTACGTTTCTTAAAGCATTACTAGTTAGCTCAGTGATTCTACCTAATACATATCAAGTGTTGCCATTTATCAACAGTTACACAAATACTGCCATAAATAATCTGTTAGTTAAGCGATCTTGTTAAAGTTTAATCGTAAATTTTATGATAATTTTGCTGATATTAGAAAAAAAATATATATATGGCGGACTTTTAGCATTCATAGAAGCTTTGATACATGTCTTGTTAAAAGCTGGCGTTAAGTGTTGATTGTAGGCCTATAAAGAATTAGGCGACCATAGATTTAGTTAGCATTTGTATCATGGCGCAAAATCGAAAGGCAAAACAAATTGCTGTTGTTATCTGGCAGATTGGTTTCGATGCAAATTGATATATCATCGTTTAAACTAGCTATTGAATTACGTAAAAAAAGTTTTAAAAAAGAAAAGAAAAAAAGAATATTTTGCTGTTGTTTAAAGACGCCGTTCACCAATTGAATGTTTTTTTAAATATTCCTATTACATAAATGTTACATATAAATTAAATGAAAATGTTTGATTATGCTATGCATTTTCTTAAGTACCAATGAATAATAATATATTAACTTTATCGTAAATGCAATTATTAATGAACAAGCTAATTATAATGAAAATAAAATATTTTCGCTTATCATTTCAACATTTATAATTATCGAGTGTAAACCTCTACTTATAAGGTTGTCTTTTATTATTTATATACAAGTAGTGTGAAACAAACGAAAGTACGCTTACGCCGAGGTTTACAAATAATGGGAAAAGGTTTTCTGCAGCCCAAGAAATGCAGCATTTTAACGTTTCTCATGTTCTCGGATCATGGTGACGAAGATTGCGTTGTAGCAGTTAACGATTCAATCCAGTCACTCGATGCCGGTCGGGTATTGGAAGAATTAGAATCTTTAATTTCTCAAAAGATGATAGCATAGGTTCTGTGTTCCTGATATAATAAGGGAACCAAAGGGAAGAGCTGGATTAAACCAGTACAGTTCCGCAATCATGATGATAATGATGATGCTGATTGAAGGGTGTTTTCTTAAAGGTTAACTGAATTCAGAAAAGTATTTAAATGCGATGGTTATTTGCGATCCCCTTATATTAATCTTCTGCTGAATATAAAATAGAATTTCAATGCTCGTTTAATACTTCGTAGCCACATGCTGATTTTTCGTGGAACACCGAATTAGAAGAGAGGCGTATTTCACGAAGATCAGAGAAAATGTTGGTTCCGTAAGTTTTAACGATTCCGATATGATGAATAGTAGAGTAGTAGCCTTCAGCACAAATAAATTTCAATGATGTTATCTGATTAAGCTGATTCAACTGTTAAGCTGATTCTAAGCTTCTTTCTTTTGTTTACCAAAAGGTTACCAAACAATCAATTTTGGGTTCTCCGAGCTGCAGCTCTACACCTATAGTATATATTTGTAAACTGCGTGTGTTTTCTCAGGTCGGTCTATCTGTTTTGCCGGACGAAAAGCCTTCGCCCAAAACCGACCAACTCGGCCACGGTGGGTGTGAACAATGTCCATAAAGACTCCTTGGTGATTAACGGAATTTGAACTCAGGCCTTAACACAGGGTGTGTGTGTGAGAGGACAGTGATTATAACTACAGTGCTACCCGTAAAGGCTTATCAAAGGGGTATATCGACTTTGTCCATGCAATTTCAGGAGCACACAGAATATCCAATGTGTAATGTTTGATCAGTAATGCCAGTGTCTTATACAATCCAAGACAGAGGAGTAGCAAAGTTATTGGCGCCCAAGGACAATACAATATATTTTCCCAATATATAAATTTTCTACAAATGGCGCGCCCCCACAGAGCAGCTGTCGGCGGAAAATTCCCCCTACTGCCCCAATGAACTAACGATGGTATAAAGTAAAATTCCATTATATAGAACTTATCGGGTGCCGGAATTATTTCGGTGTGCTAAATTTTCGTTGTAATTAATATCGCTGATAATTATTTCAAAAGAATCATTTGTATAAATAAATTCTGCTGAACTTTTCTAATATATGTAAAGAGTAACGCCTACATTATTTTACTTAAATATAGAGTTTAAAATCAATAAAAATTAAAAAGAATGACAAAATACATACACTAAAATTAAAAATAGTTTTTTTTTTTTTTTTCAGGGGCGTATCATTTTTAAATCATATTTTATAAGAAATACCACACATTCAGTGGATATAACTTATGACTTTTCACATACGAGAATTTTGTTTTTAATGCTTAATTTACTTCTCGCATTAATATGCAAATTCAACTTTAATGTAATCGAAAATATGGTTACTGCAGTGATAAAAAAAATGATCTTCAGAAAGGTGGAAAACATAGTAAGGACGTGATTTTTATTATTATTATTATTTATTATTATTTTTTTCAAGCTAATACTTCCACAACTGTATTTATCATATCGGCTATACAGTGCCATACCTAACTTTCCAACGAAGTTTTTCCTTTCGTTGTAAAGTTGAGCATATAAGTGGACCTTGAAAATAATTCGTTGTACTAAATTTTTCCTCAAAACTATTTCGTTCAAACGAAATTCAAAAAGCACTAAGTTTGACTGGGCCTATGAATATATTCGTTATAGTGAAATTTTCGTTAAAACAGTATTCGTTGTAATGGGATATTTTTTATTTTTTATTTTTTTGCTGAATAAACTTTTCTATGATAGCCGATACAATGAAATTCCATTAATGGACTTTCACTGTATAATAATTATTGATGAGTATGGTCTATATAGCAATTCAAAATAACGATCATTAATAATTTTACATCAGTTTAATAAAGTTAAATTAAAATTTAGATGTTATAACGATTGAAATATAGAATTATAATAAATATGAAGCTTGAGGATATAATGAGTACTAACTGCACTAGGAATAATATTTTTCAAATGTGTTTCGCAAATATGGTACTGTTCTTTTATTTTGTCTGTTTTGTAAACTCTTCTGATCCTAAATGGTCATAACAAGGTATAAACAGAAAATTTATAAAATTTATTTATTTTTAAATCTGCGCATCTTAATTCTAACCAAAGGACAGTAAACTTCATGCATCTTGGTGCGTGAACAGTAGCAAACCACTAGTTCGCTATAATGCCACTAGCGGAGCCCCGATCACTTTGAAAGACTTCGAGGGTTCGAAAATTTCGCCAGGAAACCAGAATTTAGATTGACGCCTCTGGAAAAGTCCTTTGATAAAATTCTGAAGTTATTTTCCATATAAAACTTTTTAGGTACATTTAAATATTTCGTTATAGTGAATATGGAAAGAAACAGAAATATGTGGATTTACCTTTGGCAACGTTCGTACGCAACTTACCACATCGCTGTATTTATTTCATTACCTACTACTGTTTGATTGCAAAAGTGATTTGATTTCAATCTAATCGTTTTTGCAATCAAAAACGGCGTTGGGGGGGGGGGGCGGTTTCACTGTCGACTAGAGCAAAGATATTGTATGTATTCTAGCCAATTCTAAGAGGGCGTAAGTTTCATAGGTAACTGCTGATCAGCCCAAAGAGGTTATTTAGAGGCAATCGAAGAGACGATTGTTTATTGAGAAGTTATGGCTAAATTCAGGAAATTGTTGCTCTTGTTTTCTACCCACTGTTTTCAACTAGTATTGTGGCTAGAAGCAAGTTTGGTAAAGACAAAGTACTCACTTTGTTGATGAAACTCCGACATCTATAGTGTTTAAAATTATTATTGCACGTTATCTTTAAATAAAATAATGTAAACAGATATGGAATGGAGTGGGTAATCATAATACGAATAGGATCTACAACAATAATTACGATAGAGCATTATCAATGCATCGTCAGTTTAATAATGTCAAATAGACAACATCATCATTTCAAAAGAAAAACAGTACACAAAGGCGTTATCTGGGCTAGTCCGAACACGCCTAATAACTCAACAATACGCATATAATTTATAAACCTATTAAAGATAAATCACTTTTATTAAAAACCACTTGGCAACTTATGCATAATTAATAAATATATACGCACACACACCATACTATTTACATCATCTGTTAATCACGTTTAAACTTTTCCCTCTTACGTATAAATTCTTTGCAAAATATAATAAAACAAAACAATCATTAAAAACCCCTAAAAACCTTAAAAACAATCTTTGAAACTCATGACACGTTAAATATACAGTACCTTCTGACAGGTTTTCTTCATTTCTTGCTATTTATGCACTTTTTAACGTGATTTTTCTATAACGAAATTCGCTATAAAACGAGTATTTTAGTCTTATTTTATCAGCTCTTATTACAGTGGACTTGCACTGTATATGGGGTGCAGTTGTATATCAGATGATACGGTATACTTTGTTGTCTTCTGTATGGCTGTAGATGGTAGAGGATGCTTTCTTACAAGATCAGCAGTGTATACTAAGAATATCATGGCTTTTTTCCGTAGGCGGGGGAGAGATTTCGCTCTCCATCCTTAGCTAAAATAGGGGATAATCTACCTAGTTCTAAACTGATCCACACCTAAAGGGCTTACTTGCAAATCCAAAAGACTATTGTTTATTCAATTTCTTTTGCTAAGTGCAAGCAGCTGATGTGCCTGGCTTTCACTATATCCGCCCTGGTCACAGATGACTTTCATATAGACATCTGTGACCAGGGGTTAGTTTAGAAACGACAGAGCATCCACTTTCCTAATGACACTTCGACATCTATATTTATTATGTACGACATCTATATTGTTAAAAAATTGTTACAACTCATCTTTAAATACAATAATGTCATTTTATACAATTATCTTGGTTTTTTAAAAAAAAAATATTTTACAATTGGCCAAAGCCGTTGCTTTTACTTTTCCATCCAACCAGAATTCTGTCCATTATATCAAAATCAGATCTTAATCTGAGAGAACAGAAAGATTTAATATTTACTATATCAACTCGACCTCAGTAAGTTATCTTCTTTCATTTTAACCTTTCACTTTGCATTCCACTTCTGTCGGGTCAGCCATGAAATATACGTATGCCTTATAATTTTAACCCTTATCTTATATACTGGCTTTTCAAACCTTCCATGTGCTGCGTATATTTCATGTCAGAAACAAGAGGCCTTACTTCTTGCTGTTTTTTTCCTTTGATTTCGGCCGGTGGCCCTTGAAGGAGGCGTTGAAATCATAGGATACACAGCATTAAGTACTTCTGATTACTTCTTTTTTCTCCGTATTTCAGTTCTGTTAGCTCTTTGTCTTTACCTATTCTATTCCCTTGATTTCTACCTACAAACTTATATATATATATATATGGCTACTACGACTGGTTTGTGATCTTTAGGAAAGGAAACATTTACCTTTCCTACCACCGTTGGTAGTTTTTCGCTTCTGCTATTATTACTACTACTACCAGAGATATTTGCATGAACTACAAAGAGGACGCTGTTAGCGCGCAGATAATGGGTAGCAGGTTAAGACAATGTTTTGTTGCTGACTGCATAAATAAGATGAAACTTTATTTTCGACGGCATAGTGGCATTGTTCCCATGTTAGTGCGAAGATGAGGAACACGAAGGAGACTATGTGAGAACACAAGGGAACAAATATTTTTAGACCTGTTTTGTCTGTTACTGTGTTATTGTTTTAAGGCGATAAAATATTTCCCCCAAAAAAATTAATCAAAATTAATTAAAAAAGTAATCATTACTTTTCAGTGACACTAATAATAGTTTATCTGACTGAGAAAACGGAAAATAAGTAAAAAGTTAGTGAAAAAACAAAATTACTTGAATTAAGAATACTTTTTTTCAGATATTTAGCAAAAATTTAAAACAAAAAGCATCTCAAATATTAAATTGTATTCGCAATCAGCTTTAACCAGCAATCCATTAACACAAGCTAAACCTCAATTTTCAAACACGTTAGTTATTTGAAAGTTGAGTTGAGTTGAGTTGCTTTTTAATTAAACGAAACAACCATTGTAGTGATCAACTTAATTTTCCCAAAACAAGGGAACTATAATTTTATAACAAAGTCATGATCACTTAAGTGCTTTAAAATAAGAGTTCCTACACTTAATCTAACCTTATATATAAATGTAATTTAATAGTTTACGTATTTCAATGAGTGAACGGCGTCAGTAGCATATAGACGTTTTCTGGGTGCCTTGTCAATGTGTACAAGATTAATGTCAATTTTCTGCCTGCTACTTATTTCTTCGAAAATGAATATATATCATCACTCATCTGTGAAATTACTGTATAATCTTCAATGGTAGTTTTCAAAACGTTTCAGCTGACACGTTCATTTATTTTTATTTATTTTTACGATAGAATATGTTGATTAAACAAATCTCTTGTACACAGTGTATACTAAACTGCGATCGATTATTATCTACGACTTTATTATTATGAACTGTGTGGTTGTGTGAAATGTATTGTTAAAATATTCAGAAATAAAGAGCACATTTTTTTATTGTTCTCTCTTTACTGTATGCATCGGATGTTTGTTTATTTACAGAGTAAACAATTATGTTTATAATTTGGAACATTTTCATTTATAGACAACCCATTAAATGTAGAATATACAGAGAATTGCACAAAAGATCAGGAACAGAGAAGGATACCTGTATATTCACCCCTCAAGTTGATCAGTGTTCATTTCTGCTTGCAAATATAAGCAAGACTTTTGTGGAATATACTGTATGACTGTATTCTACAGAATAATATTAGAGAGGCAACAAGAGGAACCAACACTCTTGTTCTTGTTACCAGCACCGATTCTTCATGTATTAAAAATATGTAGGTGAACACAAATGTACTGTGGAATTTAATTAAAGACATAACTACTGTCAATGGTAAAGGTAGTAGATTAGTGTGCATGTTCTGTTGTTGTGTCTGGCCGCTCGACTACCCAGAAGCATCAGTCACCTGGACAGATGATTCTGGGTATATGTCCACACCCCAGGAAGGTTTAATCCTTACAGTGGTTGCAGACAATGAATACAAAATCATCACAAAATACGCCCAGGACCTCATTGCGAGAAGAGGAATCCGATACGCGCTGACAAACTAGCAAGTGACTGAAACCAGTTGCACTTTCCATGCCACTGTTCCTCTAACAGAAAATGACCATTAACCAGAATGGGACATTCTTCGAAGAATGATTACAGCTCTGCACAATGCCTACAACCCAGATTGGATCTCAAACCCCAAAACCGTCAAAGAAAACCAAACTTAACCCAATCAACAACCTGGATGGGATATTCACCGAAAAGAAAGATGGAATCCCTTGACAAGACTACAACTTGGAATGGATCCTGAACTCCTAAAAGGGAAAACTTTACCGAACTTGACCCAACTACTGGATTCCTACAACAGACTCGACTCTGACTCAGATAGCAGCTCTGCTGCACATGCATCATCAGATATCCATCATAGTGACCACTATCTGGGACTGACCTTCTGGACAGGACATTGTCCTACCTTTGGCCAGATCATGATACTGATGTAACCGGACTTAAGGGAAACGCATCGGATTCGACCAACTGCAGCCTTGCTGCCTATGCGGTATTTGGCGATCAGTATCCTGCTCCCTGCTGGGTACCTTATTCCCCTTCCCTGGCAGGAGGAGGAGCCAGACTCCTGCCCTTTCCGCACTATTTTCTTTCTGGTGGAGCATGGACCTGCCCCACTGTCACTGACTGGGAGCATCTTCTGTATCGCACCTCATTTTCCATTCTTCTGATTTTCCTCCACCAGCCTTCAGTATCCTTCCCCCGACTCTGCCCATACACTACCGTACGCCCTACACGTCAAAATTTAACCGTGAAAATTGAACCTCACCCATTGTCTTTCGGACTCTAACCAAGCGGACTTTTTTTTTTTTTTTAGGTCCTAGTCACTGAAATCTCAGGAAATTAGGTTGCAGGACCTGCCCGAGTATATATAAGTTACTGGGTTCCTGGTCTGCCTCCACGGTGCGTAAGTGGGGCAACGTTGAGCCCCAACAGGGGTCCAGCGGTTAAACAATCAGAAGAACAACGGTACACACCAGTAAACGATCCAGGGCCAACACACTTTTAAATCTCTGGCATTTACAGAGTACTGTAACACACCACAATGTAAACAACGCGGAGATGGGGGGAACCCCTGGTGCCGCTTGATCCCAAATAAACTTACACACAGGAAGGTGAGCCAGTCCCAGTATAGCACAAGCCGTCTCAGAAGAGACTCTGGCCCACCGGGTGTTGCCAGAAGGTAGGCCAGGATCCTCTAGGGGCCCATTCCAGAGGGAAAAAATAATAAAAAAATAAACACTCACCCGTGGTGTATGTAAAAAAAAAAAAACAAGAAAGCCAACAGCACAATGAGCATCTCGTACTGCAGGATGAATATTGCTATCTTGCCTTTACTGAGTTTCGAAACCAGTTTTTCAAATTAGACGAGCCAACGTCAAACAGACACATAACAGACAGAGGACAATTAATTTACAGATGACAATAAGGACAATTAATTTCTCCAGTAACCTACCACGAATTGCTGACTCTTTCCTATGGAATTAGTCTTCCGTGCCCCATACAGTTCTAACTTGATGGGTTTATTATAGTTGGATTACAGAGTAGAGCCTCATGCTTATCTGCTGGTATATTTCCACTGGAAGCAAACCTGCAGAGTTTCATTCAAAGAACAAATGCATTCAAAGACTAAAATATTAACAGTAGCCCCAGGCAGAAGCGAAAGCGATTCTTGCGCTGCTTCTATTGTAATGAGCAGCAGCTTTGAGAGCAAGTTGCAGGGTATGTTTCAAGCACTGTTGGGAGTCATCATGGAACAAGTAAATACATGGGCTGTTTTAGAGTAAGGACAGGTGCATGTATATTTGCATAAACGCCAATTTGAATTTGAAGTACTGATCAAGGCATCAAAGGCAGATATTGTTGGGATATCAGAGACATGGAGTCACACAGATTTAAGCAGTGCAGAATTGGAATTTGGGGAGTACAAAGTGTACAGAAAGGATAGACAGGGAGAAGGGGTTATGCTGTTAGTTAAGAAACACATTAAATATAAGGAAGTGCATCCAGTTGACATGCGTGCAATGTTAAGTCAGTTTGGTGTGACATAAACACTAGGAAATGGAAAATGAGAGTAGGAGTGTGTTATAGGCCTAATGACTCTGATGAGTACAACGAACAATTGTGCAGAGAAATAGAGTGGGCCAGTAAATCAGAATGCTGCCTATGCGGTATTTTAATTTAAAATTTTAAGTTTCCAGATATTGAGTGGAACTTGTAGATTGGTCACTCGCACGCTAGCAAGAGTTTTGTGGATTTCTGGGAGGACTCTTTTCTAAAGCAACATGTTCGATAGACAACCAGAGGGTGTAATACTCTTGATCTGATTATCAGCAGCGTTGACTCATGCATTAGGAATTTGCAGATAAAGGAACCACTAGGTGACAGCGATCACAGTCTACTGATGTGGGATTTAGTTAAAGATGTAACTACCATCAAGTGTAAAGGGAAGGGTTTTTCTTTTCGTAAAGGTGACTACAGAGGTATCAGGCAGTTTTTGAATTCTATACAGTGGGATCAACTGATGATGTAAAAAACAGCGAATTCTAAATAGGATCTTCAGAGAATTAATCTTGGAAGCTACTAGGCTTTTCATACCAACTAAGAAACGCTGTTCAAGATTTAGGCATAAATGGATGTCAGATTAACTTGAAGCTCGTGGCAGAGAAGACAAATGGGTGGGATGCATATAAATTAGCAGGTGACACAGAGGCATATGGAAAATATACGCTAGTCTGTAATAAAGTCACAAAGGAGGTTAGGAAAGGGAAGGCTGATTACAAGAAATCCTTGGCAAAGGATGGAAATAAAAACAACAAATACTTCTTTACTTATGTAAACTCTAAAAGAAAGGGGATGAATAAGATTGATCCACTTGATGTTGATGGTCGACGTTTGATGACCCTGCTCAGATAGCTCACAAACTGAATGAGTATTTTGCATCTACATTCACACACGATGAATTCTGCAAGGAGGGGGAGGACAGAAGTTTACTAAACTCTAACAGGGAGCTAAATCGTTTTGTAATAACGGAGAGCAAAGTGGACGAGAAATTGTTGAAGTTAAACGTAAAGTAAGCAAACTCTTAGCCATAATTATGAGAACATCCTTAGATTTAAGTAAGGTCCCTATGGACTGAAGATATGCAAACGTATACCAAATTCACAAAGGGTGTTCAAAGGGTGACGCAAATAATTATAGACCTGTTAGTTTAACAGGTCAATTCTGTTCAGCGGAAAATAATGGATCACTGGTGAATGAAGTGATGCAGGATCACCTAGACAAGACTGCAGTAATAGTTCAGACACAGCATGGGTTTGTGAAGGGGAAGTCTTGTCTGGCCACTTTGATTGGATACTGTGATGTGGTCACAAAGGAACTGGATACCAAAAATAATTTTGATATCATATACTTGGATTTCAGGAAAGCTTTTGATACTATTGCACATGGAAGACTATTGTACAAATTAGAGCGGTATGGCATTAAGGGCAAGTTGCTGCAATGGATAAAGGGATGGCTGAGTGGGAGACAGCTGAGAATGCTTCCCAGAGAGACAGACATACAAAACGCATACAACTCTTTATTGCATACAAAACGCACATGCCGTACACAATACCCTTCACGGCTAAAAGCCAGGGGTTACATGTACCGGACCACCGTTTGTTTGCGCGTGTGCATCAAAATTTGTGCGACTATGGGTCATTTACAGGTCACAGGAGTAGTGCGGGCAGACCACGTTCGACGCGAACTCCCGCCATGGCATGGAAGAAAGTGTGTTGAATGCCGTCCAGAATAATCCTACTACCAGCACACGTGCCGTTGCCTCTGCCTTAGGAGTGTTTCGTTGCAGTGTAAAGCATGTCTGGCACGACGATTCCTTACACCCTTTTCATCTCCAAAGGGTTCAGTTACTGCTCCCCCAAGATCATCGTGCAAGTGTGGCTTTTGTGCAGTGGTTTCTTCAAGAAGGTGTTCGACTTGAATTTTCCAGCCTATGTTTTGGTCACGGATGAGGCTTATTTCACTCGGGAAGGCTTATTCAATCAGCACAATGCTCATGTGTGGGCTCACGACAACCCACACGGCGTGAGCCCCCCATGCGGCACAACATCGCTTCGCAATATATGTGTGAGCAGGTATGGTCAGTGACTGCTTAGTCAGCCCATACCTGTTACCATCCCGCATGAACTCCGCTAAATATCGGATCTTTCTTGAACATGTTCTACCAGGGTTACTTTACGATGTTCCAGCAAATGTGAGGTGGAACATTTGGTTTCAACATGACGGGGCACCTGCCCATTATGGAAGGTGTGTTCGTGACCATTTGAACAGGCGTTTTGGGCGTCGATGGATTGGCCGTGGTGGACCCGTTGCCTGGCTCCCACGCTCACCTGATTTATCGAGTCTTGATTTCTTTCTGTGGGGGACCTCAAATCTATCGTGTATGAATCGCCTGTGGGGACGGAAATGGATCTCGTGGCGAGACTCGTCTGCGCTGCTGCTACTGTCAAAGAAACTCCAGGTGTGTTCGACCGTGTCTGCCAATCCATGCTGCGCTGGTGTCACGCATGCATAGCGTCTCATGGTGGAACCTTCGAGCATCTGTTGTGACATCATGAAATGCACCCATCTTGTACTCCATTGTTAAGATTATGTCAAATAAATGTTTGCCACTAATTACTGTCTTGTGTCATTTCTACTTTTTGTGCCTCTGCTGCTACTTTCCCATGACGTTTCTGGTTATGGGTTCCTATGCAATTCACATTCCTTGAGATGTTACCTACCTCCTCTAAACGTTTGTACCAATATTTTTGAGACACCCTGTATAGGAATTTTGCTAACAGAGACAAGGAGGTGATTATACCCTTGTATAAGACAATGGAACGAGTTGCGAGAAAGGATGGTGAGAGGAACAAAGGGGTTCTCTTACCAGGAGGGGCATAAATTTTGTAAGTTGCAGCATCTGGAGACTAAGCGCCTACGAAGTGATATTTCTGAGATGACTCAGAAATATCTGAACTTCCTCTTTCCCAGACTAAAAATAGCACTATCGACCGGACATTCACTAATTCAAGTCAAAATTCTCACGATCGTGGCTCCTGAAAAAACTGGGAAACGAAGCATTACCTGATAAGCATTAGCATTAGTAGAAGCACATGACGCAAGAAAGCAAGTTTATACAGCAACAGCCAAAAAAACCTTCCCATTTCACTAATCCATTCATTCTAAATGTTTTTCTAAAAGTTCATTCTAAAATAGTTCTGCCTCAAATTTATTTAAGCTATCAACTTCCACAACAACAAATGGAAGTTTGTTCAAGCAATTAACTACCCACTGGCTAAAGGCAAACTTCCGCACATTTATTCTACAACTGTCTTTCCTCAGATTGAATCTGTACATCCTCAGGTATGTAAAAAGCCCATCAGCATTGAGCCTGCTCAATCCATTCAAAGCGTTATACACCTCAATCAGATCGCCTTGCAGGTGCCTAGTCTCAAGAATCTGCAAATCGCAGATTCTGGAGACTAGGCACCTGCCTTTCTTCGTAAGAGCACCCTTTTGTTCCCTTTACCAGTCTTGTTGCTCTTCTCTGTACTCGTTCTAGCAACTCTACATCTTTCCTAAAATGATGCTTCCAGACCTGTACGCAGTACTCAAGGTGGGCCCTAACAATTACCTTATACAAGGGGATAACCACCTCGTTATCCCTGCTCGCAAGATTCCTGTTTATCATTGATAAGACCCCATGACCTACTCTGACTGCCTGTCTGCACTGCTCAGAAAACTTCCTGACTGCACAGTTACCCCAAGGTCTCTTTAATTTTCTACTACCCTGTGTAACACCACCTAGTTGGCACATTTCTCTGGGGTTACTGCTATCCATATGCAGTACTTTGCATTTCTTGATGTTAAACTTCAGTTGCCACTTCTCAGCCCTAGATGGGTAAAAGGCAATGGTCAGGCCACACCTTGAGTTCTACCCAACTTTTTTCCAGATCCTGTTGCAACAACATAGTGGCATTAACAACCCTGCCAACCTTTGTATCATCTGGAAACTTTGACATTATGCTTGATATACCTACATCAATATCATTGATAAATATACAAAACAACAATGGGCCAAACACCAAATCCTCAGGGACACTACTAATAACATTAGTCCACGAAGAGCAGTATCCATTGATTACCACTCTCTATCTTCTCCCACTTAATAATCTTTTTATCCATTGTGGCAACTAGCCCTTAATGTCATACTGCTCCATTTTGTATAGTAGTCTTCCATGTGCAACAGAATCAAAAGCTTTCCTGAAATCAAAGTATATGACATCAAATTATTTTTTGCATCCAGTTCCTTTGTGACCACGTCATAGTATTCAATCAAAGTGGTCAGACAAGACTTCCCCTTGACAAACCCATGCTGTGTCTGAATTATTGCTGCAGTCTTGTCTAGATGATCCTGCAATGCATCTTTAACCAGTGACTACATTATTTTACCCGGAACAAAGTCAAACTAACAGGTCTGTAATTATTTGTCACTCCTTGTGAATTGGAGATACATTTGCACATTTCCAGCCCATTTAGACTTCCCCCGAGTCCAAGGATGCTCTCATAATTATGGCTAACGTTTTACTTACTTCTTTTGCCACCTCCTTTAATATAACTGGATAGATCCCATCTACCCCAGGTGCCCTTCTCATGTTTAACTTCTCCTCCACTCTGCTCTCAGTTATTACAAAATCATTTAACGCCCTGTTAGAATTTTATAAACATCTGGCCCTCTCCTCCTTGAATAACTCATGTACGAATTTAGATGCAGTATACTCAGTTAGTTCGGTAACTATCTGAAAATGATCACTGACAGTCAAACCATTGATATCAACTGGAGCAATCTGATTTATCCTCTTCCATTTAGAGTTCATATAGTAAAGAAGTCTTTCTTGTTTTTCTTTGCATCCTTTGCCAAACATTTTTCATAATCTGCCTTCGCTTGTCTAACTTTATTTGTGACTTTATTACAGACTAGCTTGAATCTACCATAGGCTTCTGTGTCGCCTGACAATTTATGTGCATCCCATGCATTTTTATTATCTGCCACGGGTCTCATTAGTTCATCTGATATCCATTTGGGAATAAACCTAGAGCAGTATTTCTTAGTTGGAACAAAAAGCCTTCCAAACTTACTTTCTGGAATGCTTCCCATTTAGAAAATGCTGTTGGTAACATCATCAGTTGGTCCCACTGTATAGAACCTAAAAAACTCTGAGACCTGAAACTCTGAAACTTTGTAGTGGCCTTTACAAAAGCAAAAACCCTTCCCTTTACCCCTGATGGTAGTTACATCTTTAAGTAAGTCCCACATCAGTACACTATGATCACTGCCATATAGTGGTTCCTTTATCTGTAAATTCTTAATGCATGAATAATCACTGATGATAATAAGATCAAGAGTGTTACTCCCTCTTGTTGCTTTTCTAACATGCTGCTGCTGCAGAAAACAATCATCCAATAAATCCACAAAAGCCTTGCTAGTGTGCGAGTGACTGACCCACAAGTTCCAGACTATATCTGGGAAGCTAAAATCCCCCATTATAAGACACTCAGATTTTCTGGCCCACTTTATTTCTCTGTATAATTGTTCATTGTACTCATCAGAGTCATTAGGCCTATAACAAACTCCTACCCTCATTTTTGCTTTCCCAGTGCTTATGTCACACCAAACTCACTCAACATTGCAAGGTCCATCTATGTCAACTGAATACATTTCCTTAGATTTTTGTGTTTCTTAACTAACAGTATAACCCCTCCTCCCTGTCTATCCTTTCCGTACACATTGAACTCCCCAAATTCCAATTCTGCATCCCTTATATCTGAGTGGTACTGCGTCTCTGATATCCCAACGATATCCGCCTTAGATGTCTTAACCAGCACTTCAAATTCATAAAATTTATTTACTATACTCCGAACATTGGTGTACATGCAAGTATACATGCACCTCTTCTTACTCTAACACAGCCCATGTATTTACTTGTTTCATGACCCCAGCAGCAGTTCCTGAAATCCCCAGCAACTGGCTTTCTGGGCTGCTGCTCATGCTGATAGAAGCAGTGCAAGAATAATTTCCACCTCTGCATTCAGCTACTGTTAATCTATTAGTCTGTGAATCCTCCCACGCTAACATTTTTCCGATCCACCTAACATTGCCTCGATAGCATCAGCAAATAAGCTTGCAAATTGCACTGCCAATCCCGTTATATGCAGCGTTATTCAGCCCAACTTTCCATCAGAAATTGCGCCAATAAAATCAAAATCAAAATCAAATCCATCAGAAATTAATGACCAAAATTATGCCTCAAATGTCAACATGTTTTCCACTTCAAACCAATCACCAGTCACTTTCCAAAATGGCGATTGTCCAATAACTACTGCCGAAACTAGGGTCGACCCCTCCTCTACAGCCGGAGAGTGCAGACTTCCGGCTGTAGAGGAGGGGTCGTATCTGGCCTCTGTTCTTGGCCAGTCGAAATTGCAAGCTTTCAGCCAACAAACATACCTAAAGGGACAAAAATTACTCCTAATGTCAAACCTCCTAGCCTTATAATGCCTGGCTCCTATACTCAAATCCACACAAAACAGTTAGCAAATAGATCTGCAGGCAATCCGATTGAGTACCTTAGCAGGGTTCGGTCATGCATTCAGCAGAAAAGCCTACTCAGGCCCTCGGCGACTGGTGACTAATAACAGCTGCACTCCATTGAAAAAGTATCCCAAGCAGAATACCGACCATGAAATAACAAAAACTCCGTACAAGCTCTACAACTAAACAATAATTCAACTAACGTCCATCATGTTCTGCTTTCACTTCCTATGCCGATATGCTTACACAGCCATCCTAGTGACACCTACGTCCCATCTAGAGATGTGGCTCCCAAACCAGGCAAAATTAGTCTCAGAAAAGATACCTCTTTCATCCGAGGGGAGATGGTCATCGGCTCCAACCCTAACACACAGGGTATCAAAATCGTACAGCATAGAAGAGGGAGGCCATGGCCCTCCAGCATATTTATAAGCAGATTAAGCACGGAAACAAAGGTACAACAATTTGCAACCCTTATCAAGCAACTCGACGTACCTGGTACCCTTCTCAAGGGCCAAACCAGGCATCCATCCTATGCCTCTTTCCGGATCAAGATCGAGGGTTCCAAGATCAGC
Organism: Mastigoproctus giganteus; assembly: GCF_048544385.1. Lineage (NCBI taxonomy): Eukaryota > Metazoa > Arthropoda > Arachnida > Uropygi > Thelyphonidae > Mastigoproctus > Mastigoproctus giganteus. The sequence continues at coordinate 81,219,316 of NC_143580.1, forward strand.
AAGTATTTAAACACAGCAATCTGAACTGCAAGTCTCCTGGTGATGCCATCTTTTGGCTACCATAAGGAAGAACTGGATTCATAGGCCAAACCAGATGGGGGCGGTGTGCCTCTCTCAGCATAGCTAGGAAGCAAACCAAGCAGTCCCTTTAAACCAGTCTGCACAGGTAACACAGTGAAATCATCACTGTTCCCCCTTACAACAGGTGGGAAAGGCCCAGGTTCGAATCCCGTCGATGACGCCAGGAACTTTAATGAGCTTTTTTTTCACTCTATGGCTAAGTCGTCTCAGGCGTAGAAAGAAAGTCGCCCCCCCCCACCAGAAACTGGGATTGTTTTCGTCCAACAGGCAAACTGACCAGAGAATGCATGCAATTTAGAGACAAAAAAAATAATAAATAAATAAAATAAATATATATATATATGGGTGACTAATATAATTTGTTTTAAAAAAACATTCCCCTTCAAGTGGCTGAAAGATGGCAGATTCGGGTGCACATTAGGAGATCGAGTGCCTGCTCCAGAGGAATCTACCTCCCATCATCTACCCTTCTCAGGGAAAGGAACCTAAAAATCTAATCCAGATTAAGTTCTCCAAAGCTAAAAATGTGAAATGCTTTATGCAGAACTTCCATAGTCTAAGCTCAGCGTTCTGATCGATATAATTCTCAGCGTGGATTATGATTTTGTCCTCATTGAAACCTGGCTTCTCCATATGAATATATCGTCCTTAACCCCCAACCTCAGTTACCAGTCAATTCTGGCGAACACGAAAGATAGAAAGGAGGTGGAGTCTTAATCTGCTAGAAACAACAGCTCCTTCTTATCAAATCTTGGCCATACCCTGATAGCGATTTTCAGGCCGTCCTTGGCTACTACCTAGTCTGTTGAATCAAATTGTTAGTCTGCAGTCTACTTATTCCTACCTGTTATAGCTCAATGCATTGTTAACTTCTCTGCCTGGCTCTTGACCTCAATCAAATGCAACCAGAGAGTGATAATGCTGGGAAACTTCAACTTGCCTCTGCCACCTACATCGAAGCACTTTGTACCACCCTCTCGTGAAGAATCCACATTACAGAGAATTTTTTTCCAACTATGGCAGTGTTGAAGCTGTAATCAGTTCTGTTTCGACATTTACCTCCGAGTACAGGCCAACTGAAGCAACTGTGATCCTCCTGGCAAAAGAATGCTGTAATTAATTGATCTCAATTGAAAAGATCTGGAAGGCTGCCTATGATAACAAATACTTAAAAAAACGAAATCTGGATTGACCTCTTTAGGTTCTACCCCTGGAAAGCTCTTAGTGAAATTAATATTGAGGAAGCAGCGTTTTGATTTCAGCGATGGCTGCCATTCATTGCAAGAGTAGCTATGTCAAGAGTATGTCATCTGTCCACACTTGAAGCCATGATGATGGTCCAACACCCTTATGCACCAATTTAAGAAAAATCAACGACTACATGCTCAATTCAAGTTAGCTTTTATCCAGAGGGATCAAACTCAGGTCATTCACTCCAGAAATCCAAGAAGCAGCTAATCAACAAATTTATGGAGAAGAGCCAGAGGACAGCACGCCTGGTCGACCAATCAAATCGGGTCACCACGATCGTTAGATCTGGCCGAATGGAGCGATCACATAACTCGATTCTTCAAAACAGTGAAGCGGCCGACTCCCGTGGAACAATACCCACTATGACTACACTACACTAAAGTATTGCTATGCGGAGAGGAGCTAATCAAGGCCATCAACTCCCTGGTCCAGAAGAAATCGATGGGAAGTGACTCTATTCTCACCTGTTGTCTAAAAATCGCCTCCTACTTCATCAGAGAGCAACTGAACAGAGTTGTGCAATAGAATCCTACAACAGGGAGTCATCCCAGTCGCTTCGTTGAATTACAGAATCGTCCCAGTTACAAAAGTGCAGCCCCGAACTCAGCTACTGACTACAGGCCAATTTCTAGTTCCTCACCTCTTCTCAAATGCCTAGAGAAGTGCATTTTCAAATAGTTCGCCAATCAGATCCTCTCCCAGCGACCTCAGCACATGCACTCTCACAATGTTCACCATTAACACGTCTACAGGCTCTAAACTTGAAACCTTTTAGGCCTGGGAACAAGGCTCTGTTCTTCATGCAGTCTTCCTGGATCTGAAAGCTGCCTTTGATTCAGTACAGATTAATCCTCTCATGTGCTTCTCAAAGCTTCTCTTCTGAAATCTTCTCTTCGCAAAGCTTCTCAGAAGCCTACTCACCAAGAGATTTTTCACCTTTCAACAAGGGAATCGCTGCATTACAAAACAGATGGAAGTCTGCATACTCCAAGGTGGATGTTTGTCAGCAGTGCTATTTTCGGCGATATTTCTACTGCTAATGAATGAGATACCTACCTGCGACGATATTGTATGCTATCTATCAAGCCTGCTAGCACATCATCAGACCCAGCAAAGAATCTATTGAAGTCTGTTACCCTCAACAAATATGTCCTTCTTCAGTAAACATGCCGCTTTTTTGGGCTGAAACTAAACCTGAAAAAATCAAAGTATATCATCTCACTGAGAGAACAAGCAGACCTCAATCCAGCAATCTCTCTGGAGCCCTCAATTGCGGGGCACCTTCTCGTCGCCACTCATTCAGTTAAATACGGGGGTTTGTTGGTTTTTTTTTAGGAGCATTAACAACTAAGGTCATATTGCTCCAGGAATATGCGATGGTCATTCCCTGACCTTTCCGCATCCTCCGTATTTGGTGGTGCCGGGCTCGAACCCCGGTCTAATCAAGAAGCGTGTGCTACGCCCTGCTGCTCCTTCCCACCTGGCTACAGAGGCACCTTCTTATGGGGTGATAATGGACGAAAATCTAATTTTTAAGAATCAAATCCTACAACTGTGCCCAAAGCGATAAGGGCTTTCTGGGGCATGAAACTCGACCTCTGTAGATTTCATAATAAAGAAAGTTAGGAAATTTATCTTTTACTACTTCAGCTCAATCAGTATTAAGGTATTCAAGTCTGGTCCACAGCTCCTTTGTCCAGCCTGAAGAAGCTTTGGGGCCTAGAATTCTGGGTCCACAAGTGGGCCAACGATTGGGCTCACCTTCACCATACAACGTCAAGATCACAGGTCCATAAAAATCTAAGCTACACCTCAGCCCAACACATGGCATATGCTCAGAAGCTCACAATGGCACTCAACCTGTCCTACTGATTTCATCAACTGGGAATTGTGGGCTGGAAAATCCCAGGTAGAGCTCTCAGAAATCCTCCAGCCCTCTGCTCAAACCTGCAGCTCTTGATCTTCAAGTGGAACTTTCCCAACAGTATCATCAGTGTGTTGAGCACTGCCAACATTGATCTCGATCTGTGGTCCAGTGATTCGGCCTACAGGGGGGGAAAAATAAGAGAAAATATATATTCACATGCTGTCAGCATTCCTTCAATTGTCATTAAAAGTAATACTGGCTCCAAGTGAAAGATGTCCAGACTGGCTCAATTGGGTTATACCCAGATTGTAATCCACGATATTGCCCTATATCATCAGTGGATCAGAAGAACCAGTTCAAAGGCAATTATCTATAACTCAAAGCTATGTTAATTTAATTTGGAGAAAGTGATGAATTCGCTGATTTATGTAGCATGTTCTACGTATTATATTGTTGTTCTATATATTATATGGATGTTTATGTATTCTATGCAGTTTTACTATGTTTAATGTAAGTAAAATTTGTGAATAAAGAATATTATTATTATTATTATTATTATTATTATTATTATTAACGCTCTTAAAGATATTAAGGAAGCCAGGGAAACAGAAGACTGATCCTTGGGCATATAAACCTACACTGTGCTGCCACTTTATTAGGTACATCCCTACTGTAAACACAAATGGTATGTTCCACAACGTTGCAAGTCACATGACCACAGTTGTGGATATACATGCAGCAGAAAACCTTTATAGTATCAGCTAAGTGTACAAACCCTTGCAAGAATGGGGGGAAAACGAGTGATCTAACGTGGCATGGTAGTAGTTGCAAGACGTGCTGGACAAAGCATCTCTGAAACGGAGTTCTCCTGAACTTTTTGCGCAACAGTTTCAAGGGTGTATCGAGAATGGTGCAACGAACAGAAAACGTCCTCTCAATGGCACTCATGTAGAAGGAAATCGCTTGTTCATGAGAGGTCAGAGGATGGCTAGCAATAGCGCAGTTACCCTTTTTCGGGGCCCCTACTTAATTAATGAAAGTTACAAAAAGAGGAGACAGCCAAAGAAGCCGGGTCTCTAAAGGGACCGGAGGCAATTGCCTTGCCTGTCTACATGGTAGCTACGCCACTGACGGCTAGAATTGTGCAAGCAAACAGACGGGTCATGTCACACATCATGTCAGAATACAACCTTGGTGTGTAAAACAAAATATTGCAACGGATCACTAGTAGCACTTTGTCGCGAATGGGCTACACCAGCCGGCGGCCACATTATGTACCTTTGTTATGTCGTTGTTATTTGGTTTTTAGGAGCATTAGCAACTAAGGTCATATTGCTCCGGGGATATGCAGTGGTCATTCCCTGACCTTTCCGCATTCTCTGTATTTGGTGGCTCACGGGCTCGAACCCTGGTCTAATCAAGAAGCATGTGCTATGCACTGCTGCTCCTGCCCACCTGGCTACGGAGGCGACACCTTTGTTATCAATGAAGAACAAGAGAGCACGCCTCCTGTGGGCACAACACCAGCACTGGACTATCGAGGATTAGAAAACAGTTGCTTGGTCTCACAAGTTGATGTTCCTGGTGCATCATGTTGATGGAAGGCTCAGAATTTGGAGAAACAAAAACATGAATAAATGGACCCGTCATGTCTGACGACTACTGTGCAAAGTGATGGGGACATTATGGCGTGGGGAATGTTTTCTTGGCACACGTTTGGTCCATTGATACCCATAGATTCCCATATCGTACCTAAACATCATTGCTGACCAAGTGCATCCGTTCATATTGAAAGTTTAAACTCAGTCAGACAGTTATTTCCAGCACGATAATGCGTCGGTGCCCAAAGCCAGAATCACCATGGAATGGTTCCAGGAACGTGAACAATGACTTTTCTTTGCTGCAGTCGCCCGCTCAGTCCCTGGATCTCAATTCTATTGAACATCTTTAGGATGAGCTGGAAAGGCTGTTCACTGCAGGCCTACACCTTTGTCGAATCTCAAAGAACTGCATGACACACTCATGTCTGCATGGTACTCCATTCCTGCACAATGTTTTCAGCATCTTGTTTAATCGATGCCTAGACAAATTCAGGCTGTTTTGAAGGCTCGACACACTACTTGGTAGGCGTACCTAATAAAGTGGCAGGACAGTGTATATCTTTGCTTGTGAATCTGGGAAAGTTATGTGAGACTATTGCTGATTCGAATACAGCAGCTGGTGGGGTAAAATCAAATCCCAACATTTCTCATAGAGTAGGAGAGTATTTAAGGATTGTACTCAAGGATCAGTTTTAGGTCCAATTTTTTGAATTTGTGGTATTGGATGATTGGCTCTCTCGGAATCATGAACACTGCTAAAAGATTGCATATGATGACGATATGGTTATTTGCACTACAGGCTGATCTAGGAAGGCCTTCAAAGATGCAATGGCACCTGTATTACTGGATGTGGAAGCTTGAGCCAACATCAAGAAACTAAAGGTCTCTTCCAGAAAAATACATCTGTGGTTTTTAATCACTAGTATGGCTATCAGAGATTATCTACAGTTTTGATGAATGGAGTATAGATACCATGTTTCTACAACCATGTATTTAGGAATTATAATTTTGACAACTGGTTTAGCTTTATGCCCCATATTGCTGGCATTATTGAGAAAATAAAGCTTTTAGGATTATAAGATAGGAATGAGAGTTACAGAAAAGTACTTTAACGCATTACTATAAGCCTGCTGATTTTCCCACAGTTGCCTACGCGCTGGAATTTGGTACAATAATAAGACTATGATTAAAGTTCGGAATAAATTGTCTGCAGATTTATGCTACATTTCGAGTGTGTAGAACCATGTCAACCAATGCATTGCAAGTTATGGTGAGAGTATCACCTTTAAACCTTTATATAGTGTAGAGAGGTTTAGTGTATACCAAAAAAAAAAAAAAAAACCTATTTTTAGGCCACCCGAATAATTAAATTCATCTGCCGCGCTGTGTCATGTCTGTTAATTGCATGTGTTCTATGATCGATTTGTCTGTTTTGCTGGATGAAAAACCTTGCTATCTATGCCTGAGACCAACTCAGCCACGGAGTGATAAAAGCCCATTAAAGTTCCTCGTGTCATCGAAGGGATTCGAACCCGGGCCTTTTCCACCCGGTGTGGGGGATGATGGTGACGATATTACTGTGCTACCCACGCAGACCATATATACCCTCAGGAAGCAAAATTCCAGCAACCTTTATGAGGATTAGCGTACATGTCAATAGCAACATCATTAGAGAAAAAAGATAATAGAGAATAACGAAGCAGCTATATGATTTTTGGCATGCAATATGGACTGCTAGTGAGACTCGTAGAGTTAAAAAGAACTTTATTCCTGGTGTGAGGTATATTTCATGTACATCTGCAGAGAAATGGTTTTATCCTGCTATAAGGTTACACCCTACATTTTAACGGGACATAGGTCGCTTAAATTCCAATTGCATTATTTTGGATTGGAGGATATAGTCATTGTAATTGTGGCTCAGAAGAGACCTGGACACATGTGTTGTATAAGCATCTATATTACTCTGACGACAGGCAGCAACTGATAGGACAGGTTCTACAATGTAGGCAGGAGATGAACAATTATCACTATTAGTGCTTTAGATAGAAGAAATGTGGTTTCTGACAGTCTTTGTACAGTGAATAGCAATAATACTGAAAAATTTCCTGGCTTGCAATAGGCCCGATATATGTGTACACACTTTTTTCCCAGGTATGGGATATTGCTGGCAACCCATGGGTTGTGGAATCCTATATTTGCTGGTACCTGTTTATTATTATTGTTTTGTGGGCTGATACCCGGGTACAGGATATATAGAGATCCAGCAGCATTGCAGTATTTTTTTTTTTTTTTTTTTTTTTTTTTTTGTAGTACCCAGGTGTGAGTGACCCTGGGTACAGGATTGCAGGCATCCACTGGTTAGCACTCCTTCCAGTATATGCTGTATTATGTAGATTACACAAACAGGGGACAAAGGCCTGGTTCCATGTACCAATGACGGGCACCAACCAGCTGCTCCCTGATGGCAAAGTGATCTGACAAACATTGATCTGATTCCACATTAATACATAAACAAACATGCATTTACACTACACATCATGCCCGTTTTACAGAGATACTATGTGAAGATGGATGTATATCTGGGGGCCACAACAGACAAGTGTACACATACATGTTCATGTGATGCCAGAGAGAATGGTTGTTTGGAAGTTTGCTCCACTTGATTGGTACATGGAGTACACTCGGTACCAGGGAGAACAGAAAACCTGCAAACGCTGATCATTTTGCGGCTGCTTTTGAATTAAATTCAAGATCACGAATGGATTCCTTAGAACACCCAGTTGCATTGAGGTAAGTTAAAACAGATAAGTGCAGTAATTTATCTTTTTCTAAAAATACCACTGAGATCTGGGCTTTCAAAACCATTAGGGGAGGGGGAAAAATTTATTTACAAGTCTAAATAGACACCATCAACATTAGTCTATCGTTATCCAACAATCCATCACACAAAGATGTCCAACCAGCAAAATATTCATTAAGAACTGTACTATGTCTCAGGTTACAATTCTCTAAGTTACAGCTTTTTAAACGTCCTCAACCCGAACGACCATCAACTAGTCTAACAATCACACCACCTCATTTCAGCACTCATGACAAGGCAGCTGTCACATCATTATACAACTGCAAACAATTTACTGGTATTCAAAATCAATTACACAAAGTAGACAGAATAGTTAGATATTCAGTACAACCCATTTCTATTGTACTACAAAATATGCAGTTCTTGTCACTTTACCAAATCACCAGTGCAACAGTCTCACTTGGAGTATTCAACCCTAGTCTCCAGCTCAGATACAAAAATAATGATCTGCAATTTAACCAGTTCTATAATTTAAAGAACATAATTTATGCCCAATCCACAAGAGCAATGGTGTTTCAATTGAGCAACAAACACTAGCTCAAAAACCCCCATTCTGACTCAATTTGTCAGGTCATCCTGAAAAAATTCCAATCACCAAGAAATCCATCACAAGAATTTTCCTTTCAATTTTCAACAGGTATAATGCCTTGGATTAAGGACTTCTGTACATATTTACATGTAATTACTTGTCACCCTTTGATAATTGGGGACACATTTGCACATCGGTACACGGGGACATCCCATGACTCCAAGGAAGCTTTCATAATTATGACTAAGGGTTTGCTTACTTCCTTTGCTGCCTCCTTTAATATAACTGGATAGATCCCATCCACCCCAGGTACATTTCTTATGTTCAGTTTCAACCATTTCTCCTCCATTTGCTCTCAGTTATTACAAAATCATTTTTCTCACTGCCAGAGGTTGATAAGCTTCTGACCTCCACTTCCCTACATTCACTTTCCCATCTGCAAATGTAGATAAAAAATACTCATTCAGTTTGTCAGTTACATCAGCAGGTTCATCAACAATTGAACAGTCGATGTCAAGTGGACCAACCTGATTCATCCCCTTCCTTCTAGACTTTACATAAGTAAAGAAGTCTTTGCTGTTTTCTTTGCATCCTTTGCCAACAATTTCTCGTAATCTGCCTTTGCTTGCCTAACCTCCTTTGTGACTTGATTACAAACTAGCTTATATCTATGTCTTCTGTGTCGCCTGATAATTTATATGCATCCAGTGCATTTTTCTTCTCTGCCACAAGTCTCATTAGTTCATCTGCCATCCATTTATGCCTAAATCTTGAACAGCATTTCTTAATTGGTATGAAAAGTCTAGTAGCTTTTAAGATTACTTCCTTCAATGCTTCCCATTTAGATTCTGCTGTTGGTAACATCATCAGTTGGGCCACTGTATAGAATTTAATAACTGTCCGAGACCACCTTAGTGACACCTGTGATAGCAGTTTCCATATATCATTTTCAAAAGCCCATGAACTATCCTGGTAGCGTGTCTACATTACTCAGAGCATGTCATATCTGACTGCACAATTACTCCTAGGTCTTTTTCATTTTCCACTACGCTGAGTGTAGTACCATACAGTTGGTGGACAGGAATGAGCTTAACTATGTTAATCATGGGTTACTCCTATCCATATGCAGTACTTTATCAACATTAAACTTCGACTGCCATTTTTCAGTTTATCTGCCTAATTTTTCTAGATCTTGTTGCAGTAGCATACCTTGATTACTGTCATTAACCATCCTGCCAATTTTTGTATCATCTACAAACTTGGATATTATGTCTAATAAACAATGACAACTTTCAGTATTATTGGTCTTTTCAAAGAATTATTTTGCTGTTTGCACTGAAATGGCTCATTATCAATATCATTAATAAATACAGAAAACGACAATGGGCCAAGCATCTGAACACTGAGAATTCAGCTAATAACATCAGTCGTATGAACAGCACTCTTCATTAATAACCACTCTCTGTATTCTCTCACCAAACAATCCCTTTATCCAAAGCAGTAACTTGCACTTAATTCGACTGCTCAAATTTATACAATAGTTGTTTTTTTTTTTTTTTTTTTTATGTACAACAGTATCAAAAGTTTTCCCAAAATCCAAGAATATCAAAATTATTTTTTGCATCCTTTGTTACTGCATCATAGTATCCAATCAGATTGGTCTGACAAGACTGCTGTGATTGCATCATAATTGCAATTCTATGTGGTCCTGCATTGCATCTTTATTAATAATTATGGTGTCAGCCAATGACATCATAATTTTCCCTGGAATAGAAGTTAATCTTAATGGTCGGAAATTGCTTATGTCACCTTTTGATATCCTTTCGTGAATTGGGAAAGATTTGCACATCTCCAATCCATAGGGACCTCCCCTCTCAGTTATCACAAAATCATTTAGCTTCCTGTTAAAGTCTAATAAACTTCTAGCATTCCTTTCCATAAAGAATTATCATATGTGAATACAGATGCAAAATATCTATTTATTTTGTAAACAGCCTGAGCAGGATCATCAATATTTAGACCATCAACACCAAGCATGCCAATGTAATTCAACCTGTTCGTTCTACTGTTAAAATAAGCAAAGTTTTTGCTGCTTTTCTTTGCCAGAGACTTCTTGTAATCTGCCTTAATTGCCTAACCTCCTTTTTGACTTGACTGCAGCCTAGTTTATATCTACCACAGGCCTCTGTATTACCTGATACTTTATAAGCATCTCATTCATTTTTCTTATCAGCCGCAAGTCTCATCAGTTTATCTGACATTCCTAGGTCTAAGCCTTAAACAGCATTTCTTAGTTGGTATGAAAAACCTAGTAGCTTCTGCAATTACTTCCACGAATGCTTCCCATTTAGAATTTGTTGCTGGTAACGGAATCGGTTGGTCCTACTTGTATGTAATTTAAAAACTATCTGAGAATGTTGTCGTCACCCTTACAAAAGCAAAAGCCCTCACAATTACCCTTGACAATAGTTGTCTTTAAGTAAATCCCACATCACTACACTATGATCACTGTCATTCAGTGGGTCTTTTACCCGCAGATTCTTAACTCTTTCATTTTCCTGGTGTTTATGTCACACCAAACTGACTCAACATTGCCAGTTTGTCCCACTTGCATAAAATTTAAAAACTGAGTCCCCTTAATCCTTACAAAAGCAAAAATACTTCCCTTTACCATAGATGGTAGTTACACCCATAAATAAATCATATATAAATACCACCTACTGATCACTGCCACCGAATGGTTCTTAATGCATGAATAATCACCATTGATAATCAGATCAAGACTATTACTCTCTCTTGCTGCCCTCTCACATGCTTCTGTACAAAACATGAGTGAGGTTCCAGACAATATCTGCAAAGTTAACCCAACCCCTCCATTATAAAAAATTCATATTTACTGGTCCACAATATTTCCCTGTATACTTTGTGATACTCATCATAGTATCAGGCTTATAACACACTCCTGTTCTTTTTGTTTTCCCAAAGCCTGTCACACCAAACTGACTCAACATTGCACTGGCCACATGTTGACTGGATACCCTGTCTTAGATTTAATACTCCTCTTAACTAATAGCATCGATGCTTCTGTCCTGTTTGTCCTTAATGTACACACTGTACTCCCCATTCCTTAGATAACTAGTAGAAAACTTACTTCTTACCCTAATGGTAGCCAAGCATTCTGATCTCCTGTCAAAGCTATTGGCCACAACTTTTGCCCATCTCTGCCAAAACTAGATGGTTCTATTGTCACTTCACCGAAGGATAAAGTTGACTTGCTAGTATCCCATTTTTATTCGAACTCATGTATTAATGATCTTGGTAAAACACCTCCCACCATGCCCCATTCAATGCCTCCTGTGGTCTTCTGTCAAAAGGATGTCAGAAGGATTTTGACGAATCTCAATGCTAAGAAAGCTCCATGACCTGATGGTATTTCTCCACTTGTTCTCAAAACCTGCACTCCTGAACTTCAGTTCTTTGCTGTATTTTTTCACTTTCTTATTCCAAAGATGTTTTTCCTTCTCTTTGGGAATTTCCTCATATCCAGCCAGTTCCTAAAAAGGGTGACAAATCCCTCCATCAAATTATCATCCCATTGCAATTACTTCTACTCTTTCTAAAGTAATGCGGAAATCAATTAACCGCCAACTCAAACTATCTAGAAATCTTCCATCTAATCAATGATCATCAGTATGGATTCTGTCAGTGTCGATCCAATGGCGATATTCTGGCTTATGTTACACATTTATTAACAAATTCAATGGAAAAGTTCGGTGAAACACAAGCAGTTGCTCTTGACTTCTCAAAGACTTTTGATCGTGTTTGGCATAAAGGTCTTCTAAACAAGCTTCCATCTTATGGTTTTCCATCTGTTTTTTGTAATTGGTAACCCAGTTTCCTCTCTGACTGCTCACTGAGAGTGATGGTAGATGCGTCTCTGTCTTAGTAACGGCCGCATGGTGCAAGAAAGCTAATAAATAAAAAAATAAATAAAATAAAATAAAAAGGAAATTAAACCTATCATCCTATACGCTTCCCTTACCCGAAAGTACTATCCAGATGACCTTTGAATTTCCCCAAACTATCGGCCTCTACCACCCATGAAGGCAACTTATTCCAGTAATTTATAACTCGCTGGCTAAAATAAAACTTCCTGCAATCCAATCTAAAAATTTCCTCCCGTAACTTGAATTTATGTCCCCTAGTTCTAGCATCATTTATAATCTTGAAAATTTTATCCTCATTCATTTTACTGATGCCTGTCAGAGCCTTAAACACCTCAATCAAATCTCCTCTAAGGTGTCTAGTTTCCAAACTCTGCAACCCACATATTCGAAGTCTTTCTTCATAAGGACGCCCTTTTGCCGATCTCATCAGGCGAGTTACCCTTCTTTGCACCCTTTCAAGAAGCTCGATGTCTTTCTTTAGGTGCGGTCTCCATACTTGAACACAGTATTCCAAGTGTGGTCTAACGTAAGCCTTATATAATGGGATTATCACGTCCCTATCTTTCTTGCAAAAGTTCGATAGGACACCATGGGCCTTCCTTGCAACCTGTTTACAATGCTCAGAGAATTTCATGTCTGACCGTATCGTAACACCCAAGTCCCTTTCCTCCAGTACTGGGTTTAGTTGAACTCCACCAAGTGAATAAGTTATTTTGGGATTACTGTTTCCCAGGTGTAATACCTTACACTTTGTTGGATTAAAGCACAGCTGCCATTTTTCTGACCATTCCTGAAGTCTATCTAGGTCTCTCTGAAGAAGCTCAGCTTGACAGTGATCATTAACTACTCTACCAATTTTAACATCATCTGCAAATTTAGACATCACGCCCTCTATCCCTTCATCAATGTCGTTTATGAAAATTAAAAACAACAGTGGTCCTAATACTGATCCTTGGGGAACCCCACTTCTTACATCAACCCAATCTGAGGAATAGCCATTTATCACAACCCTCTGCCTCCTGCCCTGAAGCCATCCTTCTATCCATCTAAGGATTTTCCCAGTGATTCCAACCTGTTCCAGCTTATAAAGCAATCGCTCATGTGGGACTGAGTCAAAAGCTTTGCTGAAATCTAAATACACAATGTCGAAATTATTCCCTAAATCCAGCTCATGAGTGACCCTTTCGAAATAGCGAAACAGATTTGTTAAACATGATTTTCCCTTTACAAAACCGTGCTGAGTATCCTTGAGAATTTCAATTCGATCCAAATGATCCTGAATTCCACCCTTGATCATTGCCTCCATGATTTTCCCTACTACTGAAGTCAGACTGACAGGTCGATAATTTCCAACTTCACTTTTAGAGCCACCCTTATGTATGGGAGATACATTTGCACTTTTCCAATCCAAGGGAATCTCCCCAGAGTCTAGTGATGCTTGCATAATTAGACCCAATGGTTCAATGCACTCGCTTGCCCCCTCTCTTAAGATTATAGGGTATATTCCATCAACTCCAGGAGCCTTACTGGTCTGTAGGCTCGAAAGTTTTTTCATTAAATAATCTTGCGAAATTTCAATATCATTAATTACATATTTTTTAACTTCGCTCCCACAATTTCCCATTCCCACAAAAGGCTTTTCATTTGTAAATATCGTTGCAAAATAACTGTTGAGTTCATCTGCAATCGCAGCTGGTGTATTTATTACTATCCCCTTTCCCTTACATAAAGGTCCGATCTGGTTTGTCCTGCTCTTCTTGGCATTTATATATGTGAAGAATTCTTTATCCCCCCTCTTTGCTCTGTTTGCTAGTGATTTCTCATAAACTGCCTTTGCCTGTCGAACCTTTTCTGTGGCTCTATTACACATCACCTTGTAGCTGTTATAGGCTTCAGTACTTTTTATTGCTCTGTAACCTTTCCATGCCACCTTTTTCTGCTCAAGTAATGTGCCAATTTCACTATTCATCCAACTTGGAACCCTTCTCGTGGAGTATTTTTTTAATGGTATATACGCATTCAAAGCATCTGCGATTAATGCTTTAAAAGCGATATCTACCGAAGTTAATAGAGGCCATGTAGTACCTTAAGGCATCGTAATTTCCTTTTCTGAAATTAAAACCCATTCCTTTGCCTTTTACTTCTGCTACCTCTCTCGTCATCATCCACCGTAGAACTCCGTGATCACTTCCTGCTACTGGTTCCTCTACTGTCAGCCCTGTTATGTCATCTGATTCATGTGTGATGATGAGGTCTAGGATATTCTTTTCTCTAGTACTTTCCCTGACATGTTGATACAAATAACAGTCATCTAGTTGATTTAAAAATTTTGTTCCCCATGTCGAGTTTCCTTCCCATTTACGCCAATCAATTAGAGGCAAATCGAAATCACCCATAATAAGGCATTGACGCTTACTTGCCCATTCCATTTGCATGTAGAGGCTTTTGTCATAATCTTCACAATCACCTGGTCTGTAGCTTACTCCTACTCGCATTATACCTTTGTTTCCAACTATCTCACACTATACAGACTCTATACTAGCATGTGAAATGTCTGAATCCGGGAAAGCTACTTATCTGTTAAGTTCTTATCTGTTACCCCACCACCCCTTCTATCTAACCTATCCTTCCTAAATACATTATACAAGCTGTACTGAAACTCATAATCCCCAATTTCCGGGTGGCACCACGTCTCTGTAAGCCCTATTATGTCCGCGTTACTTGTTTTAACCAGCAGTTCGAATTCGCTCATTTTATTGACGACACTTCTAATGTTACTGTATAAACAATTAAGATTTACTGTTCTTGTATATTTAACAACCCTAACACAACCCTTGAAGATTTTTAGGCTCTCTTCCCTGATATTAGCTATCCGCTCACGTGAAACGTCTTTGCCCCCCAGAACATTTAGATAATACGTCCAATTGGGGTAACAGATAAGAACTCTTAAGGTATGTGCAAGAGTTACATCGACCAATATTATCAGATAAACGCGTATCAGTATTACCCACATAACCCCTAAATAGCAGTTTCCCTGAACCTTTAAGGTATCCTCAATAATACTGGCAAAAACTTTTGCACCACCTTTGTTTAAGTGTATCCCATCTCTACAAAACAAATTCCTTCTACCTACAAGTGTGGGCCATGCTGATAGAAATTTACCCCCTAAAGCCTTGCAGATTCCTTCAAGTCTTGAGTTAATCCACAAGGCTCTTAACATATAATCCCTCCTATCGTGTCTGGGCAGAATTGCAGACACATAGACATTATGGCCTAGCTCGCGACATTTCCTCAGCATGGTCCTGTAAAAGGTCTTCTAAGTTGTCCACTAATGCTGGTGTCCCCCAAGGTTCAGTTCTTTCCCCCACTCTTTTATTCTGATATATTAATGACCTTTTTCCATTGACTGGAAATCCTATCCATAGTTTTGTTGATGATAGCACATTGCATTTCAGTTTCCAGTTTGAGAAACCTCACCCTGCTCAATCAGCTTCAACTTCTTGAATATCTACTACCAATTCCTTAAATGT
This sequence comes from Mastigoproctus giganteus, assembly GCF_048544385.1. Taxonomy (NCBI): domain Eukaryota; kingdom Metazoa; phylum Arthropoda; class Arachnida; order Uropygi; family Thelyphonidae; genus Mastigoproctus; species Mastigoproctus giganteus. The sequence goes on from NC_143580.1 coordinate 81,234,982, forward strand.
GGATCGCCAGGTAATTCTCCAGTGTGGCAAATACAACTTAGTTTATTTCAATCCTTCTAAAATTCAGTATTGTCTTATATCTCGCAAAAAAGGATTCTTCTGCTCCTATGCTTATCTTGGTGACACTCTGATTTCTAGGCAAAATGATATATATCTTTTGGGGATAACCCTGACTTCTAATCTCTCTTGACACAAGCACATACAAATATTGCTTCCTCTGCAGGTTTTCTCTTTTGTCCCTAGCATTACTTTTCTTACAAGCAGCTGCTCACTCTGTACAAATTGCAAATCCGCCCTACCATGGAATATTCTTCCCACATCTGGTGCGACGTTACCAAAACCTCTCTCAGACTTCTAGATTCCATTCAGAAGAGGGCAGTTAGGTTAATTAATGACTCATCTCTAGCAAAGTCTCTACACTCGCTTTCTCAAAGATGTACTGTTTCTGCTGCATGCCTTTTCTATAGATTAGCATTAGTAAAGGCATTTTATGCAAGAAAGCAAGCTTATGCATGCAGTATCAGCCAAAAAAAAAAAAAAAAAAAAAATCCACTTCCTCTTCACCCCTCTGTTCATTTGAAATACCTGTCCGGCTGAGCCTTAAACTTATTTAGGATATCAACTTCCACAACAAGGGATGGAAGTCTGTTCCACTAACCAACCACCCAAGGCTAAATGCAAATTTCCGCACGTCTATTCTACATCTGTCTTTCCTCAATTTGAATTTATGCCCTCTCAGGTGATTATTCTGAGCAAGAGGAAGAATCCCATCAGCAGTGAGCATGCTTAAACCATTCAACCCACCTCCATCAGATCACCTCGCTGGTGCCTAGTCTCCAGACACTGTAATTTGCAAAAATTAAGCATTTCTTCGTAAGAGCACCCCTTTGTTCCATTCACTAATCTTGCTGCCCTTCTCTGTACTCGTTCCAGCATCTCTACATCCTTCTTGAAATGCGGCATCCAGACCTGGATACAGTACTCTAGGTGTGGCCTGACCATTGCCTTATACAAGGGAATAATCACCTCCTTATCCCTGCTAGAAAAATTCCTATATATCATTGACAATACACCATGAGCTACTCTTGCAGCCCATCTGCACTGCTCAGAGAACTTCATATCTGCCTGCACAACCACCCCCAGGTCCCTTTCATTCTCTACCACTGTCAGTGTAATACCACAGAGTTGATAGGTTGCTCTGGGGTTGCTGTTTCCCATATGTAGTACTTTACATTTGTCAATGTTAAACTTCATTTTCCACTTCTCAGCCGATCTGCTCAACCTTTCCAGATCCTGTTGCACTAGCATAGTGTCAGTAGTGTCCTTGACAAACCTGCCAAACATCGTATGTCTGCAAACGTGGACATTAAGCTTGATATACCATCATCAATATCATTTATAAATACAGAAAACAATAATGGACCCAACACTGAACCCTGAGGGACTCCACTAATAACATTAGTCCACGATGAGCAGTGTCCACTGATTACCACTCTCTGTCTTCTCCCCCTCAACCACCCCTTTATCCATAGCAGCAATTTGCTTCCAATACCACACTGCTCCAATTTGTGCAACAGTATCAAAAGAGTTTCTAATATCCAAGTATATAATATCAAAGTTATTCCCTGCATCCAGTTCTTTTGTGACTGCATCATAGTATCCAATCAAATTGGTCAGGCAAGACTTCCCCTTAATAAAACCATGCTGTGTCCAAGCTATAACTGAAGTCTTGTCTAGATGATCCTGCAGTGCTTCTTTAACCAGTGCCTCCATTAATTTTCCTGGAACATAAGTTAAACTCACAGGTCTATAATTACTTGTGTCAGCCTTTGTCCTTCTTTGTGAATTGGGGTCAGATTTGCACATCTCCAGTCTGTGGGTACCTCCTCTGAGTCCAAGGAAGCTCTCATACTTATGGCTAAGGGTTTTCTTACTTCCTTTGCTGCCCCCTTTAATATAACTGGATAGATCCTACCCACCCCAGGTGCCTTTCTTGTGTTTATCTTCAACAATTTCTCCTCCACTTTACTCCCAGTTATAACAAGATTCTCTAGCTTACTGCCAGAGTTGAATACACCTCTGGCATTCCCCTCGCTGAATAACTCCTCATGTGTGAATGTCGATGCAAAATATTCATTTAGTTTTTTAGCTACCTGAGCAGGATCATCAACAGTTGACCCATCGATATCAAGTGGACCAATCTGATTAATCCCCTTCCTACTAGAGTTTACATAAGTAAATAACTCTTTGCTGTTTTTCTTTGCATCTCTTGCCAAAGATTTCTCGTAATATGCCTTCGCGTGCCTAACCTCCTTTGTAACTTGGTTACAGATCAACTTGTATCTATCATAGGCTTCCATGTCACCTATTAATTTGTATGTATCCCATGCATTTTTCTTCTCTCCCATATGTCTCATTAGTTCATCTAACATCTGTTTAGGCCTAAACCTTGAACAGTATTTCTTAGTTGGTATGTAAAGCCTAGTAGCTTCCAAGATAAGTTCTTTGAATGCTTCCCATTTTGAATTTGCTGTTGGTAACATCAGCAGTTGGTCCCACTGTATAGAATTTAAATACTGTCTCAGTCCATCCTAGTCACCTTTACGAAAGCAATAATCCTTCCCTTTACTCCTAATGGTAGTTACCTCTTTGAGTAAATCCCACTTCAGCACACTGTGATCAATGCCACCTAGTGGTTCATTTATCTGCAGATTCATAATTAGCATTAGCATTAGCAGAGGCATATAATGCAAGAAAGCAAGCTTATTCAGCATCAGCCAAAAAAAAAAAAAAAAACCCACTCCCATTTCACCCCTCTGTTCGTTCGAAATACCTGTCCAGTTGAGCTTTAAATTTGTTTAGGCTATCAACTTCAACAACAAGTGATGGAAGTCGGTTCCACCAACCAACCACCCACTGGCCAAAGGCAAATTTCCGCACATCTATCCGACATCCGTCCTTCCTCAATTTGAATTTATGCCCTCTTAGGTGATTATTCTGAGCAAGATGAAGAATCCCATTGGCATTGAGCATGCTCAAACCATTCAAAGCCTTATACACCTCTATCAGATCACCTCGCCGGTGCCTAGTCTCCAGACTCTGTAATTTGCAAAACTTAAGCCTTTCTTCGTAAGAGCAACCCTTTGTTCCATTCACTAATCTTGTTGCCCTTCTCTGTACCCGTTCCAGCAGCTCTACATCCTTCTTGAAATGAGGCCTCCAGACCTGTATACAGTACTCAAGATGTGGCCTAACCATTGCCTTATACAAAGGAATAATCACCTCCTTATCCCTGCGAGAAAAATTCCTGTAAATCATTGACAAGACACCATGAGCTACTCTTGCAGCTCGTCTGCACTACTCAGAGAATTTCATATCTGCCTGCACAATTACCCCCAGGTCCTTTTCATTCTCCACCACTGTCAGTGTAGTACCGCAGAGTTGATACGTTGCTCTGGGGTTACTGTTTCCCATATGTACTACTTTACATTTGTCAATGTTAAACTTCATTTGCCACCTCTCAGCCCATCTGTTCAACCTTTCCAGATCCTGTTGCAGCAGCATAGCGTCAGTAGTGTCCTTAACGAGCCTGCCAACCTTTGTATCATCTGCAAACTTGGACATTAAACTTGATATCCCATCATCAATATCATTCATAAACACCGAAAACAACAACGGACCCAACACTGAACCCTGAGGAACTCCACTAATAACATTAGTCCACGTTGAGCAGTGTCCATTGATTACCACTCTCTGTCTTCTGCCACTCAACCAACCCCTTATCCATAGCAGCAATTTGCCTCCAATGCCACACTGCTCCAATTTGTGCAGCAGTCTTCCATGTGCAACAGTATCAAAAGCCTTTCTAAGATCCAAATATATAATATCAAAGTTATTCCCTGCATCCAGTTCTTTTGTGACTACATCATAGTATCCAATCAAATTGGTCAGGCAAGACCTGCCCTTAACAAAACCATGCTGCGTCTGAGCTATAACTGAATTCTTGTCTAGATGATCCTGCAGTGCTTCTTTAACCAGTGCCTCCATTAATTTACCTGGAACAGAAGTTAAACTAACAGGTCTATAATTACTTATGTCAGCCTTTGATCCTCCTTTGTGAATTGGTGTTACATTTGCGCATCTCCAGTCTATGGGTACCTCCCCTGAGTCCAAAGAAGCTCTCATAATTATGGCTAGGGGTTTGCATACTTCCTTTGCTGCCTCCTTTAATATAACTGGATAGATCCCATCCACCCCAGGTGCCTTTTTTATGTTTATCCTCAACAATCTCTCCTCCAATTTCCTCTCAGTTATTACAAAATCATCCAGCTCACTGCCAATGTTTACTTTACCTACATCATTCTCCTTCCTGAATAACTCCTCATGCGTGAATGTAGATGCAAAATACTCGTTTAGATTGTTAGCCACCTGAGCAGGATCCTCAACTGTTGAACCATCAATATCCAGTGGACCAATCTGATTCATCCCTTTCCTTCTTGAGTTCAAATATGTAGAGAACTCTTTTCTGTTTTTCTTTGCATCCTTTGCCAAGGATTTTTCGTAGTCTGCCTTTGCCTGCCTAATCTCCTTTGTGACTTGGTTACAGACCAACTTATATCTATCATAGGCTTCCATGTCACCCATTAATTTGTATGTATCCCATGCATTTTTCTTCTCTGCCACATGTCTCATTAATTCATCTGACAACCATTTAGGCCTAAACCTTGAACAATATTTCTTAGTTGGTATGTAAAGCCTGGTAGCCTCCAAGATTAGTTCCTTGAATGCTTCCCATTTTGAGTTTGCTGTTGGTAACATCATCAGTTGGTCCCACTGTACAGAATTTAAATACTGTCTCAGACCATCATAGTCGCCTTTACGAAAACAAAAACCCTTCCCTTTACCTCTGATGGTAGTTACCTCCTTGAGTAAATCCCACTTCAACACACTGTGATCACTGCCACCTAGTGGTTCATTTATCTGCAGATTCTTAATGCATGAAGAATCACTACTGATAATCAGATCAAGAGTATTGCTCCCTCTTGTTGCCTCACGAACATGCTGATGTAGAAAACAATCATCCAATAAATCCACAAAAGCCTTGCTAGTGTGCGAGTGACCAACCCACAAATTCCAGTCAATATCTGAGAAATTAAAATCCCCCATTATAAGACTCTCTGATTTACTGGCCCACTCTATTTCCCTGTACAATATCTTATTATACTCATCAGAGTCATTAGGCCTATAGCACACTCCTACTCTCAATTTTGATTTCCCTATGCTTATGTCACACCAAACTGACTCGACACTGCCCTGTCCATCGATGTCGACTGGCTTCGCTTCCTTGGACTTTATGTGTTTCTTAATTAATAGCATAACCCCTCCTCCCCTCCTGTCCTGTCTATCCTTTCTATACACATTGTATTCCCCAAATTCCAGTTCCACATTACTTATATCTGTGTGACACCACGTCTCTGATATCCCAACAATATCTGCCTTTGATGTTTTGAGCAATACCTCAAATTCATCAAATTTATTTACCAAACTCCTAGCATTGGTGTACACGCAGGTATACATGCACCTGTTTCTATTCTTAGCTACCCTAACACAACCCATGTGTTTACTTGTACCGCAATGACTACCAGCAGTCTCTGAAATATCCTGCATCTTGTTTTCCAGGCTTCTGCTCATTTCAATAGAAGCAGTGCAAGAATCACTTCCACCTCTGCCAGTGGCTACTGTTAATATATTAGTCCTTGTATCCCCCCCAACTAGCAGTTTTCCGACCCACCTAACACTGCCTCGACAGCATCAGCAAAAATTCTTGCACCCTTTCTATTTAAGTGTATCCCATCCCTGTAGAAGCAATTTCTCCTGTTAACAAGTACAGTCCAGGCTGAAAAAAATTCTACCCCTTGAGCCTTGCACAATCCCTCCAGGGCGAATTGATCGACAAGGCTCTCATCATATACTCCCTCCTATCGTGTCTGGGCAGAATTGCAGACACTTTCAAGTTCAACCCTAATTCATGGCTTTTTTTCAACAGTGACCTGTCCTTGCTAAGTAATTCCGCCGGTCTCCTACTCTTAATATCATTAGTGCCAACGTGTACAACTATATCACCTTTGTGCCCTTAAAAGATGATATCCTCTCTACAACGTCATCAACCTTTGCCCCTGGCAGACATACCCTGGTCCTATTCCACCTATCCTTTTTACAAAGCATGTTCCCCGTTTCCCTGACAATAGAGTCACCAACAACTACTAGTTCCTGTGGGACTAGCGCATTCTGCCTAGGGGGCTGCCTCTGTGTTGCCTGATGACCAAGTGCAAGCTCTGGCGTTGATGTGGGCAGCTGAGAGCTTGATGGGCCCCTCAATTTATTTCCTTCGAGGGCATCCACCCTGTCCTTCAAGCTCTCATAAAGGCCCATAACAACGCTGAGTTGTCGCCTGATTTCCTTGCACTCCTTACATCGTGCACACACAGAGACATCCCCCTTGGCAGTATCATGTCCCGTACCCGATTGCTCCGCAAACATCAAGCAAACAGTGCATTTTAAAAGACTGTGATTCAGAGGGCAACTGCCCCCCCTCAGTTCTCCCCTGAACCACAGCACTCCCATTAGCTTGAGCCTTTTGCTTTGCTGCTCTGGTCGGAGTCATGATTCCGATTTAATTCAATAAAATTCAAAACAAAAATTAAATCCTTAAGTTATATCCCAAAACAGTTATGTTATATATATATTTTTTCGGTATCTAGTGTTTTCTACGAGTTCCCTTTATACAACTTCCGTATCACGTGTACCACTATAGTTATGTATTAATTATTTGTTACGATTAAGTCGTTATATATATATAGAGTTAAAAATACAATTTAATTGACAATAAAGTTTATCAAGATTAATAGATTTACTGATTAATTGACAATATTATATTATGCACTATACTACACTAAGCTTATGCTATCGTGTAAAAATGGCGGGAATTCACGAATGGTATTTCTACGGACTCGTAAGTATTGATTAGCTTCCAAATCTCGCTAACTCAATTTAGAATAAACTAAGGATCCTAACTAGGTCTATAATCTACTTATAGAAGATAATTTGATATAACAATTGGTTAATAAATCGACTAAATTTGGTGAAAAAAAAAAAAAAAAAAAAAAGACCTCTCGTTCAATTTGTGACACGTGGATTTGATACCGATACTAAGTAATAACTACAAAATCTCTGTCTAAGTTAAACTTTAAACTAAGTATCGTAACTAGGAATATAAAGCTACTCTAGAAAATAAGTTAATATGACAATTTAAACTAATAAAGCAGAAAATAAATCAGGAAAAACTTCTCTGTTTCAAGAGCTTTAAGGAGCAACAGCCGCACAGGCTAACCTCGCACCCAGACTCATTCATGAAGAATCACTACTGATAATCAAATCAAGAGTATTACTCCCTCTAGTTGCCTCCCGAACATGCTGACGTAGAATCCAATAAATCCACAAAAATCATCCAATAAATCCACAAAAGCCTTGCTAGTGTGTGAGTGACCAGCCCCCAAATTCCAGTCAATATCTGGGAAATTAAAATCCCCCATTATAAGACTCTCTGATTTACTGGCCCACTCTATTTCCCTGTACAGTTTCTTATTATACTCATCAGAGTCATTAGGCCTATAGCACACTCGTACTCTCAATTTTGATCTCCCAATGCTTATGTCACACCAAACTGACTCGACGCTGCACTGTCCAGCGATGTCGACTGGCTTCACTTCCTTGGATTTTATGTGTTTCTTAACTAATAGCACAACCCCTCCTCCCTTCCTATCCTGTCTATCCTTTCTGTAGACGTTGTACTCCCCAAATTCCAGCTCTGCATTCCTTATATCTGTGTGACACCATGTCTCTGAAATCCCCACAATATCTGCCTTTGATGTTTTGAGCAATACCTCAAATTCATCAAATTTATTTACTAAACTCCTAGCATTGGTGTACACGCAAGTATACACGCACCTGTTTCTATTCTTAGCTACCCTAACACAACCCATGTGTTTACTTGTACCGCAATGACTCCCAGCAGTCTCTGAAATATCCTGCATCTTGTTTTTCAGGCTTCTGCTCATTCCAATAGAAGCAGTCCAAGAATCTCTTTCACCTCTGCCAGTGGCTCCTGTTAATCTGTTAGTCTATGTCTCCCCCCCCCAAGCTAGCAGTTTTCCGACCCACCTAACACTGCCTTGATAGTATCAGCAAATATTCTTGCACCCTTTCTATTTAAATGCATCCCATCCCTGTAGAAGCAATCTCTCCTGTTAACAAGTACAGTCTAGGCTGAAAAAAATTCTACCCCTTGAGCCTTGCACAATCCCTCCAGGGCCGAATTGATCGACAAGGCTCTCATCATATACTCCCTCCTATCGTGTCTGGGCAGAATTGCAGACACTTTCAAATTCAACCCTAATTCACGGCTTTTCTTCAACAGTGACACCTGTACTTGTTAAGTAATTCTGCCGGTCTCCTACTCTTGATATCATTAGATACTTCCATGGGCACTGTTCTTCTGAATTGGCTTCTACAATTCCCGCTCTCTCTTTCAAAAGAGTCCGAACACATGGTGCCACCAGCCAACATCCATTTACTATCCATCTTCGAACTCACAGAATCAATTTTTCATCTTCCTCGGTTATTCATTCAACTGCTGATTTCTGGAACAACCTTCCTTCATACGTATTTCTTGAAAATTACAGTCTATATAAGTTCAAGTCTAATGTCAACAAATGTCTTCTTTCATCTTCTCAACCTCCAACATATGCAAGGTACTAAGTACTATAGGTTCTAATACCTCTCCTGTTTTGAATTTTCATTAAAAAAAAAAAAAAAAAAAAAACCCTAGAAACTATAAGAAAATTTCCTGAAAAAGTGAAAATGTAATAAAATACCAAATACCCAGTTATACTAAAAATAAATTTAATGCTCTTATAATTTATTAAATTTATATCTATGGTACCTCCAGATGACTGCTCTCAACAAAAAAAAAAAAAAAAAAAAAAAAAGTGGCTAATGCACTCATCAATTTTATTATGCCATTTAATTAACACCTGCATTGCCACACGTGTGGCACGTCACCTCAGATGCACATCCTGCATCTGAGGTGATGGACTGCCTGTGCCATCTCTAACTTACGAACCACACCGCAGTTATCAGCAGTCAGTGAATACCCGAGAAGCATTTTAAAATGTGTAATACTATGTATTACACATTTTTTTAAAACAAATATTTATATAAACATCCTGTCATTTTTAATATGAGTAAGTGGCTGAAGAAATGTCCACCTAACGAGTCGAGTGATGTGCAGCCTAGTACAAGTAGAGATAATGGAAATAATAGTGATAAACACCCTGTCAATGGGCAGACTGACAGAATGGAAAAGAAATCCAAAACCTCTTGGAGAAGGCAGTATTATGAAGATTATTTAAAATTTAGTTTTATCTGCAATAACCGCATGCAATTGTGCATTATCTATTTTGAAACGTTGTGAAATGAATGCATGAAACTGTTGAAATTGAAACATCACTTAGATTATGTGACTTGTTTTGAGACTTGTTGATTCATTATTTGACAGCAAGTCATCTCTAGTGGCAATTCACACTAGAGATGAATGGGTATGTATGTCTATTCCCCTTTCATTCATGCTCTTTGCTGATTTTTATTCCCCATTTGATCATCATCAGCCATTTTCAATCCACTGCAGGATGAAGGCCTCTCCAGCAACTTTCCAGTTCCTTCTGTTTTGAGCACTGGCCATCCATTTACTACCCACAACCTCATGAATTTCACTATCCATCTCCGCCTTTGTCTTCCAGGTTTTCTTCTAGCTCCTCTTGGATACCATTCTGTTATTTTCTTAGTCCATCCGTCATCATGTCTTCGAGTTATTTGTCCTGCCCAAGACCATTTTAGTTCTTTAGTTTTGATAAGAATGTCCTTTATTTGAGTTTGCTGCCTAATCCATGTGTTTCTCTTCTTATCTAACAGTCTGATTCCCAATATAATTCGTTCCATTCTTCGCTGTGTAGTTCTCAGCTTCTCTTCCATTCTTTTGGTGAGTGCCCAAGTTTCACTTCCATAAGTCATGGTCGGGAGTATACATTGGTCCATTATTTTACGTTTCAGACAAACTGGGATATTGCTCTTCAGTATGTGACTATATTTCCTGAATGCTATCCATCCAGAATTTATTCTTCTCTTGACTTCCAGCCATTTATCATTATTACAGCTAATAACTTGTCCCAGATAAGTATATGACTCCACCTTTTCAATTACTGCTCCTTCAATCATTATTTCCCTTTCTGTGGCATACTTGTTCATCATTACTTTTGTTTTAGCCATATTCATCTTTAGTCCAAAATCCTTACTAACTGTGCATAAATGATTAAGATTTTCCTCTAATTCTTTGGGATCGTGGCTTATGACCACAATGTCATCTGAAAATCGTAAATGGTTTAGGTACTCTCCGTTCACATTGACTCTTTTCTGTGACCAGTCTAATCTTCTGAAAGCTTCCTCAAGGGCAGCAGCAAATAGCTTCGGAGACATTGTGTCTCCTTGTCGAACTCCTTTCTCGATTTTAAATTTGCTACTGCCTTTTCTAGTCTAATAAATGAGGTAGCGTTCTCGTATATTTTCTTCAAAATCATAATAATCATATATGGGGTATCTATGCCTTATCTTTCCAGTGCCCGAAACATTGCCTTATGCTGTATGGAGTCAAATGCCTTTTCATAATCCACAAATGCCAGGCATAATGGTGTTTTATATTCATTTGTTTTCTCCATTAGCTGTGATATTACGTGAAGGTGATCCATAGTTGAGAATCCTGTCCTAAAGCCAGCTTGCTGTTTCGGTTGATTCTCATCAAGTATTCTTTCTAATCTGTTAGTAATGACCCTTGTGAACAACTTTTAGATGTGGGATAACAAGCTAATTGGTCTATAATTTCCAATTTCTGATTTATCTCCTTTCTTATGCAGCAAAACTATGATTGCATTATTCCACTGCTTAGGCGTCACACCTTTTCTAATGCACTTTGTGAAGAGTCTTGCCAGTTTTTGTGTTATGTCTCTTCCTCCCAATTTTAACAACTCTACAGTAACTTCATCTTCTCCCGTGGCTTTCTGATTCTTCATTTTCTTCAATGCATGTTCTACCTCATCAGGAAGAATATCAGGTATGTCGTATGTGTTGCTACTTTGCAATCCATCTTACCCACTGCTGGTATCATTCCCCTGCTCCTTGTATAATTCTCTATAGTAGTCTTCTGCTATTTGAATTATGCCTTCTCTGCTGTTTATAAGTACACCATTGCTATTCTTCAGTTTCAGTATCATTTGTCTTTCTGTATTACTGCTCATGGCTGCTGATTTAAATCCTTTGTTTTCCCTTAATGCTTGTTCTACTTTTCTTGTGTTAAATCTTCTTACGTCCTCTCTGAGTCTCTTTCTAATCGCTTTGCATAACTCAGTATACTCAATTTTCTCCCTGTCAGTGTTTTTCTTGCTTTTCATTTGTCATCTTCAGTTCATCATGACAAGTGTTTCTTGACTAATTTTTTCTTCTTTGGATTTCTTTTCCCCTACAGGTTTTTTGGGCTTTATCACTTTCAGAAAGTTGTAATATTCCTCGTCAATATCTTGGTCCTGAGCAGTCTGCAGAAGCTCAAACACGTTCTTAAGTTCCAGTACATACTGTTTTTTCTCCTCTTCTGTTATCTCAAAGACCTTTGTATTATTTACTAGAGTCAGTTTTTTCCTTTCCTTTTCTACATCTATATCAAGTGTGCATCTTACCATTCTGTGATCACTTCCAACATTTACCTTATTCAGGACGGTAACATCATTCACAATATATCTTCTGTTAGTGAGGATGAAGTCGATTTCATTAGTAGTTAATCCATTTGGACTCTTCCATGTCCACTTTCTGTTTACCCTTTTCTTGAAAAAAGTGTTCTTTACTGACAGTCCTTGAGATTCTGCAAATTCCACAAGTCTTTTTCCTCTTTCATTTCTTTCACCAATTCCAAAATTTCCTATAGTTCCTCTTTCTGCGCTGTTTTGTCTTTTTCCAACCTTAGCATTGAAGTCTCCCATGATAATAGTGTAGTGGGTTTTCTGCTCATCTAGAAGACTCAATTTTGGTGTACGTTTCTTCAACCTCTTCATCATCATGGCTCGATGTTGGTGCATAAATCATTATAATCTTTAGCTTGTACCTCTTAGAAATCTTGAGTATTAGTCTTGACACTCTTGGTGATGCACTTTTGAATTCCAACATGTTGTTTTTAAAATATTTATGGACCAGAAACCCAACTCCACCTTCACTCCTTTCACTGTTTCCATTGGTGTACAGCAGATTTCCACTTGATAAACTTATAAGTGATTCATTTGATAAGCTTATCTTAAGTAAGACTTTCATTATTCTAGTATACTTTGTCTCAAGAACTTTGCCTATGCTCATTAAGATTCACTGCATGTTAGATGCAGAGCAAATCTGAGATGTATTACTCTATGAAAAATTTTGATTGTCCATTTAACAGACTGTAAGAATAAAATTACACTGAATATCAATAGCAAATTTTTAAAAAATTTTTAAATATTATATAAGATATCCAAAGTTCTGCAGATCTCTGGATATCTTATTTTACCTAAAAGAAATAGATAGTTATATTTAAATTTTACATTACTACATTTTCTCTAGAAAAACTACCACGCAGCCATGCATATGCTGAGGATAGAAAGGGCGAGGGGGTCATGACTTATATGATTAGAGCTTAGGTGTTGCCAGTCATGAATCTTGCATGAGGGAAGGTTTAGAATTTGTAGCTTCACCACTGTACTTTTTTTTAAAACACAATAAAGTTGTTCCTATCCCAAAGAAGTACTAAATAGGGATTTCAAATGTAAAAAACATTTATTTCTGTTTCTACTATATAACTAGCAAAATTAAAGCTCGTTTGTTGCCTGTCTTACTTCATATTGCCTAGGTAACAAATAAAGTTTTTAAATAACAAAATTTCATGACAAGACCAATGTTTAAAAATATTTCTGGGCAATTTTGTTTGATATAAATTATCACTGAAAATTATAAATAAATGATCTTTATTGTAAAGTACAAAAGTAAATGTTAAACATCTTAAAAAATATACAATTTTACAGAGTATTATTACTAATACTTATCTTGACACATGATCCTGTGTTTCAGAAGCTGTAGCAGTATGGGTAGGTTTAAGTAGATTATCTGTATTACATGTGCTATTGTTGTGGTTGCTAAACCTAGAAATTCCTTTTGTCTGACTTGTAGAGCTAGCTCTAGACCTCTGCCCTGATTTCTGTGCTGAGACTGTCCTTGATGTTTGGCCAATCAGTTCAATCTCCTCTACTGGATTCTGTGAATTTGAGGAAACAGTACCAATTTGGGAAAGTTGTGAAACATTCTTTCCAACACCAGAAAGAGATTGGCATGCTGAGGTAGGTTGTGGAGCTTGTGGAGGTGAAGAAGGTGACCCTTGTGCTGATGTTTCAGTTAGATGTCTGTCTGATGATCCCATGATTTCCTGTTGTGGACTCTGCTGCTGATGTACTTTTGAGACACAACCAGAACTGGCAGGTGATTGCACAATGGGCTGTTGGTCTTCTCTTGGAAATGGTATAATGTAATCATTTAGGGCTGCCATATGCTGTGCTTGCTGTTGCTGTTGCATTAATCTTTGAGCTGAGAGAATTTGAATCTCATCATAGGATCTGTGGCCCGCATCTGTAAATTCACTCTCAGTCATTATTATTGGAAAAAATTCCCCTTCACTCGAGCTATCAAGAGTTGGATGAAGTGGCAAAATTGGTTGATGATATGGCATTACTGTTTCTATTCCTATATATGAATTAAATGGTGCACCATATGACAACCCACTAAAACTGGCATAATCAACATTACTAGGAAGTGGTGCTGCATTAAGACATCCAGGAATAAAGCCTCCAACTTGGCCAGGAAGTATTGCACTCCCCATATAACTAATAGGCATGTATCCAGTAGGTGCAATTTGAGGCTGCATGGAAAATGGAACCTGTTGTAGTGCTGATGATGGAAACTCAGCTATTCCACTTTTTGCTTGTTGAACAATCTGATTTGTACCTAATACAGGGGAGGCATCTTTTATGGATATCTTAGCGAGGTTATTCTGAAGATGAGAATTGTCTGTCATTCCATGAGTGAAAGGAGGATTAACAAGTTTTTGTCTTTTGGTAACTGCATGAGGAAATATAAATGCTGATGAAGGGCGATGCAATAATACAGCTTGATGTAAATCCCCAGTACTAGTGGCTTTAGTGATGGTTGCTTTAGAAGCAGCTGCAAAGGATGTTGCAATAGCAGTACTCTGCTGAGAAGTATCACTGCCTCTTCGACCAACAGGAAACCAAGGATGAACTCGATTGCAAGATCGAAATAATCGTTCACGTTCCTTCCTTGTTTTACGTCTCTGATGTCGAGAAAGAGCATGAGCTAAAAATTCTTGTTCACTCATGTGAAAACTGAACTGTGAATCCAAAGACTGACGATGTCCGGCATATGAATCCAATGAAAGCTTATGCTGACTGATATCTGTGTGCGAGAGTGAGAGAGAACTGTGATAGAAGGTAAAATAAAATTTACATCGGAAATAAAATTTTCAAAAATTTAAACACACTATTAGTAATTAATTGATAATCTTTTCAATTTCAGTTTGAAAAGCAATCTAAAGTTGAAAGTATTATCAATTAGCACTTCAATCCTAAGCCACTTTTTTTTTTATATAAAAATATAAAAAATATTGAATAACTAGCTGAAGTTTTTAGCAATGCCTTTGGTATTGAGCAAGAATATGCAAACATTCTGACATACTATTTGCTCAAGCAGTCAAAGTACCTGATTAATAAAACAGATGGAATACCACCTTGTATCTAAGTAGCTTCATTAGTTTATTTATGAATAGGTTCAAGTCCGAAATTCAGCAACATTTAAAGAACTACAAACTGTTGAATAATATGAGTATACAACCCTTTAATAATAATGTCTGTTCATTTCATTTAAGGAGTTTCTTTGTACAGCAGCACTCTTGAATGTGCTTTGTACTGATATTTAGCAGCATATTTTTGAATATAGGACTCGTTTTTTAACTATTCCTATCTCAGGAGGAGTACCTGCAGATTAGAGGACCCCCCCCCCCCCCAAACAAATGACAGATGATTTTGATAACATTAGCAGAGGCATATGCTACAAGAAAGCAAGCTCATATAGCATCAGCCATAAAAAAAAAAAAAAAAAAACCACCCCTTCCCATTTCACCCATCCATTCACTCTAAATGTTTGTTTAGTTCTGCCTTGAACTTATTTAAATTGTTGACCTCCACTACAACAGATGGAAGTTTGTTCCAACTATCAACCACCTGCTGGCTAAAGGCAAATTTCCACACATCTATTTTATAATTGTCTTTCCTCAATTTGAATTTATGTCCCCTAAGGTGAGTAATTATTATTAGCCATATGGTGCAAGGAAGCGTGAGGCTTATGCTGCCCCAGCCAAAAAAAAAAAAAAAAAAAAAAAAAATTTTCCCGTGTTACCATGAGAGAGAGTGTCAGAAGTAGAAGGGAATCACCAAGAAGGCAAGAAAGAGAAAAATGATGATATCCAGCTCAGGACTTACCAAGCCCATACTCGCCAGATATAAGCCCCCTGGGGTAATCTGAGCAAGAGGAAGAATCTCATCAGCATTGAGCATGCTCAAACCATTCAAGGCCTTATGTACCTCAATTAGATCACCTCGCAGGTGCCTAGTCTCCAGATGCTGCAATTTGTAGAATTTAAGCCTTTCTTGGTAAGAGCAACCCTTTATTCCACTCATAAATCTCGTTGCCCTTCTCTGTACTCATTTCAGCAGCTCTACATCCTTCCTAAAATGAGGCCTCCAGACCTGTATGCAGTACTCAAGGTGTGGCCTGACCACTGTATTACACAAGGGGTCAGTCACCTTTTCCTTGCTAGCAAAATTCCCATATAACATAGAAATAATAAATCAAGATAGCTTCGGGCCAGTCAAAGAAGCAGGAGATACTTGCAGCATTAAAGGAAATGAATAGAAATAAAGCAGTAGGTAACAATGGAATTCAAGTGAGTTTATAAAGTTATTAGGGGAAGTGGCTTTAAGGGAATTAGAATCAGAATTATGTAGCTTTATGTATGGGCATGGGAAATGGCCAGAAGATTTTAGGACTATAGTAATGATACCAATATAAAAGAAAAGTTTGATATTGCATGTGGAAAAGATAATGCCAAGAACTTTAAAATAGACGAAAGTAAAACATGGAAGGCCTTGTTCTTCCTCTCCCCCATTCCCGAAACCAAAGTTTCAGGAATGAGGGAAGAACAAACAGCAGCAGACAAATAAGAGTAATGGGTAAACAAGCTTTTGAGAAGTGATGATGAAGTTTATGTGGGAGTTTAGGAATTGATTTAAGGAAAAGATTGATATGATGTCTGGTATGGAGTGTAGTACTTTATAAAGCACAGACATGGATACTGAGATTGGACTACAAAAGATTGGAAAGTTTTGAGACATGGGTATGGAGGAGAATGGAAAAGATAGGATGGGTCAATAAGGCAATGGTTGGGGAAACACCTTGAGTACTGCATATAATGAAAGCCTCATTTTACGAAAGATAGATCTTTTGGAATGAGTTTAAACAAGATCAAAACAATTAATCAGGGGTACCAAAAGGTATCAAGAGAGACTTCGGTTTTGCAAATTGTGGCATATGGAAACTGAGCATTTTGCATGGAGAAACAAACAAAAAAATAAAATCATTCAAGGAGACTTAAATAATTTGTTTAAGGCATTAAATCAATTGAATAAACTGAATGCTGATGACATCCTTACTCTTTCTTAGATAACTGACCATAAAAGGGACATAAATTTAAATTGAAAAAGGATTGTTGCAAAACAGATGTGTGAAAATATGCTTTCAGCCAGAAAGTAACTGATTTCTAGAATAAATTTGTATCTTTTGTTGTGGAAGTACATAGTCAGGATAAACTAAAAGAGGATTACACACTTTATTAAGAATGGATGGCCAGATGAGGAGGGTAGTATTTCTGTGTGTTTTTTAATATTTTTTTGTTGATGCCATATAAATTTGCTTCTTTGAATCACTTTTCCACCATCAATACTATCTGCTTGATCGCATTGGTCATTACACAATTACTCTATAAGAATATTCAAATTATGCTGATCAAGCAGAGGCACTTGATAAAAATACAAATAAATAACAAACAAATAAAAAATATAAACTTGATAAATATATCTATAAAAATACAGGCAGTTCCCACTTTACGAGTTCACAATTTTTTTTTTTTTTTTTTTCAAGTATCAACAAAATCGAAAATATGAAATTAATTGCAAAAAATGAATGTTAAACATTCATACATATCACATTTCAAACCATGTGTTTAGTTATACAATACAGTGCACCCCGCTTTACGGTGCCTCAGTAGCCAGGTGGGCAGGAGCAGCAGTGCGTAGCACACGCTTCTTGATTAGACTGGGGTTCAAGCCCATCACCACCAAATACGGAGGATGCAGAAAAGTCAGGGAATGACCACCGCATATCCCTGAAGCAATATGGCCTAGTTGCTAATGCTTCTAAAAAAAAAAAAATCCAACCAACAAACCCCATCGTATCGTGAAAATATCGTAATGTGAACCCAATAACACGTTGTTGTTTGGTAATTCGTTCCATGACCTTGGAAGTTGAAATTTTCGCTATATAACTCTCTAAAAGATCGTTTTTATAGTGTAAATTGTATTAGTTACCAATTCAAATCATTAAAATGCATTACACTTTCATCGTTATCATATGCTTTGTTGTAAGAACCAATTTTGAACAGCTTTGTGATATTTTTCTAAAGCACATTTCTAGAGGTCATTACCATAAAACAATAAAAACAATTTGCACTTTCCAGTTTATTGGGCTTTTCTGTTACTGCAAGCAATTATAAATGGGTAGTAAACTCCATATTATTGCATTTCTGTAGCCCAGTGGTCAGGAGCGGGAGTGCAGTAGCACACGCTCCTTGAGTAGACCGGGGTTCAAGCCCCTGACTGCTAAATACGGTCGATCTGCCAACCTGCACTGGACCAGCGTGGCAGATTATGGTCCATTTCCCTCAACGTGAATTGTTGAGGAGGCTTCCATCCTGCAGTGGGTTGATAATGGCTGCAGTTTACCTTTTTTTTTATTGCATTTGCGAAAATACCGATAGCTGGAATTGTGTGGATTTTTGCATTATTATGGTGAAATAAAGTAAAGGGGAAATGCATTTCCCCTTACTGAAATCTTCAATCGCATAAAAAACAAATAAAATTTCAGAATCTTCTCTTCATTCCTTTTTTTTATGCTTCATAAACTTGTTACTCTGCGCAAATTGTGTTAATTGCAATTTGTGCATTCAAAAAATGCTTTAAAAAAAAATTTGTGCATTCAAAAAATCCATTAAAAAATGCTTATACATGCTATTGAAATTTATAAAGAAAAGAGAAGTTATATTGGAAACAAACGCCTCTTGAAGCATTTCTGAAGAAGACCATTCTTTGTGCAACAAACCAACGAGTGCCGAGCCAATAATGAGTGATCACCGAGTGTGCATTTAGTCGATGATGATGAAAAATAAACATTCTTTAACATTTGTAAGTCGTAAATAATTTCTTTATTAGACGGCCTCCGTAACCGAGTGGGCAGGAGCGGGAGTGCAGTAGCACACGCTCTTTGAGTAGACCGGGGTTCAAGCCCCTGTCTGCTGAATACGGTCGATCTGCCAACCCGCACTGGACCAGCGTGGCAGATTATGGTCCATTTCCCTCAGCATGAATTGTTGAGGAGGCTTCCACTCTGCAGTGGGTTGATAATGGCTGCACTTTACTTTTTTATTATAATTTGCTTGATTTTACAGGCTACGTTTTCCTTTCTTTGGAGAAATCAATCATTGTTTAAACAAACTAATTAACTAACTAATTTTATTGTTGAGAATGCAACCCCTATTTTTAACATTATGTCTATGGGAAATAAGTTCCCACTTTATGAGTTTTTGCTTTACGAGCCCACACTAGGAACGAATTAACTTGTAAAGTCGGGAACTGCCTGTATTACCTCAATTGTAATTAGTCAAACCCTTGGTAGTCCTCACTGTTACTTCCTTCTTAACTGATTACAAGAATTTAATTAATACTGTAGTCAAAAGAAGTAAATTCTTGTACAGTCCAGTCCAGAAAATTCCCAAACAAGGTTAAAATTTGGGGGATTTCGGGAAGGAGGAACTAACATAAAAAGCCTACAACACTATTACATTTAGTAGCCTCTGCATTATAACAGAGAAACTACTTCATCCTAACAGTCAACTGTAATCATCATTAAACCAGCATTAAAAGATCATTTTCCTTGTTTTATGTTGGTTAATGAAGCAATTTTAAGAAATGCAAATATTATTCTGTGGTAATCCGCTTATTTTAAATTAAGTCTTTTTTAATTTTACAAAAACATAAAATATAACTACAGTACTGCCTTCTGGTCTTGAGTACCTACAGGTTGTTAACATGCTGATTTGTATTGTCACAAATGTAAACTGCAATAGATGTAATGCTGCGGCCATTTATTTTTCTTTTTTAAATTAATAATTTATCATAGAATTAAAATTTTACTGAATAAAATTCTAATTTATTTTCAGTTCAACAATGAAATAAATAATTAATTCTGAAAATGTATACACAAAATTAGGAGAAAAGCTGAAACTGTTTCAGATATTTAAGAGGGATTTCTAAGAGGACAATGAATTTGCTGATTCCTTATTTAATATAAGAAAACAAAAATGCAAACATTTAATCAAATTCAACAAACTAACAATGTTAGTCTTGTGCTTTTCACAAAGATGAATAACTGCCAACCAAAATTCAGCACATGTAATTCCAGAGAGAGAACAGCTGAAAATTCTTTCAGTGATTATGTACCATCTTTAAGAGGAAAAGCCAAAATCATGGCAAAAGTCTATTTATGATAAATTCACACAAGTGCAGATAAAAAAATATACAATTATTGTAGAGGAGGAAAAAACATTCATACTAATGAACAGAAAATAAATTGTACACTATTCATGCTTGCAGATCAACTGCTGAAATGTTGAAATACAAAAGAAAGGCTTATGGGAAGAAAAGAAAATTTAAAATTTTATGCAATCAGCTTTTAAACTGTCACATTAAACTGACCTGATGGTACATAATTAGCATTTGAAAATGTTGGGTGACAATGGCAGTGCAAAAATTATGCAATTTCAAATGCTGCAAAATTTCATGGATAGATTAAACAAGGCTATAAAATCACCTCTTGAAAGACAACCAAATTTGTTTTCAAAAGGATGTTGACAGTACAGAAGGAATTTATAAACACGATGAAGAATTTGTCAGTGAAATTAATAAATTGCTTACAAAAAAATCATTTTTATGAAAAGAAATGACTTCTTGAAGAACATTAAGTTTTTATGGTCAAAAGGAAAGTTATGTAATCATTCAATCAGTCAATGGCAAAATCCATTCTTTACAATGCAGATTCATATTGCTTTGTCAGGGAAATTAGGAAAGAAAATTTATATTTGCCTCCATGAAGCAGGAGACAAATTTAGCCAGCAATTTGCCACAAGGAAATTCAAAAATAATGTCACCAAATGTATGCCAAGATGTAAATTCTTCTAATGATATATACAGATTCTTCTAATGATATATATGTATCTGATGAACTCGTCAGATGAACTAATGAGACATGTGGCAGAGAAGAAAAATGCATGGGATACATACAAATTAATGGGTGACATGGAAGCCTATGATAGATATAAGTTGGTCTGTAACCAAGTCACAAAGGAGATTAGGCAGGCAAAGGCAGACTACGAAAAATCCTTGGCAAAGGATGCAAAGAAAAACAGAAAAGAGTTCTTTACCTATTTAAACTCAAGAAGGAAAGGGATGAATCAGATTGGTCCACTGGATATTGATGGTTCAACAGTTGAGGATCCTGCTCAGGTGGCTAACAATCTAAACAAGTATTTTGCATCTACATTCACGCATGAGGAGTTATTCAGGAAGGAGAATGATGTAGGTAAAGTAAACATTGGCAGTGAGCTGGATGATTTTGTAATAACTGAGAGGAAAGTGGAGGAGAGATTGTTGAGGATAACCATAAAAAAGGCACCTGGGGTGGATGGGATCTATCCAGTTATATTAAAGGAGGCAGCAAAGGAAGTAAGCAAACCCCTAGCCATAATTATGAGAGCTTCTTTGGACTCAGGGGAGGTACCCATAGACTGGAGATGTGCAAATGTAACCCCAATTCACAAAGGAGGATCAAAGGCTGACAAAAGTAATTATAGACCTGTTAGTTTAACTTCTGTTCCAGGTAAATTAATGGAGGCACTGGTTAAAGAAGCACTGCAGGATCATCTAGACAAGAATTCAGTTATAGCTCAGACGCAGCATGGTTTTGTTAAAGGCAGGTCTTGCCTGACCAATTTGATTGGATACTATGATGTAGTCACAAAAGAACTGGATGCAGGGAATAACTCTGATATTATATATTTGGATCTTAGAAAGGCTTTTGATACTGTTGCACATAGAAGACTGCTGCACAAATTGGAGCAGTGTGGCATTGGAGGCAAATGGCTGCTATGGATAAGGGGATGGTTGAGTGGCAGAAGACAGAGAGTGGTAATCAATGGACACTGCTCAACGTGGACTAATGTTATTAGTGGAGTTCCTCAGGGTTCAGTGTTGGGTCCGTTGTTGTTTTCGGTGTTTATGAATGATATTGATGATGGGATATCAAGTTTAATGTCCAAGTTTGCAGATGATACAAAGGTTGGCAGGGTTGTTAAGGACACTACTGACGCTATGCTGCTGCAACAGGATCTGGAAATGTTGAACAGATGGGCTGAGAGGTGGCAAATGAAGTTTAACATTGACAAATGTAAAGTACTACATATGGGAAACAGTAATCCCAGAGCAACGTATCAACTCTGCAGTACTACACTGACAGTGGTGGAGAATGAAAAGGACCTGGGGGTAATTGTGCAGGCAGATATGAAGTTCTCTGAGCAGTGCAGACGAGCTGTAAAAGTAGCTCTGGTGTCTTGTCAATGATATACAGGAATTTTTCTAGCAGGGATAAGGAGGTGATTATTCCCTTGTATAAGGCAATGGTTAGGCCACATCTTGAGTACTGTATACAGGTCTGGAGGCCTCATTTCAAGAAGGATGTAGAGCTGCTGGAACGGGTACAGAGAAGGGCAACAAGATTAGTGAATGGAACAAAGGGTTGCTCTTACGAAGAAAGGCTTAAGTTTTGCAAATTACAGAGTCTGGAGACTAGGCTTGGTTTTTTTTTTTTTTTTTTTTGGTTTTTTTTTTTTAGGAGCATTAGCAACTAAGGCCATATTGCTCCGGGATATGCGGTGGTCATTCCTTGACCTTTCCGCATCCTCCGTATTTGGTGGTGACGGGCTCAAACCCCGGTCTAATCAAGAAGCGTGCGCTACGCACTGCTGCTCCTTCCCACCTGGCTACGGAGGCGCCTCTGGAGACTAGGCACCGGCGAGGTGATCTGATAGAGGTGTATAAGGCTTTGAATGGTTTGAGCATGCTCAATGCCAATGGGATTCTTCATCTTGCTCAGAATAATCACCTCAGAGGGCATAAATTCAAATTGAGGAAGGACGGATGTCGGATAGATGTGCGGAAATTTGCCTTTGGCCAGCGGATGGTTGGTTGGTGGAACCGACTTCCATCACTTGTTGTTGAAGTTGATAGCCTAAACAAATTTAAAGCTCAACTGGACAGGTATTTCGAACGAACGGAGGGGTGAAATGGGAGTGGTGTGTGTGGTTTTTTTTTTTTATTTTGGCTGATGCTGAATAAGCTTGCTTTCTTGCATCATATGCCTCTACTAATGCTAATGCTAATCTGCTCCTGTTGAGATTTTGGTTCAACATATTTAATGTTTGTATAAAGCCATATACAGATTCTTTCTTCTGCTTTATTATTGGTCACGTCACAAAGATGAAAGTTTGATTAAGGGGCTCTACCAGGTAAAAAGATTCATATAAATATCGTTTCACAAAAAAAAAAAAAAAAACTATGTTGGCTCCATGTGAAATGAAAAAATAGAAAATACAATTTAAGCTTAATAAAATCAGTTTTTATTTTATTTGGTATTTTCATTTACAATCAACAATAAAGGTTTGTGGTAACCTTTATTGTTGCATGTTTGCACTGTTCTTTTCGATGTTGATGCCAGACATCTGTCTCTAATTGAACTTGCTCGCATTTACGCTTAAACTCTCTCTCTCTCTCTCTCTCTCTCTCGCGTTCTGCAAGACTTTGGTGCTTGCTTTTCAACATTAGATTTGTGATTTTTTCGAAATCTTTGAACACATTTAGTTGATGTAACTTTTAACTAAATGAAACACAACTGCACTGCTTGACAAATGCGAATTAACTGAACGAAGTAGTTACTTTAACGAGTTGTTCGACTCTCGAAAACTAAAAACCCAATTTGAAATATAGTTATATGTATATCCTTCTAGAGCTCTCAAAGGGCAACAATTCTGTTGCTCAATTGAACGTAACTTGTTGCGTCACTGTACTTGTTGCGTACAATTGAGTTTTCTTGAGCATATATGTTGTACTTGTTGTGTCACTGCACGTAACAAGTACAACGCATGACAAAATCTACAGCTCAGCATTCGAAGTTATATTGTGAAAGAAAGAAAGGGAAATTGGACAGAAATGTGAATCTAGATGACTCTCTCTCCTTCGTTCCGCCGCTGATTTTGGTGCTTGCTTTTCAACGTCAGATTTGTGATTTTGAACACGTTTAGTTGACGAACAATTTTTGAACATGTTTAGTTGATGCAACTTTCGGCATCGTCACAACTTAACTAAATGAAACACAACCGCACTGCTTGAGAATTTTTTTTTTTTTTTTTTTTCAGATTAGCAACTAAGGCCATATTGCTCCAGGATATGCGGTGGTCATTCCTTGACCTTTCTGCATCCTCCGTATTTGGTGGTGACGGGCTCGAACCCCGGTCTAATCAAGAAGCGTGTGCTATGCACTGCTGCTCCTTCCCACCTGGCTACGGAGGCGCGCTTGACAAATGCCAAATTAATCGAATGAAGTAGTTACTTTACCGAGTTGTTCAACTCTCGAAAAATAAAAACCTGATTTGATATCTAGTTACATATCCTTATAGAGCTCTCAAAGGGTAAACATTTTTTTGCTTACTGCTTTTGTCTAACGTTCATAGTTTTCAAGATATTCTGAAAATAAACTTGAAAATGCTCGAATTTTTCAACTCTCACAACTTTGCATTGCTATTACTCGTTAACCAAAAGAGCTACATCAAAACTATTTATAGATGTAAAAACTACGTTTCGTACTGAACAATTCTGTCACTTACTGTTTCTATCTATCTGTCATAGTTTAGAAGTTATTGAGAGTAAAAGTAATCAAGGCGCAACAGCAAATGATCAAAATGTGAAGTTCTTGGTTTTTTCGAAAAAAATTATATTAATTATCTAAATTTCTAATTTTTTCTTGCATATTTGTCGATGGCATTATATACCTGACAAAATAAGTATAAATCATCTATTAGTTTCAGAGATATAACAGCGGTTAGACATTTCACTTTTCATGACAGCCTGAGCGCCGTAGGGTACCCCCAGCATACACGTTATTCACGTAAAAAAAAAAAAAACCATATTTAACTGTTTAGATGTGTTCTTTTTCAGACAATATAAAATTATTTTTAAAAATTTCTTTTTTATGAAGCCCCAAACACGAGATGTATTAGACTATACTACTTAGTACCATGCATGGGTTAGAGGTAGGGAAGATGAAAGAAGATATTTGTTGACATTAGACTTAGATTACAATTTTTAGGAAATACATATAAAGACAGGTTGTTCCAGGAAACGGAAGAATGAATGAATAAACAAGGAAGAAGAAAAGTTGGTTCGGTGAGTTTGAAGTTGGACAGTAAAAGATGTTGTCTGATTGCAGCACATGTTCGGACTGCTTTGGAAGAGACGGCGGAAATTACAGAAGCCAATTCAAAAGAACAGTGCCCATGGAAGTATCTACAGAAAAGGCATGCAACAGAAACAGAACATTTATGAGACAGAGAGCGAAAGACTCTGTTAGAGATGAGGTATTAATTAACGTAACTGCCCTCTTTTGAATGGAATCTAGAACTCTGAGAGATGTTTTCGGGGCACTACCACAGATGTGGGGAACAATATTCCATGGTAGGGCAGATTTGCGATTTGCACACAGTGAACAGCTGTTTGGAAGAAAAGTAACGCTGAGAGTGAAAGAGAAAAACCCAGGTTTTTAGATGCATAGGAAGCAATATCTATAATGTGCTTATGCCAAGAGAGATTAGAAGTCAGGGTAATCCTCAATAGAGATATATGATCCTGCCTAGAAATCGGAGTGTCATTGAAGGTAAGTACAGGAGCAGAAAAATCCTTTTTGTGAAATATAATAAAGGACTGAGTTTTAGAAGGATTGAAATCAATTAAGTTATCTTTGCCCTACTGAAGAATTACCCAGAGATCAGCATTTAAGGAACTGGTAGTGGATAAGCAAGAAATTGAAGTTGTTTGAGCAGGACAAGGCTTCTAAAACTGGAAAGCAGAATGCAATGTGCTATCATCAGCAAAACTATGGATAGGATTTTTGGTCAATGGAAAAGGTCCTTAATATATAAGAGGAAAAGAGTTGGAGAAAGAACTGAACCCTGAGAAACATCCAGCATTAGTGGAGAAATTAGAAGATAGAGAACCAGCTACCATCACAGCAGTGAGTGGTCAGAGAGAAAACTGGATACCCAGTTACAAAAAAACAGTTGAGAAACCATAGGATGAAAGCTTATTTAGAAGACCTTTGTGCCAAACATGATCAAAAGCCTTTGAAATGTCAAGAGCAACTGTTTGGGTTTCACCAAACTTTTCTACTGAATTTGTCTATCGATGGATAACATAAGGCAGAATATCACCAGTGGATCGACACTGACAGAATGCATACTGCCGATTGTTGATCAGATGGAATGTTCCTAGATAGTTTAAGAGTTGGCAGTTAATTGATTTCTCCATTACTTTAGAAAGAGTAGAAGTCATTGCAATGGGATGATAATTGGATGGGAGGGATATGTCACCCTTTTAAGGAACTGGCTAGATATGAGAAAATTTGAACAGGAGTAAGTTAAGGAGCACAGGTTTTTTTAGCATTAGCATTAGTAGAGGCATTTGATGCAAGAAAGCAAGCTTATGCAGCATCAGCCAAAAAAAAAAAAAAAAAACCACTTCCACTTCACCCCTCTGTTCGTTCAAAATACCTGTCCAGATGAGCCTTAAACTTATTTAGGCTATCCACCACAAGGGATGGAAGTCTGTTCCACCAACCAACCACCCGCTGGCTAAAGGCAAATTTCCGCACGTCTATCCTACATCTGTCTTTCCTCAATTTGAATTTATGCCCTCTCAGGTGATTATTCTGAGCAAGAGGAAGAATCCCATCAGCATTGAGCATGCTTAAACCATTCAAGGCTTTATACACCTCTATCAGATCACCTCGCTGGTGCCTAGTCTCCAGACACTGTAATTTGCAAAACTTAAGCCTTTCTTCGTAAGAGCACCCCTTTGTTCCATTCACTAATCTTGTTGCCCTTCTCTGTACTCGTTCCAGCAGCTCTACATCCTTCTTGAAATGAGGCCTCCAGACCTGTATACAGTACTCCAGGTGTGGCCTGACCATCGCCTTATACAATGGAATAATCACCTCCTTATCCCTGCTGGAAAAATTCCTGTATATCATTGACAATACTCCATGAGCTACTCTTGCAGCCCGTCTGCACTGCTCAGAGAACTTCATATCTGCTTGCACAACCACCCCCAAGTCCCTTTCATTCTCTACCACTGTCAGTGTTGTACCACAGAGTTGATACGTTGCTCTTGGGTTGCTGTTTCCCATGTGTAGTACTTTACATTTGTCAATGTTAAACTTCATTTGCCACCTCTCAGCCCATCTGCTCAACCTTTCCAGATCCTGTTGCAGCAGCATAGTGTCAGTAGTGTCCTTGACAACCCTGCCAACCTTTGTATCGTCTGCAAACTTGGACATTAATCCCGATATACCATCATCAATATCATTTATAAATACAGAAAACAATAATGGACCCAACACTGAGCCCTGAGGGACTCCACTAATAACATCAGTCCACGATGAGCAGTGTCCATTGATTACCACTCTCTGTCTTCTCCCCCTCAACCACCCCTTTATCCATAGCAGCAATTTGCCTCCAACGTCACACTGCTCCAATTTGTGTAGCAGTCTTCCATGTGCAACAGTATCAAAAGCCTTTCTAAGATCCAAGTATATAATATCAAAGTTATTCCCTGCATCCAGTTCTTTTGTGACTGCATCATAGTATCCAATCAAGTTGGTCAGGCAAGACTTCCCCTTAACAAAACCATGCTGTGTCTGAGCTATAACTGAAGTCTTGTTTAAATGATCCTGCAGTGCTTCTTTAACCAGTGCCTCCATTAATTTTGAGAACAAGTGGAGAAATACCATCAGGACCTGGAGATTTTTGGCATCAAGGTCTTTCTGACATAATTTTGATGGAAGACCACATGAGGCACTGAACAGAGCACATTGGGAATGGTAGGAGGTGGTTTACAAGATCATTAATACACGAGTTGGAAGAAAAATAAAATTCTAGCAGGTTAGCTTTATCTTTGGTTGAAGTAGCAATACAACCATCTGGTTTTGACAGAGGTGGGAACAGAGATGTGCAAAACTTGCGGCAAATAGCTTTGAAAAGAGACCAGTATGCTTGGCTACCATTTTGGCAAGAAGCAAGTTTTCTACTCTTAGCCTGTACAAAATCTAGTTTAGACCAATTCATAACTGCTTTACAATTGTTATGAGTTTTGGTGTAGGCAGAATGTGGAACTGAAGATTTGAAAACAAGGAAATTACGATAAGCAACGTTCTTCTCTTGGAAAACCAAGGTTTAGATAAAGGATGAGATTTTAAGGTGGAGTGTGGAATAAAAGATTCCATCCCTACAAGAATAATATCACTGACACAATCTAAGCAAAATTGACATCAGAATTTTTGAAATAGTAATCTGACCAAGGAAAAGAAGAAACGAAATCTTGCAGGTCATCCCATTTTACACTCTTGTAATGCTGTTATTGTTGTTGTTATTTGGTTTTTTAGGAGCATTAGCATTTACTCTCAGTTATTACAAAGATTCTCTAGCTTACTGCCAGAGTTGAATACACCTCTGGCATTCCCCTCGCTGAATAACTCCTCATGTGTAAATGTCGAAGCAAAATATTCATACAGTTTGTTAGCTACCTGAGCAGGATCATCAACAGTTGACCCATCGATATCAAGTGAACCAATCTGATTCATCCCCTTCCTTCTAGAGTTTACATAAGTAAAGAACTCTTTGCTGTTTTTCTTTGCATCCCTTGCCAAAGATTTCTCGTAATCTGCCTTCGCCTGCCTAACCTCCTTTGTAACTTGGTTACAGATAAACTTGTATCTATCGTAGGCTTCTGTGTCATGTGTTAATTTGTATGTATCCCATGCATTTTTCTTCTCTGCCATATGTCTCATTAGCTTATCTGACATCCACTTAGGCCTAAACCTTGAACAATATTTCTTAGTTGGTATGTAAAGCCTAGTAGCTTCCAAGATAAGTTCTTTGAATGCTTCCCATTTTGAATTTGCTGTTGGTAACATCATCAAGTTGGTCCCACTGTATAGAATTTAAATACTGTCTCAGTCCATCGTAGTAACCTTTACAAAAGCAATAACCCTTCCCTTTACAGCTAATGGTAGTTACCTCTTTAAGTAAATCCCACTTCAGCACACAGTGATCACTGCCACCTAGTGGTTCATTTACCTGCAGATTCTTAATGCATGAAGAATCACTACTGATAATCAAATCAAGAGTATTACTCCCTCTAGTTGGCTCCCGAACATGCTGATATAGAAAACAATCATCCAATAAATCCACAAAAGCTTTGCTAGTGTGTGAGTGACCAGGCCTCAAATTCCAGTCAATATTTGGGAAATTAAAATCCCCCATTATAAGACTCTCTAATTTATTGCCCCCTCTATTTCCCCGTACAGTTTCTTATTATACTCATCAGAGTCATTAGGCCTATAGCACACTCCAACTCTCAATTTTGATCTCCCAATGCTTATGTCACACCAAACTGACTCGACACTGCACTGTCCAGCAATGTCGACTGGCTTCACTTCCTTGGATTTTATGTATTTCTTAACTAATAGCATAACCCCTCCTCCCTTCCTATCCTGTCTATCCTTTCTGTAGACATTGTACTCCCCAAATTCCAGTTCTGCATTCCTTATATCTGTGTGACACCACGTCTCTGAAATCCCCACAATATCTGCCTTTGATGTTTTGAGCAATACCTCAAATTCATTTACTAAACTCCTAGCATTGGTGTACAAGCAAGCATACATGCACCTGTTCTTTTTCTTAGCTACCCTAACACAACCTATGTGTTTATTTGTACCCTAATGATTCCCAGCAGTCTGAAATATCCTGCATCTTATTTTCCAGGCTGCGACTCATTCCAACAGAAGCAGTGCAAGAATCACTTTCACCTCTGCCAGTGGCTACTGTTAATCTATTAGTCCTTGTATCCCCCCAATCTAGCAGTTTTCCAACCCACCTAACACTGCCTCGAAAGCATCAGCAAACATTCTTGTACCCTTTCTATTTAAGTGTGTTCCAAATAGTTAAGTGTATCCCATATGGGGTGGTCATTCCCTGACCTTTCCGCATCCTCCGTATTTGGTGGTCACAGGCTCAAACCCTGGTCTAATCAAGAAGCGTGTGCTACGCACTGCTGCTCCTGCCCAACTGGCTACTCTTTTAATGCCAAACAACACTAGGTTGGGAATGGCCATAAGAGAAAGGCTCCATAGGAGAAGAGACCATAACCAAGTTGTGATCTGAGGTGCCCAGAGGACCACTCACCTTGACCATGAACTTAGAAGGGTTGTTTGTAATAAAAAGATCAAGCATGTTGGCTGCGTAGTTAGCATTGTCTGGTTTTCTGGTAGATATATGAACAATTTGTGTGAGATCATTAGTAATTGCAAATGCTTCAGCATCTCGACCAGCTGGGTCCATGTGATAAGAAAACAGAAGCCAGCTCAAGTTGTGAACATTAAAATCACCAAGGAAAATTACTTCACTGTTAGGAAAATTATACTGGAGAAAGTCAGGTTTCAAAGAGAGAGAGAGAAAGTCAGACAGTTCCAAGTGATCACTGGAGTTGGAAGAATGATAGAGGCAACAGATGAATTTGACAGAATGAGGTAGAGATTTTAAGCCAGAGAAGATTGAAAAGAGGAGATTCCAAATTACCAAATCTCTGACAGGGAATATCGGAATGGACATATGCACAAGTACCACCTTTGAGGCGAAAGGAATTATACAGCGAATAATTTGGACAACTGAGATTAGGATATTTCCTAATCAATAATAAATGGTAATGAATAAATTGTGGTTGAATCAACCGATAACTGAGATTCTGTTAGAAAAAGTACATGGGGTTTGGCAGACTGCAAGTGGATACGGACATCGTTGATATTAGAATTGAGACCACGTATATTTGTGAAATGAACCAGGAAGTTTTGGTGAGGTTTAGATCTTTTCACAGATAAGCTTACTCTATTAGTTTGACAATTCATGGTGTATTCAATAGTAAGAAAAAGTAAGGGGGGGAACATGCTGTATGAAGTACAGGTGATTCCCGCTTAATGCTGACAATTCGTTCCGTAAAAACAGAGCGCTAAGTGAATCCGCGCTAAACGAGTGCCGCAATCCCATAAGGTAACATACGTATTTGTGAGCTGCGGTCGGTGCCATAGGATATTTCCTAATCAATAATAAATGGTAGTGAAAAGATGCACAAATGTCGGTCAAAATATTTAATATTCAAATATTTGTACATATAAAATATTCTGCATTGCATACGTATATAATTATGTGGTAACTACTTACGTATCAAAATTAAACTTAAAATTCCAATTAAAATCATGAATTTAATTAAAGAATTTAATCATGAAAAATGTGTCGATTTTGGGTTGAACTTTGGCCCTCTTCCAAATAAACTAAAAGGGGTATTAATTTTAAATCCCCCCGCAGCGTTACCACCCAACAATAAAGTCAACCGATCCTTCGCCGGTTTGAAACTTGGCATGTTTTTTCTTCTTTCAATATGAAACTTCTTTTAGGCATTCGTTTCCACAAAAGTCCTGCTTCATCTAGGTAATAAATTTGTTGAGAAGTATAACACCAATACCCCCTCTTCAATAATTTTAACAAGTTCTTTTTGAAAGTTTCGGCTCCTTCTGCACTTGCGGCTTCTCCCTGGATTTGAAATCTATTCAACCAGCCCTTACTAGTTTTAAATGGTTCCACTTTTTTTTTTTTTTTAGGTGAGTTTTCTTCAGATCATGATATTGGCTAATCTTTCTCTCTCTCTCTCTTTTTTTTTTCTTCTTTTAATAATATTTAACTTAACTGAATTCTGCATTGGATATTATCTTCAATAAAATTAGTTAAAGTCTTTCCATTTCAATCCTAATAGCCGGCCTAGTCCTAGTTGCTTGCAGTGGAACAGCTATCTTTCCCACTGCTGCTAAAATTAATTCTTTATTTTTTTTATAATTGTTCTTACAGTTAAACTTGCAAATCCTAAATAATGGAACACATCCACTTGTCTTTGACCGGAATTGATTCGCTTCAAAACGTCTAATTTAATTTTTAAATTCAGTCTTTTTCTTACATTTATAGTCTTCGTACTGCACTCAGATGTTGTTGCTTTTTCATTCTTATCGGCCATTATTAACTCTTCTAAAATGTAACTGCGTTGGTTGCATTTTATGATACAATGTTCAAGTAAACTGTCTGTTACGCATGATGTCTAATACTGTACTGAGTGATAACTAGACTTCGGATAAATGCATATAACGCAAATATTACAAGCAATATACTTGATCATTTTTTAAAATGTTGATCTCGGAACTACGTAACAAGTCACCGTACTGCAATTAAATTAGCGTGCGAGAAAATTTCACCGAGCATGAGAAAATTTCTCAAGTCGGCATGGGAAACGTTTTAATTCTGTTTTGCTATTCATTTTCAAGCTATCGACTCCATCAAATGAAACGATTTCGTTAAATATGACAAAAATGCAATCTGTAAAAGAGCGTTATAGTGATCTGTGACAGCATTATAGTCAGATACGGGCTATAATATAAGAACAGCGTTATAGCGAATCAGCGTAAAGCGAACCGTGTTATAATGGGGATATGCTGTAATAAAATTTTTGGATATGGCATACACATGGTAAGAATATACCCAGATCCTTGACATAACATGGCCTCGACAATGCCCCTCCACATACACACTACTCTGACTCCCTCCACTCACTATCTGGCAGAGTAGAGGTAGCAAGATTATATACTAGCTGATCCAGAAGCCTCCTAAAGAGTTACCAATAGGTTTGGTCTGATGTACTAACTAACGGCTGGCCTGCGAACACAGTTTTAGAGCTGTACCCTCGAAATGTAAAAAGACTGGATCTCACCATGTCTATCATAATCTCAAAAGTCATCAGTCATAATGCATGATGGAAGAGATGGGGAAGGTTTGACCAGAACTTAGCTGTGGAGACTAAGCATGGGTTCCACCACTTCAAGCCTCGAATAAGCAAAGTGGTGGTATTGCACTGGTTGATGAGAGTCATCTACCGCCTAGTAACACAGAGGGGCGGCATTCCTCCATGTGGTGTGGGAACGACACCTTGACCCCTGCTTACGTTGGTTCACACCTAGGTGGTCACTCACAGTGTGCTTGTGCATGGGGGTTATACCCAGGATTACTAACAGTCCAACCATCGTGAAGGCGCAACAGAGAATTTGGCTGTCACAGACTGTCTGAACTTTCTTGAAATTGGGTCCACTTGATTTGAGCGTCACTCGAATATCAGTTCCATCAGCGTTCTAGACTCCCAAGTAGCAAGTACAGTTTGTCTGACATACCTGAGAGAATGTCTGTGACAACCTCAAGGACCAAGCCACCCAGCCAGCCAGCCGGCTCATAAAAAGGGGTGACAAATCTCTCCAATTATCACCTTATTGTACTTTTACTTTTTCCAAAGTAATGGAGAAATTTATCAACTACCAAACCGTAAACTACCTTGAAACTTTCCTCTAATCAATGATCTCCATTATAGATTCCACCAGTGTTGATACACTGGTGATATATTACCTTGTTACTCATCTTTGGACAAAATCAATGTAAAAGTTTCATGAAACTCAAGCAGTTGCTCTTAATCATGTTTGGCATAAAGGTTTTCTAAACAAGCACCCATCTTATGGCCTACCGACAGTTTTTTTGCAACTGGGTGTCCAGTTTTCTCTTGGACTGCTCACTGCAAGTGATAGTAGACCAAAAATAAAGCTAAATTTCTCAAAAAGACAAAAGCAGAAACATTTGGTTAAGAATAGGGCTAACAGTACCGAGATCCCAGGATCTTGAATACCGGTAATTTTTTTTTGGTATTCAAATACCAGTATGGATACAAAAAATACCGGGTTTTTTGGTACTAATTTTAAAAAAATAATTGTTTATAATTTAATCACAAAGGTTATAAAGTCACCTTTATGGGATTATGATGTTGTTACCTCTACTAGCAAATGTTTGATAAATCATCGATAGGATACCATGCAACATTGCAACCTGTCCACAATTCTCGGACAACTTCATGTCTGACTGTATCATAACTCCCAAATCCCGTTCCTCCACTACTGACTTTAGCTTAACTCCACTAAGTGTATAAGTTATTTTGGGGTTGCTGTTCCCCAGGTGTAAGACCTTGCATTTTGCTGAATTAAAGCATAGCTGCCACTTTTCTGACCATCCTGTAAAGCTATCTAGGTCACTCTGAAGAAGCTCTGCTTGGCGGCAATCATTAACTACTCTACTGATCTTTACATCATCTGCAAGTTTAGACCTATTAGAAATATTGTTCAAGGATTAGGCCTAAATGGTTATCAAATGAACTAATGAGACTCGTGACAGAGAAGAAAAATGCATGGGATGCATATAAATTATCAGGCGACGCAGAAGCCTGTGGCAGATATAAGCTAGTCTGTAATCAGGTCACAAAGGAGGTTCGGCAGGCGAAGGCGGATTACGAGAAATCTTTGGCAAAAGATGCTAAGAAAAACAGCAAGGATTTCTTTACTTATATAAACTCTAAAAGGAAGGGGATGAATATGATTGATCCACTTGACATCGATGGTTCGACTGTTGATGATCCTGCTCAGATAGCAAACAAACTGAATGAGTATTTTGCATCTACATTCACACATGAGAAGTTATTAAGGTTTGAAAATAGCAGAAGGTTATCAAATTGTAGCAGGGTGCTTAATGATCTTGTAATAACTGAGAGCAAAGTGGAAGAGAAATTGTTGAAGTTAAACGTAAGAAAAGCACCTGGGGTGGATGGGATCTATCCAGTTATATTAAAGGAGGTGGCAAAGCAACTAAGCAAATCCTTAGCCATAATTATGAGAGCATCCTTGGACTCTGGGGAGGTTCCCACGGACTGGAGATGTGCAAATGTATCCCCAATTCACAAAGGTGGATCGAAGGGTGACACGAGTAATTACAGACCAGTTAGTTTAACTTCTGTTCCGGGTAAAATAATGGAGTCACTGGTTAAAGATGCATTGTAGGATCATCTAGACAAGACTGCAGCAATAATTCATGGGTTTGTTAAGGGAAAGTCTTGTTTGACAAATTTGATTGGTTATTATGATGTGGTCACAAAGGAACTGGATGCAAAAAATAATTTTGATATCATATACTTGGATTTCAGGAAAGCTTTTGACACTGTTGCGCATGGAAGACTACTGTACAAATTGGAGCAGAATGGTATTAAGGGTAAGTTGCTACAATGGATAAAAGGATGGTTAAGTGGGAGAAGACAGGGGGTGGTAATCAATGGGTGCTGCTCTTCGTGGACTAATGTTATTAGTGGAGTCCCACAGGGTTCGGTGTTGGGTCCACTGTTGTTTTGTGTATTTATCAATGTATTGATGAAGGTATATCAGGCTTAATGTTGAAGTTTGCAGATGACACAAAGGTTGGCAGGGTTGTTAATGACAGTCATGGCAGTGTGCTACTGCAACAGGATCTAGATAATTTGGGCAGATGGGCTAAGAAGTGGCAACTGAAGTTTAACCTTGACAAATGCAAAGTACTGCATATGGGTAGAAGTAACGCCAGAGAAACGTACCAACTGTGTGGTACTACACTTAAGGTGGTAGAAAATGAAAAAGACCTGGGAGTAATTGTG
Organism: Mastigoproctus giganteus; assembly: GCF_048544385.1. NCBI lineage: Eukaryota > Metazoa > Arthropoda > Arachnida > Uropygi > Thelyphonidae > Mastigoproctus > Mastigoproctus giganteus. The sequence continues at coordinate 81,270,582 of NC_143580.1, forward strand.
CAGTCAGATATGAAGTTTTCTGAGCAATGCAGACAGGCTGCTAGGGCAGGTCATGGGGTTTTGCCAATGATATATAGGAATTTTGCTAGCAGGGAAAAGGAGGTGATTGTCCCTCTGTATAAGGCAATGGTCAGGCCACGCCTTGAGTACTGTGTACAGGTCTGGAGGCCTCATTTTAGGAAGGATGTAGATTTGCTTGAGCGTGTACAGAGAAGAGCAACACGATTGGTGAGGGGAATGAAGGGATCCTCTTACCAAAAGAGGCTTAAGTTCTGCAAATTGCAGTGGCTGGAGACTAGGCACCTGCGCGGTGATCTGATTGAGGTCTATAAGGCCTTGAATGGGTTGAGCACGCTGAATTCTGATGGGATCCTTCCACTTGTTCAGATTACGAACCTACGGGGACATAAGTTCAAATTAAGAAAGGACAGATGTAGAATAGATGTAGATGTGCGGAAATTTGCCTTTAGCCAGCGGGTGGTTAATTGCTGGAACAAACTTCCATCTGTCATTGTGGAAGTTGATAGGTTAAATAAATTTAAGGAGGAACTGGACAGGCATTTGGAGGGAATGGTGTGATTTTTTTTTTTTTTTTGGCTGATGCTGCATAAGCTCCTACACTTGCTTTCTTGCATCACGTGCCACTACTACTACTACTACTACCTCATGCCCTCCATCCCTTCATAGATGTCATTTAAGATAATCAAAAACAACAGTGGTCCCAATACTGATCCTTGGGAACCCACTTCTTACATCAATCCAATCTGAGGAATGACCATTTATCAAAACCCTCTGCCTCCTGCCCTGACGCCATCCATCTAACGATTTTCCCTATGATTCCAGCCTGCTCCAACTTATAAAGTTTGTTGTTTATTTGTTATTTGGTTTTTAGGAGCATTAGCAACTAAGGCCATATTGCTCCGGGGATATGTGGTGATCATTTCCTGACCTTTCTGCATCTTCCGTATTTGGTGGTCACGGGCTTGAACCCTGGTCTAATCAAGAAGCGTGTGCTATGCACTGCTGCTCCTGCCCACCTTGCTACAGAGGTGCCAATTTATAAAGTAACCACTCATGTGGGACTGAGTCAAATGCTTTGCTGAAATCCAAATAAACAATGTTGAAATTATTCCCTAAATTCAGCTCATGAGTGACCTGTCAAAATGACTAACCAGATTTATTAAACATGATTTTCCCTTTACAAAACCATGCTGTGTATCCTACAGAATTCCATTTCCATTTAAATGATCCTGAATTCCACTCTTGATCATTGCCTCCATGATTTTCCCTACTACTGAAGTTAGACTGCCCGGTCGGTAATTTTTACACTCCTAACCGCCTTTAGGTTCCAATTTACACCAATCCAACGGAATCTCTCCTGAGTCCAGTGATGCTCTCATAACTAGCCTTAATGGTTCAATGCACTCACTTGCCACCTCTTTTAAGATTATAGGGCAATTATATTAAGCAATTATACTTTGCTTAATAAAATGTCTTTCTCCTTCAGAAAATGATGAACCATGGAAGACCAACATGGAACAGAACAGTGTTCCGCAAATTCTTTCCAAAATAGGAAATTGCCTGACTCCAATGAGATTTTAAAAGATGAACTTGAGTCGGAAATTAATGAAATACTTTTAACTATTTTTGCGAAAAAAGTTCAAGGCCTAGAAAATATGGACTGAGATCATCTACGATTATCTCAGTACAACAGTACCAGAATAGAATCCGAAAGGGCATTTTCTGTCACTAATCAAATATTGTATGTACCAAAATTAGATCCATTTTAAACAATCATACTATTGATTGCTTATGTTTCTTAAGAGCTCACTTTATTCAGACAGGTAGTGTGGATGCCTAAATGTAACTAAACTTTGCAGAAACAATATGTATTTTTTTGTTTTTAGAATAACTGTATTTTAATGATTTTTTCATAATATTTATTATTGCAATAAAAGTTTATTTAAAACATGAATTCAAGTAATTACAATACTTATTTTTTCCTTGCTTTATTGCACCTAATTGTCGTAGAAATTTATTGAGAAAAATGTTTGTTTTTGGAATACCGGTATTAAGATTTTGACCAGTATTGTAAGCCCTAGTTAAGAAGGATGCCAAAGTGTCTCAGTATCAAAAAAGAAACTAAGATTATCAGGTATCTCATTGATACCCAAGTATGGCCTGATGATTGGTATCAGTAAGATACCCAAAATGTTACCTTAATGTATAGTAATTTAGGCGAAAGCTTAAATAAACTATATTATTAATTTCACGTGGTATAAGACTGGTATTATGTTTAGTAATAATCTTAATGGAAAACAACCACATAACATCCTTCCCTAACTATAAAAGAAACTAAGTTTCGGTAATATTCATCATAGTAAACAGTCTTCTCTGCTACTGCCATGATATTAATGGATTTTTTTTTAGGGAATTATCAAAAGTACATATTATACCTGAATGGTGCCCCTTTACCGACTCCTTTCAGTGAAGTTTAAAAGCTGTTTTCTTGCACGAGGGAAAATTAAAGACATCCATTTGCACTCCATTCTGTTCATCTAGAGACATGCTATAATGTGAAGACAATACTCAAAGTGACATTAACGTACCAATGAATTTGTGGTTATTTCAAGTAATTGGTATGTTAAGAAGCAAGCAAGTAGGATTCACAAAATATTGTTATTTCCCCATGCCTATGGGATAGCCATTGTATCACAGACCATCACATCAGGTGTGATTCCTTTCAAAAAAGCACATACAAGCCAGGAATAAGTAGTGCGCAGTATGTTGTTGTTGTTGTTATTTGGTTTTTAGGAGTATTAGCAACTAAGGCCATATTGCTCCGGGATATGCGGTGGTCATTCCCTGACCTTTCCGCATCCTCTGTATTTAGTGGTGACAGGGCTCGAACCCCGGTCTAATCAAGAAGCATGTGCTACGCATGTGCAGGATGTTACATTATTGGATTCAATGAAGATTTTCTTTTCACCTCTCCATATTAAACATGGCCTAACGAATAGTTTTGTGAAAGTGATGGGTAAAATGAATTCTAGAGGATTTCATTACTTCAGTGAGAAATTTCCAAAGATCAGTGCCATGAAAATAAAAAAGGAAACCATTGTGGGCACTCAAAACAGATAGCTTCTGCTCTCTGATTTTGAGGGCCCACATAACAAGATGGAGTTAAAAATGGCTTGATGCATATAAAAAGTGGGACGTCATATGTCACCAAAACTTTATTTCTTGTATTTAGATTCCTCTGACATTAAGTCAATGGAAAATCGCTTTTAAGGTTTCTTGGAAAAAATGTACATTGGCAAACTATTACTGGATGTTGTATCACAACATCCAGGACAAACTGTACCAAATAAAATCATCCACACAACATTTTTAAATTGTACATATCTTTTTTTTACAATAGTGTGCTGTATTATTTCAACAATACATATAAAAAAGTGTATAATGAGTTTAAACTATAAAAGTGACAAAAGGGCAATTGTAGCCAGCTTTATGCATTCTGTAATTAAATTGCTTAAATTAACTTGTACTGATATTATCAGCAGTCGCATTAACTCATAATTTAACTTATTATTATTATTATTATTATATATACAAGCATGTGTAATATTAAAATTACACCTGCTTGAAATAAATCTGAGAACATTATTGATGGGGAAAAAAAAAAAATTCATTTTTACTGACCAACATCTTAAGGGAAGTCGATTAGGACCTAGAAATATTTTCATTATAGTGAAATTTTCATTAAAATGGTATTTGGTAAAAAAAGATTTTACTGCCTACAATGTCAAAATTATTTTTTGCACTGTTCCTTTTGTGACTTATAGTAGCTAGTCAGATTGATCAGACAAGAAATCCTCTTGACAAATTTGTGCTGCTGTGATTGCCCAATAATTGCATTCCTAATTCTGTAATTACTTATCTCATCCTCTGATTCCCCTTTGTGAATAAAAGAGACATTTGTGGACTGTCATTAAAATATAATAAAAAAAAAAAATTCTGTTTATACTCTGGGATGACCACACAGTCAGAGGAGTTTACAAGATATAGAGAATACAAGAAACAACACCATATTTAGCAGTCATGGGCTTGAACCCAGATCACTCAAAACACATGTACTTATGCACTTGACCACTCAGCTATGGCAGCCTCAACTCCAAGGTAGAATTAGTATATTCTTCCTGGAATCCCCACTACTAAAAACTTCATGTGTGAATATAGATGAAAATATGTCAGAAACCTGTACAGGATTATCATTAGTTATGTTATTCATATCCAGTGAACCAATGTGGTTCATCACTCTGCTTCCGGTGTTATGACTACTTTTATTCGGGTACTAAATCAAACCAAAGATTTCTCATAATCCCCTTAGTAACTTGAATACAGACTAGTTTATACTTACTGTAGGCTTCAGTGCCTCTAATAATTCATAATCATTTCATGTATTTTTCTTCTCTGCTATTACATTATCAATTCATCCACTTAAACTGTGAACAAAATCTCTTAGTTCGGATAATAACTCAAATAATAATTTGAGTTATTATCTTATCACTAATAATAAAAATAATTCCAAAGTTGCCATTAAGTAGCTGCATTCATCTTTAGCACAGAGTATGACATATACCAAGCATGTGATCTACTATGTAGGTTTGTTTTAATATACCATATAGTAGTATGTGACTTTGTGTCACTGTATATGTCTAGGTTTAACAAAAATGTTTTAGGTTAATTCTCCTAATCATTTGCTGTTTAAAGAGATACTGAGAACTTGCACAGCTGGTCTGAGGACTGATTTATTGATTTAAAATGTATAAAGGGACATAGAAGCCTGGAGTGGGACATGTATTCCAGAATAAAAAATTCTTCTGTTTATTAAGTGAAGAAATGTGACATTTTATCATGACTGCAACAAAACACAGCTTTGATATAAAAAAGAATAATTCAGCTAGTATTTCTGGAGTTAATGAATTTTTAGGAATTTGTGTTTATATTACCTTGTGTTTCTTATTAAGGATTTCTGAAAATACCTTCAAAAGTGGCACTTTGTAGTGCCACTTTGAAAGTATTATACTTGCTAAGATCTTTTTTCTTCTGCTGGTGAAGCTCAATTGAAAAGTATGTAAACTTTTTAAGGACATATATATACATAATACACTGATATAATATTTAGGAGGAGAGAATTTCATCTCTTTCTGCCAATTACAACAAATACTGTCATCAGTGTTAAAATTTAGAAATATACACCCAAGTCTAGATACAATAGTGAGGTGAGAAAATTCAAATTAGTGGGAGGTGGGAATAAGGCAGGCTACTGTTACTTTTAAAGTGTTCCCTTCATCCATTCAATAGGTGAAGAAAAATATTCTCATATTTTGCATATATGTTTTGGTATTTATAAAGTGCCAGCCAAAAGTTTCTGGACTGGCTGCATGGAGTGGTAATATGTAGCATAGCAATGGCCTGTTAGACACTGGTGAAGTAATTCAATGTGAGTTAGTGAGGCAAGTTTCACGCCAACAGGGCATTATGCTTTTGTGCAACTGGTGTTTAAGTGTGTGCTTCTGTTGAGTGTCTTGTGATTCCTGTAGCTGAGTAATATGGCAGACATTAAGGAACAATGAATTTGCATCAAATTTTGTCATGAACTTGAGAAAATAGATCTGGAGACTTACAAAAATGAAAATGTTGAAAACGTGCATCAAGGCATCTATGAGGACAAATGGTGTACAATTAAAAATATTTGTGATATTCTAGCCCTATTGTATGATATTTCCAATGCATTTTAACAGAAAATTTAAATATGAGGTAGATTGCTACAAAATTTGCCCTGATTGTTGAGTGATAAACAGAAATAGAACCAGCTTTCTGTGGGCAGGGACTTGCAAACACAGGCTGGAAAGGATAGAAACTTCCTTTCCAAGGTAGCAACAGGGGATAATAGCTAGTTTGTGGTTGTGTGTAAAAGTTTCTGGAAGGTTAGTGTTTGTGGAAAAGTTCATTATCTCTATGTCCAAAAAAGGCAAGACAGGTCAGACCAAATGTCAAGAACATGCTGATTGTTTAACTCAATAATGAGGGAACTGTTCATCAGGAGTTCCTTCCACCAGGCCAAACTTAAAATCACCAGTTCTACATCACATTCCTAAGATTTTTCAGAGAAGATGTTAGATGAAACAACCCAGACAAATGGCACACTTAGGATATGTTTCTGCATTGTGACAATGCACCAGTCCACACGGCTGTTGGTTCAGCAGTTTTTAGTCAAGACCAAATTGGTAATAGTTCCAACCTCTCTCCATTCTCCTGATGTGTGCCCCTTGTGACTTCATTTCCCAAAATGAAAATCAAATTAAAAGGATGAAGATTTGAAGACAATGCAAAGATTCAAGCTGAATTTCAGAAAGTGTTGGACAGCATCATGAAACAGGAGTTCCAAAAATGTTTCAAACAGCGAGAGAAGTGTTGGGATTGATGTATACTCTGGAGGAAAACTACTTTGAAGCTACACTAACATGTCACTAATGTAAGTCTAAATTAATTTTATTGCCACAGTCTGGAAACTTTTGGCTCACACCTCACATTTTACCCTGTATTTCCTTTAATAACTATTTATTCTATAATATCTTTTGTTTGACTTTAATGTTCATTTTTGTTAAGTAACAGTAATTAGGCCTCCATAGCCAAGTAGTTAGGAACAGGAGTGCAGTAGCACACACACTCCTTGAGTAGACCAGGGTTCAAGCCCCTGACTGCTAAATATGGTCGATCTGCCAACGATTAACAAGTTAATAAACAATTAACTTATGGTCCATTTCACTCAACATAAATTGTTGAGGAGGCTTCCATCCTGCAGTGGGTTGAAAATGGCTGCAGTTTTAACAGTAATTAATCATTTTGGCCTTTTTACTTGCTATACATTAGGGGGCGATCTAGCTGCTCTACTCTTCAAGTAGGAATAACAGGATGACAACAAAAGCATTTTTATTTTTCAACATAGTCTCCTGCAACACCAATACACTTTTCCCAATAATGTTCCAAGGCTTTAATTCCTGCAAGAAAAATTCTTGTGGCTGGCTATCCAACTTGGCATTCACAGTATCCATCACAGCAGAATCATCTGCAAATTTCATACCCTGAAGGTATTCGTTATATTAGGGAATAGATGAAAGCCACTGGGACCAAATCTGGTAAATAGGTTGGATGAGGTACAAAGTTCAAATGGTGAAACTGAAACTGTAGTCATTGCAAGGTGAGATAACAGCTCTAACCTGTTTCTCAATTTCTTACAGAGGTAGTACTTCTTCAGTCAGTTGCTCACCTGCAACAAAAGAAGTATTATTATGTGTGACTTCTAATTTCACGTACATGCATCAGAGTCATGCAGGTACATAATACATATTTCAAAAGAACTTGAAAATAATTATTTCACTATTACGGATAGAGAAACTTAGTTATCCCTTGTATATGTGCAGGATTTCTTCTCCAAAACAAAACAAAGAAAGCAATTAACTTTTGATATATTGTTTACTGCATTTAATAATGACATGGATAATTTTCTTGTTGCATCATATGATATGTATTAATTATTATTAACCCAACATAACAGGTTAGTGCATTAGCATCATGTTTGTATGTAGTGAAATACCGAAATTCGTAAAATGGCATTGTTTTTATCATATCTCATATTGTGAATACCTTCACAACTGTTATCCACTGAGAATAAGTAACAATGGTCTTCTCCGCTGGTGAAGCGTTATGTATTTGAGGTAGTGCAATATCAGGCAACTTGTTGTGAAGATATTCATAATATGAGATACGGAAAATACTATGCCATTTTACCAATTTCGGTAATTCACTACATACAAACATGATGCTAATGCACTAACCTGTTATGTCTAATGAATTTTCTAGAAGTTGAGACTTTAGCCCTAAATATTTTCAGTCAGTCTATTCTGTTGTACACCATCTGGCATCTCTCACATTGTGAAGTTATAACTGGGTTGTCAAGTTATGAAGTTATTGTGAAGTTATAACTTCATAACTGGGTTGTCACCAGAAACGTGCCAACCCTGGTGCAGTACACCACTTGCATCACTTGTTAATATTTTATATTAACAATTAACGGATTTTAAAATTAAAACTTTTTTTTTCCCCCAATATTTCTCAATTGTCTGATAGAAGGAAACAACTAGTCAAGAATAAAGGGAAAAAAAAAAAAAGCTACCAAATAAAAGAAACTAGTTCGATTACCAGGTTTCTGGACCACAGACACATCCATTGACTTCAATTTCTTCTAGCTTTATTACTATTGATGAAGAAACTAAAATGCGTGAATTATCACCTGTCCAAGATGTTGACATTCCAATTTAGCAAGAAACACTAGGTGCAAGTGAAGCAAATTCAGATGAAGAGGAAAGTGAAAATCACAATAGTGGCATACAAGATCAACTTATTTCACTTAGTGATTCCGGTAAATGGCCACAAATTTTAAATAATAAAATAAGAATGATGTTAGTTGAAAACAAACCAGAACAATTAAAAAAACTTGATTTTCCAAAAGATAAAGATAATAATAGAAAAAAACTTTTCTATTGAATATTACACTAAAAAATTACAAAACAGTGAATCACTTTCGCGTAATTGGTTACTGTATTCGATTTGGCAAAATGCTGTCTTTTGTTATAATTGTAAATTATTTTTAAATAGCACTGTTTCAGTTCCACTTGTAAACGATGGATTCAAAGATTGGCAACATTTAACAAGACATTTGAATATTCACGAAAAAAGCAATATGCATGCTGAATGCACTAACAAATTAATTAATTTGCGTAAAAACTTAGAATTACAAAATACAATAGATACACATCATCAAAGTCTGATAAATCAAGAAAAAATAAGATGGCAATCAGTATTAAAGATAACTGTTCTTTGCATTCAATATTTGGCAAAACAAAATAAATTTGGCTTTAAGGAGGACTTATTCAATAACAATAATGGAAACCTTTTGCAATTAATCCAAATGATTGTCGAATTTTATTCCACTTTATCAGAACACATCCAATGTATTCAGATTGATAAACTTCACGTGCCACATTATTTAGGAGACAAAATTCAAAATGATATTTTAAATATAATAGGAAAAAGCATAACAGCAAAAATTTTTGATAAGTTACGGAAGCTAAATATTATTCTTTGATTTTAGATTGTACACCTGATTCCAGTCATCAGGAACAATTGACAATTATTTTAAGATTTGTAATTTATAATGATGAAACACAAAACATTGAAATTAGTGAACATTTTTAGGTTTCTGCGAAATTGAAAATATGACTGGTAGTGGACTAACTACATTCATTTTAGAATTTTTGGAAAAATATAGCATTAATATTCAAAATATGTGTGGGCAAGGCTATGACAAGGTGGCCAATATGAAAGGAAAACATAATGGTCTTCAGGAAAAAAAATGTAGATATAAACCCCGAAGCCTTTTTCGTACCATGCACTGCACATACTTTGAATTTAGTGGTAAATGATGCGGCAAAAATATCTTTTGAGACAATTGATTTTTTTGGAATTATTGAGGAAGTTTATAATTTTTTTTTCTAGTAGTACTAAATGTAGTACAATATTAAAAAACGAAGTTTCAAATCTTTCGCCGAAACCTTTGTCAGACATGCATTGGGAAAGTCGAATTGTTCGAACCACTCTGCTTCCTAATATATTCATTTCATTAAGAATAATGTTAACAATGCCCATATCAATAGCTAGTGGTGAGCGCTCTTTTTCAAAATTAAAATGAATAAAAATTACCTCCGTTCATCGATGCATCAACAAACATTAAATAATTTGGCAGTAATATCTATAGAAAGTCATATTCACAATTCTTTAGATATAAAAAATTGTGATAATAAATTCGATTTAAAAACAAAACATCAGTCTCAGTTATTGTCAAATAAAATTAGATCTTTTAAATTCGTGTGCTCTACTATTATTTGGTTTGACATTTTATCCAATGTAAATTTTGTAAGCAAATTATTACAAAATACACAATTGGATGTATTAATATCACTAACACATTTAAAAAAATAAAAGAAAATGATTATAAACAGATGAGCATTTTGTACATATACTTGAAAATGCAGCAAATGATAACTCATTAGAAATTGCCACTGATTTTCTGAAAGAAAACTTAAGAATGGGAAGGAAACAAAAAAATTATTTGATTATGAATCTGGAGATGAATTTGTGCCAACACCAAAAGATAATTTTAAAATAAACTTCTTTTTTGCCATTTTAGATACTAAAAGAAACGCAATTGATGAACATTTTGAACAGCTCAAAGTTTATAATAATAATTTTATTTTTTTACAATGTTTTAGCGAGCTAAGTAAAATGTCAAAAGATGAAATTTTAAACATTGTTCAGATTTAGAATTACAGTTATCAGATGCCACCAATGAGGAATGTCCAAAAGATATTGTTGCTGTTGATCTTGCAAATGAAATACAAATTTTTCAAAATTTTATGTCCATGAAGACCCCACAAGAAATTAAGTTTTACATTCAAAAATAATTCCACCACTCTACTTCCTAATATATTAATTTCATTCAGAATAATGTTAACAATGCCCGTATCAATAGCTAGCGTGTGCCCTCTTTTTTGAAATTAAAATTAATAAAAATTATCTCCGTTCATCAATGCATCAACAAAGACTAAATAATTTGGCAGTAACATCTACAGAAAGTCATATTTATGATTCTTTAGATATCAAAAAATATTATGACTGATTTTGCTACTGCCAAAGCAAGACAAGTTAAATTTATATAATATTTTGTTATTGTTTCATTATAAGAATTTTTATTTTAAGTTTATATATATGTAGTTTTATTTTATTGTCTGCAGCCAAAGAAAAATAAATATATTTTCGTTTTTTTTATTTATTTATTTTTTTTATTTTTAACATATTTACTTCATGTATCATAATATATGTTATTTTGTGTTTAAAAAATAAAATTGTATATTGTTTTGGAAATATTTTTTTTAAATTCCCCCAAAAAAAATTGATATAAGAAAAATGACTGTGAGGGGATAGGGGCAGCAATAAGAAGTTTGCACCAGGGGGACTATATAGCTTGGTGTGACCCTGGTTGTCACTACTGCAACACCAGGGTAGCTAGCCACCCACCAATGAGAGGCCAAACAGCCTTGAAACGGCTGTCTGGGAAGATGTATCCACTGATAATAAGTAACAATAGTCTTCTCTACTGGTGAAGTGTTAGTTATTCGAGGTAGTGCAATATCAGGCAATTCATTGTGAAGGTATTCGCCAGAGGCGGATTTAACGGCGGATGCACAGAGCATGCGCCCTGGGCCCCGACTTCTGAAGGGCCCACGCAAAACCCCAACAAATTATTTGTTCTAATATATGTTCAACTATTAGTTCAAAACTTTGTGATTATTATTATGCTTTTATTAATTATATTATATTCAAATTTTATTGGAAATAAAACATTAATAGTACATAATATTTTTTATTTATTTAAAAGAATGGTTAACATGTATTTTTATTTTCCTTGTCTCTCTCTTTTTTTTAAGGGGCCCAATATTTTCTTCTGCGCCCGGGGCCTCAACCGACCTTAATCCGCTACTGGTATTCGCAATATGAGATACGATAAAAATGATGCCATTTTACCAATTTTTGTAATTTGTTGCGTACAAACATGATGCTAATGCACTAATCTGCTAAGTCTAGTGAATTTTCCATAAGTTGAGGCATTTATTTATTTAAAATTTTCAGTTATTAACCCTGAACAACCATGAAAAATGTTCTCACTATAAATATGAGTGAAATTCATTCAATTTCAATACGATATTATTGTTCCCAAATTTTTATTAGCATTTTTAGTTTCAAGATATTTCATATTTAAGTTTTCAAATATACTTAGATTTTGGTCTATTTGTTCATATTAGTTGAACCACTGACTGAATGTTCTAGAATCAGATGTTTTCTTAAATCTTGCTGCAGTGGTCAGTTTTTGGGCATGTCTAGAGTATTCTATGCTGCCCTACATTGCATATCAGCTAGACATATAAAGCAAACCTCTCAGAAAGGTCTCAATGGAAGTTATAAGTGAGCAAGGTAACATCAATATATAGCAGTAATCAGTGCTTTTTTTAATACTTTTTGGTTCAACTGCAGTTGAACATGCTTTTAAAATGTCATGTCAGGGCATTAGTTTACCAAATAGCTTTTGTTACATATGTGATATTACACAATAAAATATAATAGAAAGTCTGTAATGACCCTAATAAAGAAAGCATATGAACTTTATTATGGCCACAAAGTAAGCAACCAGAACAAGAAGGGGACTCCTTATACATACTGTACTAATTGTTCTTTGCACCTCAGAGACTGGTTAAAAAATAAACGAAGTATTGCTGCTATTGGTCCCTAAAGGAGATAACCAACCATGTCAATGATTTTTGCATAACACAAACTGAACAATGGAAAGGGAAATATGGAAGGGGATCCAAAAAAAAAAAAAAAAAAAAACCCCACCCACACAGAATATTCCAATATACCATCAGGCATCAGACCAGTTACTAAAGAGTGACCAACTCCCTGTTCCTCCAGAAACTTCGTAATTAGGAAAAAAAAATACAGATGGCTCAATGGAAACAATCCATACAAGCTCTGAATCAGAATACAAAAGGCCAGACCCAAAAAACCTTCATCTTATAACCAAAAGTGTTAAGCTTTTCATTATTCAAATCATGAAAGACACAGGAAGAATTGTTTGGGATCAATGCTGAAGGAATAGAATTTTGTAAACAAAATCCTATTTTATTCCATATAAAAAATGAGCTTTCTTCATATTTTACTGTGGAAGTTTTACTTTGCTATTATAATAATAATGATGATGGACTGCTTGAATTGTCTTGGGTAGAGAACATAAACCAAAAGAATGGAAAAAGGCTTTTCATTGTCTCTTTGAAGTGGAGCCCAAAAACTGTTACTCCAGAATGGAAATATATGTTCAACTATGTAAATCAGTCATGGACTCCACACACAAGAATTCTGTGAAAACACCGAACTTCTCTTATGAAAAATACAGTATGATAAATACAAGCGGCATATCTATAGGGTGGTCCAAAAATAATGCCTTTTTTATTTTTATACTTGAAATGCTTATTTCAAATAACTGCTTAATTTTCAGCTTTTTTTCTGTTCTTATTAATTTTTTTTTGTTTTCTAATTTTCTGTTTTGGATTTGAAATTGATTTTTATTCAAGATTACCCTAAATGAAAATGACAAAATATAAGAGCGTAGCATAATTTAATTTATTATGAACATGGATTATTGTTTAACAAAGGAACAAAGAGTGGCAGCAGTTAAACATCATTACCAAAACAACAATAACGGAGCTAAAGCTGCTCGTTTGTTAGTAGAAGAATTTAATATTCAGCAAGTTCAAAGTCATAATATCATAAGACTGGTCAGAAAATTTTGCATCATTTACGCTTCCGGTTTGAAGAAACCGGAAGCGTAAATGATGCAAAAAAAGGAGGAAAGCCAGTATCAGCAATTAGGAGTTGTTGGTGATTCTATTGTCAGAGAAATGGGGAACATGCTATGTAAAAAGGATAGGTGGAACAGGACCAGGGTATGTCTGTCAGGGGCAAAAAGTCAATAACGTTGTAGAGTGGATATCATCTTTTAAGGACACAAAAGGTGATATTGTTGTACACGTTGGCACTAATGATATTAAGAGTAGGAGACCGGCAGAATTACTTAACAAGTACAGGTGGTCACTGTTGGAAAAAAAAGCCGTGAATTAGGGTTGAATTTGAAAGTGTCTGCAATTTTGCCCAGACATGATAGGAGGGCGTATATCATGAGAGCCTTGTCGATCAATTCGGCCCTGGAAAAATTGTGCAAGGCTCAAGGGGTAGAATTTTTTTTTTTTTCCAGCATGGTCTGCACTTGTTAACAGGAGAGACTGCTTCTACAGGGATGGGATACACTTAAATAGAAAGGGTGCAAGAATATTTGCTGATGCTATCGAGGTAGTGTTGGAAAACTGCTAGCTTGGGGAGGATACAAGGACTAATAGATTAACAGTAGCCACTGGCAGAGGTGAAAGTGATTCTTGCACTCCTTCTATTGGAATAAGCAGCAGCCTGGAAAACAAGATACAGGATATTTCAGAGACTGCTGGGAGTCATTGCGGTACCAGTAAACACATGGGTGGTGTTAGAGTAGCTAAGAATAGGAACAGGTGCATGTATACTTGCATGTATACCAATGCTAGGAGTTTGGTAAATAAATTTGATGAATTTGAGGTATTGCTCAAAACATCAACGGCAGATATTATTGGGATATCAGAGACGTGGTATCACACAGATATAAGGAATGCAGAACTGGAATTTGGGGAGTACAATGAGTACAGGATAGATAGGATAGGAAGGGAGGAGAGGTTATGCTATTAGTTAAGAAACTCAAAAAATCCAAGGAAGTGAAGCCAGTCGACATCGCTGGACAGTGTAGTGTCGAGTCAGTTTGGTGTGACATAAGCATTGGAAGATCAAAGCTGAGAGTAGGAGTGTGTTATAGACCTAATAACTCTGATGAGAATAATAAGAAAACTGTACAGGGAAACAGAGTGGGCCAGTAAATCAGAGAGTCTTATAATGGGGAATTTTAATTTCCCCGATTTTGACTAGAATTTGTGGATTGGTCACTCACACACTAGCAAGGCTTTTGTGGATTTATTGGATCCTTGTTTTCTACATCAGCATGTTCGGGAGGCAACTAGAGGGAGTAATACTCTTGATCTGATTATCAGTAGTGATTCTTCATACATTAAGAATCTGCAGATAAAAGAACCACTAGGTGGCAGTGATCACAGTGTGTTGAAGTGGGATTTACTCAAAGAGGTAACTACCATTAGGGGTAAAGGGAAGGGTTATTGCTTTCGTAAAGGCGACTACGATGGACTCAGACAGTATTTAAATTCTATACAGTGGGACCAACTGCTGATGTTACCAACAGCAAATTCAAAATGGGAAGCATTCAAAGAACTTATCTTGGAAGCTACTAGGCTTTACATACCAACAAAGAAATACTGTTCAAGGTTTAGGCCTAAACAGATGTTAGATGAACTAATGAGACATATGGCATACATACAAATTAATAGGTGACATGGAAGCCTATGATAGATATAAGCTGGTCTGTCACAAAGGAAATTAGGCAGGCAAAGGCAGATTATCAGAAATCTTTGGCAAATGATGCAAAGAAAAATAACAAAGAGTTCTTTACCTATGTAAACTATAGAAGGAAAGGGATGAATCAGACTGGTCCACTGGATATTGATGGTTCAACTGTTGATGATCCTGCTCAGGTGGCTAACAAATTAAATGAGTATTTTGCATCTACATTCACCCATGAGGAGTTATTCAGGGAGGGGAATGCCAGAGGTGAGTTAAACTCTTGTTGAGTTAAATTGTTGAAGATAAACATAAAAAAGGCACCCGGGGTAGACCAAATCTATATAGTTATATTAAAGGAGGCAGCAAAGGAAGTAAGCACACCCTTAGCCATAATTATGAGAGCTTCTTTGGACTCAGGGGAGGCACCCATCGACTGGAGATGTGCAAATGTAACCCCAAATTCACAAAGGAGGATCAAAGGGCAACACAAGTAATTATAGACATGTTGGTTTAACTTCTGTTCCAGGAATAGTAATGGAGGCACTGGTTAAAGAAGCACTGCAAGATCATCTAAACAAGACTTCAGTTATAGCTCAGAAACAGCATGGTTTTGTTAAGGTAAAGTCTTGCCTGACCAATTTGATTGGATACTATGATGTGGTCACAAAGGAACTGGATGCAGGGAATAACTTTGATATCATATATTTGGATCTTAGAAAGGCTTTTTATACTGTTGTACACCGAAGACTGCTGCATGAATTGGAGCAGTGTGGCATTGGAGGCAAATTTCTGCTATGGATAAAGGGTTGGTTGAGTGGGAGAAGACAGAGAGTGGTAATCAATGGACACTGCTCATCGTGGACTAATGTTATTAGTGAGTCCCTCAGGGTTCAAAGGCGCCTCCGTAGCCAGGTGGGAAGGAGCAGCAGTGCGTAGCACACGCTTCTTGATTAGACTGGAGTTCGAGCCCGTCACCACCAAATACGGAGGATGCGGAAATGTCAGGGAATGACCACCGCATATCCCATAGCAATATGGCCTTAGTTGCTAATGCTCCTAAAAACCAAATAACAACAACAATCAGGATTCAATGTTGGGTCCATTTTTGTTTTCTGTATTTATAAATGATATTGATGATGGCATATCAAGCTTAATGTCAAAGTTTGCAGACGATACGAAGGTTGGCAAGGTTTTTAAGGACACGAATGACAGTACGCTGCTGCAATAGGATCTAGAAAAGTTGAGCAGATGGGTTTAGAGGTGGCAAATGAAGTTTAACATTGACAAATGTAAAGTACTACATATGGGAAGCAGTAACCCCAGAGTGATGTATCAACTCTGTGGTACTACACTGACAGTGGTAGAGAATGAAAAGGACCTGGGGATAATTGTGCAGGCAGACATGAAGTTTTCTGAGAAGTGCAGACGGTCTGCAAGAGTAGCTCATAGTGTCTTGTCAATGATTTACAGAAATTTTTCTAGCAGGGATAAGGAGGTGATTATCCCCTTGTATAAGGCAATGGTCAGGCCACACCTTGAGTACTGCATACAGGTCTGGAGGCCTCATTTTAAGGATGTAGAGCTGTTGGAACGAGTAAAGAGAAGGGCATCAAGATTAGTGGATGGAACAAAGGGTTCCTCTTACAACGAAAGGCTTAAATTTTGCAAATTACAGTGTCTGGAGACTAGGCACCTGCGAGGTGATCTGACAGAGGTGTATAAAGCCTTGAATGGTTTGAGCATGCTCAATGCTGATGGGATTCTTCCTCTTGCTCGGAATAATCACCTGAGAGGGCATAAATTTAAATTGAGGAAAGACAGATGTAGGATAGATGTGCGGAAGTTTGCCTTTAGCCAGTGGGTAGTTGGTTGGTGGAATAGACTTCCATCCTTTGTTGTGGAAGTTGATAGCCTAAATAAATTTAAGGCTGAGCTGGAGAGGTATTTGGAACGAACGGAAGGGTGAAATGGGAACGGTTTTTTTTTTTTTTTTTGGCTGATGCTGCATAAGCTTGCTTTCTTGCATCATATACCTCAACTAATGCTAATAACGGCATTCAGATGAATTAAGACAATCATTGGTGTGAACTCCTCAAAAATCCAGTCAAAGCCTATTTGTAGAGTTGGATATTAGTAAAAGCAGTGTTCTTCAATCTTAAAAGAGAACAATGTAAAGCCTTACATTCCTTGGGTGCTACAAAGTTTGCATGTGGTGATCAAGGCAGACAGTTCGAAATTTGTGAAATTTTCTTGAACAAAGTTGTGAAGATGAGGACTTTCCTGATAAGATATAGTGGTCAGATGAAGCAACTTTCAAACTGAACAGGCATATCAATCATCATAAATGTGTGTTTGTTGTTTGTTTTTTATTTGGTTTTTAGGAGCATTAGCAACTAGGGCCATATTGCTCCAGGGATATGCAGTAGTCATTCCCTGACCTTTCTGCATCCTCCGTATTTGGCAGTCATGGGCTCGAACCCCGGTCTAATCAAGAAGCGTGTGCTACGCATTGCTGCTCCTGCTCACCTGGCTACGGAGGCGCCATAAATGTGTGTATTGGTCTAATGTAAAAATCCCAATGTTACTTTGGAAAAAGATCTTAGCCTACTAGGAATCACAGTCTGGGCAGCCATCTCATCCATGGGAATAGGCCCAATATTCTTTGATGAGACTGTTTATCAGGATAATTATTTGCAGATCATTAATCACGATCAAAATAATATTTTTTTCCCAACAGGATGGTGCTCAACCCCACTATGGGATTAGGGTTAGGGAATGGTTAAATCTCAATTTCACAGACAGATGGTTAGGACGACATGGTTACATTGAGTGGACACTACAATCACTAGATCTATCTCCTCTTGATTTCTATCTGTGGGGGTATAATGAAAGATCTTGTCTAAGATGAAACCATGAACAATTTCTGAAATAAAACAAACAATTCAGGACAAATTTGCAATGTGTATGAGGGCTTGTAGGAATGTTATAGCAAGGGCTGAAGCTTGTATTGAACAACAGTGGGGAGGTAGTCATTTTGAACATTCTTTTATAGATATTAACATTCTGCTACATAAAGGAACCTATTAAACATTAGATGACAGTGTTTGAGTTTCTTTAATAAAGGAAATCATAAAAAAATTATAGAAAAAACTATCAAGAATTTGTAAAATAAATAGAAATAAAAAAGGGCATTTCTTTCACACCACCCTGTATGTCAATTTCAAAAGTTATTTGGATCTTTTTAAGTCTACAATCTGACTACATAAAATATTATTACTTTTTGTTTGAATGGGTCAGTTGAGCCAAAACCATTCACTATGAACCTAAGATCTCGCATGCATGTTTCTTGTACTTGAAATAAAAATACATATATAACCCACTAGTTCAACAAACATAACATTTTTAGCATGGCAACACAGATCAATATTTAAAACTAGTTTCCTCAAATTAGTAGTGCCAAAATCAAAGAGGGTGTATTTGTCAATCTGCAGATCAAAGAGTTTCTGAAAGAGACGCATTTAGAAGGTCTTAAATCCTTTGGAATAGCTTTTAAGTCCTTCAAGAAAGTTTGTGAACATTTTTTGGGCAAGAACAACAACAGAGCAGACAACTATAAAACACACTTGTGGTATATCT
This sequence comes from Mastigoproctus giganteus, assembly GCF_048544385.1. NCBI lineage: Eukaryota > Metazoa > Arthropoda > Arachnida > Uropygi > Thelyphonidae > Mastigoproctus > Mastigoproctus giganteus. The sequence goes on from NC_143580.1 coordinate 81,289,446, forward strand.
CTAAAATTATAGTTCCTTCATTCCCATTTCAATATCTTTCCCCCCAATTCTATATCTTTCCCACATAACCTTGGATACATCAGTAATGAACATAGAATGTTTTCATCAAGATGCAATACTGTCAAATAGTTCTTTTGATAAAAAAAAATTCATTCTTAGGTATCTGTTAAGATTTTATTATTTATTTTTTTTTATGTAAACCCCAAACCAGAGGTATTCGAACCTATACTACTTTGTACCATGCTTGGGTTGGAGGTTGAGAAGACGAAAGAAGATATTTGTTGACAATGGACTTGAACTTCTGTAGACTGTAATTTTTAGGAAATACATATGAAGGAAGGTTGTTCAAGAAAACGGCAGTTGAATGAATAAACGAGGAAGATGAAATGTTGGTTCTGTGAGTTTGAAGTTGGAGCTGCACGTGTTCGGACTGTTTTGAAAGAGAGAGTGGGAATTATAGAAGTCAATTCAGAAGAACAGTGCCCATGAAAGTATCTGTAGAAGAGGCATGCAGAAACAGTACGTCTATGAGACAGCGAGTGAAGAGACTCTGTTAGAGATCAATCATTAATTAACCTAACTGCCCTCTTCTGACTGGAATCAAGAAGCCTGAGCGAGGTTTTGGGGGCACCACCCCAGATGTGTGAACATCTGGGGTGGTGCCCCCAAAACCTGTGTTGAACATCTGGGGTGGTGCAATTTATACAGAGTAAGCAGCTGTTTGGAAGAAAAGTAACGCCGAGAGCGAAAGAGAAAACCAAGTTTTTTAGATGCAGAGGAAGCAATATTTGTAATATCCTTGTGCCAAGAGAGATTAGAAGTCAGGGTAATCCCCAAAAGAGATATATCATTTTGCCTAGAAATCGGAGTGTCACCAAAAATAAGCATAGGAGCAGAAGAATCCTTTTTGCGAGATATAAGACAAGACTGAGTTTTAGAAGGGTAGAAATCAACTAAATTGTCTTTAAACTAAATTACCTGAAGATAGGCATTTAAAGAATTAGTAGCAGATTTTCGAGAAGTTGAAGCTGATTGAGAAGGGCAAGGTTTCTCAAAATGGAAAGTGGATTGCAACGTGCTATCATCGCCAAAATTATGGATAGGATTTCCAGTCAATGGAAGAAGGTCATTAATATACAAGAGGAAAAGAGTGGGGGAAAGAACTGAACTTTGGGGAACACCGGCATTGGTGGAGAAGTTAGAAGACAGAGAACCACCTACCATCACCCTCAATGAGTGATCAGAGAGAAAACTGGATAACCAATTACAAAAAACAGTTGGTAAACCATAAGATGGAAGCTTGTTTAGAAGACCTTTATACCAAACACGATTGAAAGCCTTTGAGATATCAAGAGCAACTATTTGTGTTTCACTGAACCTTTCCATTGAATTAGTCCATAAATGGGTAACATAAGCCAGAATATCACCAGTGGATCGACACTGACGGAATCCATGCTGGCGAACGTTGATCAGACAAAAAGTTTCTGGGTAGTTTAAGAGTTGGCGGTTAATTGATTTCTCCATTACTTTAAAAGAGTAGAAGTAATTGCAATGGGACGATAATTGGATGGGAGGGGAGGGATTTGTAACCCTTTTTAGGAACTGGCTGGATATGAGCAAATTTCCAAGCAGAAGGAAAAACACCTTTGGAATAAGAAAGTGAAAAAAGGCGGCAAAGAATAGGAGTAAGTTCAGGAGCACAGGTTTTGAGAACAAGTGGAGAAGTACTATCAGGACCTGGAGCTTTCTTACATCAAGATTCGTCGGAAGACCATGGGAGGCATTGAATGGAGCGTGTTGGGAATGGTGGGAGGTGTTTTACCAAGATCATTAATACATGAGTTGGAATTAAAATGGGATCCTAGCAAGTCAGCTTTATCCTTGGCTGAAGTGACAACAAAACCATCTGGTTTGGACAGAGGTGGGAGCAGAGTTGGACAAAAGTTGCGGCCAATACCTTTGGCAAGAGACCAGAATGCTCGGCTACCATTAGGGCAAGAAGCAAGTTTTCTACTCTTAGCCTGTTCAAACTCTAGTTTGGACTGATTAATAACTGCTTTTACAATTGTTGCGAGCTTTGGTTTAGGCAGAAAATGAAACTGAAGAATTAGAAACAAGCCAATTACAATATGCAACATTCTTCTCTTGAGGAGCCTTAGCACATTTATTGGAAAACCAAAGTTTAGATAATGGACGAGATTTTAAAGTGGAGTGTGGGATAAAGAATTCCAATCCTGCAAGAATAATTTCACTGACACGATCTGAGCAAACGTTGACATCACAAGTTTTGGAACAGTAATCTGACCAAGGAAAAGAAGAAAAGAAATCTCTCAGGTTATCCCATTTTGCATTCTTGTAATGTCAAACAACACGAGGTTGGGAATAGCCATGAGATAAAGGCTCCATTGGAGAAGAGACAATCACCAAGTGTGATCTGAAGTGCCTAAAGGACCTCTGACTTCGACCATGTACTTAGAAGGGTTGTTTGTGAGAAAAAGATCAAGCGTGTTGGCTGTATGATTAGGATTGTTCATTGTTCTTGTAGGCAAATGAACAATCTGTGCAAGGTCATTAGTAATTGCAAAAGCCTCAGCATCTCGACCAGCTGGGTCAGTTTGACTAGAAAACGGAAGCCAGCTGGAGTTGTGAACATTAAAGTCACCAAGGAAAATTACCCCACTGTTAGGAAAGTTGGACTGGAGAAAGTCAATTTGCAAAGAGGTCAAAGAGCTCCAAGTGATTAGTGGAGTTGGGTAGATTGCATGTGGGTGGTACCAGTCAGTACCACTTGGTTGAAATTAAAGGAATTACTGAGAACAGCTGAAGATTTCTTGTCAACATAATTTATCTCCAAGAAATCATATTAAAATCAGCCACTCATATGGATCTGGAGATGGTTGACTTGCAGCTGATTCGTCCATCTTAAATATTCAACTCAAGAAATTTTCTCTGGTAAAATGACAATATAGAATAGAAACATCCTTGTTTATGAACATTTTTTGGGCAACAATAAAGAAGACAACTAAAAATCTTGGTTATAATGTCTCTAAAAAAAATACAGTTCCTCCATCAGTATTCAGCTTTTTTTCCCAGAAAAGCCTGGATAGCCGTGATGAATACAGCGAATGTTTTCTGAAAGATACTGCTACCACGGAGAAAAGTTACTAAGGAAAGTGGAAAACCATTATACTAAGATTGCAGGGGTGTTTCAATGAAGTAGTTGAAATATAAGAGGCGCCTCCGTAGCCAGGTGGGAAGGAGCAGCAGTGCGTAGCACAAGCTTCTTGATTAGACCGGGGTACGAGCCAGTCACCACCAAATACAGAGGATGCGGAAAGGTCAGAGAATGACCACCGCATATCCCGGAGCAATATGGCCTTAGTTGCTAATGCTCCTCCTAAAAACCAAATAACTAACTAACTAAGTTGAAATATAGTAAGACTATTACTCACAGTTCTTCCCAAGTTGGTAATATCTTTTTAAATTGTATAGCATCTCCAGAATAGGTGACTCCACCATACCATGGATCACTGTCATATCCAGGTATCATTGTAAAGGGGGGAGGGAGCATGACAACCAGGTTTTTGAGTGTTTTCAATCAAGATGCAATACTGTTAGATAAACCTAGAAACACTTATACATATACACTTACATGCATGGTTAAGGGAGTGGTTATCCCCCCCCCTCTCTTACCCCCACTGATATGCTCCTGCCATGGATTCTCAATTTATGGTACATGTACCACTGGCAGTACACCTATATGTGCCAGGTGGTGTGAAAACTTATTTAAAAGTAATCACAAATACATAAAAACTGACTTAAGTATCATCAATTTAATTTTCTGCATTACTAGACTTAATTCAGAACAAGTGGAGAAACATTATTAAGTTGACATATATATAATATATATATGTCAACTTAATAATGTTGTTTTGGTAAAAAAAATTCATTCTTGAATATCTGTCAAGACTGGACATGCATAGCACTGGACATGCATAGCACTGACTTACTGAGAATAGCCATAGGTTTCTTGTCAACATAATTTATCTCCAAGAAGTCATGTCAAACTCAGCTGTTTATATGGACCACGAGATAGGTGATGTTTATATGGACCACGAGATAGGTGATTTGCATCTGGCTCTTCCAGGTTATTGTAAAGATAGCTTTACAATTCTGTACTATCAAGTTCTTCCAACTTGATAATACAGAAAAATAGACACCTTCGTGAGACTTTTCCTGCTTGACATTAAACTCACTATACACAGAATTTGCATTTGCTATTTGCAAATGGATAGATGTGAAACTCTTCAGGACCATTATCCTCCCCACCGTGAATTACAAGGTCCTACTTGACAGTATTTCCTAAATTTTTTTTCTTGTTTAATTTTGATGTCTGCTTGTCTATTGTTAATATGAAGGACCAATAATTATATTCCCAAACCAATAAGTGGTTATTGACGCAGCAATATCAGAATTTTATGTTCCAAAAATTAATAAAGTTAAAATGAATAAACAGATAAAAAATGTTTTTATTCATACCTGTTTCTAATTTTTATAATACTTGCATATCATTGTGGTGCTGGTGGTTGTGCAATAACTTTCCAATTTTTTTTACAGTAGTATGTTAACAAAAAAAAAAAAAAAAAAAAAGTCGGAAACCCATGCACTATACATTTAAAAATCTGAGACACTCCGAGAGCAGCAGTTTCGAAGCTTACTGGTTGTTAGCAGGCAGGTGATCTCTATTAGTGAATGTATACTCTGTGAATAATGTATTTTTAATGACTGAACAGTCAAGTGGTGTATGGAAGTAACACTTCCATTTTAAAAAACATAAGCAAATGAAGAGTAGAAACTTTCTCCATGATAACAATTGAATGCAGGTAAAGCCTAATAATTTTGATTTGATTTCAACTACAGTGTTGAAATATCCCTGCAATTCTATATTACTATACTGTGTAGGGCAAATGCAGCCCAATTCTAGTCATTTACTTCTATATACTGCTTAGTGCTGTTTACTCATAAAAAATACATTATTCACAATTTGGCATAGGACCACTAATAGAGATCACTATATCCACTATATTTAAAAATCGGAGACATTGGTCTCCTGGCCATTTTCAAAATTTTAAATATTAGTGGATTTCCCTATTCATACAATTTAAAATGATAATGGCAACTTAGGCAGAACTGTGGATAAAGGGTTCTACTTTTTTTCAACTACTACATTGAAACCTCTGCAATCCTCTAGTACTATGATAATCCACCACTCTTGGTAATGTTTCTTCATGGTACCAATATTCCAATGAAAATATTCACCATGTTCATCACTAACTTGTCCAAGGTTAAAAAGATATTAGCAAATGCAGGTAAAGCATACAACTGAAGCAAGCAGGCTAGCAGACTATTAATGGACACTGATCAGGGAGGCTCCTGATCATTACAAAAGAAAAACAAAAAATAATAAATAACTGACTATAATTTATACCATTTATTGTAATACTTAAGATTTTCTTAAAATTTTCAGTTAAGTATAACCTGCATTCCTGTCTAAATCTGTGGGAGCTAGGCAATATCTGACTTAAAATTTGGATTCAGCTCACCAAACTCCGTATGTACCATATCATATTTTGGGAGAAAAAAATCAAGAGTTAATAATTTGTTGTTCGGGTGTTATTATTATCATTTTGGAAGAAATATCCTAGAATGTCATTCCATTTGAAAGTTGACTCTTTAGTGAGAGTGTTCTGGATTCTGATTTCTAAAAGCTGGCAATTATAGTTATTCCTACCTGAACTGGAAGAGTATCTCCGAAGGCTAAGTGGACCATTTCCAACTAGTGCACCTCGTCTGGTAACAAATTTTGGTAAGGCTGCAGCCCAAGTAGAAGACACTTCTTGTGATGCTATACTATTCAATTCCAAGTTCATTCCTATATGACAATAAAATCTAGAAGTACTGTGATTTATTAATACAAACAAGTATACATCTCACACATTACCTAAAAGAGGACAGGCAAATATAATGCAACTTTCATGCAACGTGCGTGCGTGTGCGTGTGTGTGTACATATTCACTATTTATTTGTTTTGTCTAAATGTTATATGCTGTAATCAGAGGCAGCTATATGTCAGGTTAACAGTAGTAAGTTAAGTAAGAATTATTATTTTGGATTATTACATTACACAGCGAAACGGAGGCAGAATAAGTAATGACAAGTTTAATATTAATAGGAAAAACACACATATTAAATTAAATACATACAAAAGCTTTCGGTTAGTTTGCTAACCTTCATCAGTCAAACTGACAGTTAAGAGTGTGGAACATGAGGGCATGTACTGCCAATCATGTACTGCGTGATGTGATGGTTAATTGTTGGATGTTGAAGCCTGTGGCTGTGACGCATGTTGCCAATGTTCATCAATGGTCATTCATCAAAATGGTTGCTTCAATGATAGGGTGGACAAGACATCCACTGCTCCTGTTGACTGAGGTATTAGAGCATGTGACGTTCAGCGACTCCAACCAGGCACACCGCTGGTAGTGGCAGGACCTATCTACAATCACGACATTGCGGTGTGGGTCAATGTCATGGTGGGTTAACCAGAAGTGTTCTATGTCTGCTAAGCAGATGGCTCTTTCGTGTTCCGAAAGACGTTTTCCGAGCCGTCTCCCAGTTTCCCTAATGTAACAGCCAGTGCAGTCATGGCAAGAGATGCAGTAGACTAACCACTTTGTAATAAGATGGGAACCGGTGTTTTCACTTTAGAGATGAGGGGTTGTAACTTTCTGCCTGGGAGTTGTACGCATTTTATCCCCAAGTGATTTTAGGTCCCTAGAAACCTGTTGTGATAGGTATGGGTAGTATGGGATAAAGGCGCTCGCAGCTGAGTCATTACCTTGGATGTTCCTGTTGGTCACTACATGATCACATGTCTGTAGGTCACACCTGTCAAGGGTGGGATTGCTACACCTCGCAAGATCTGCCTTGACTTTAGCAATCTCGGTGCGCCTCTTATCTACAGAACTAGTGGGTCCAGGCACAGGTTAACAAGGTTCATGCAGTTGCAAGAAGATGGCTGCATGCATGTGCTGACCGGAAGTTGGTAAATTGGCCAGCACACATTGGTTTACGACAGACAGTTGTCTTCAAGCGCATGCGCTCATGTCGGACAAGGGTGTCTAAGTATGGTATGGTATTATCCGATTCTAGCTCGATTGTGAATTTTATGAAAGGCGACGGAGAATTGAGGTGCTCTAGGAGTCAGTCACCTGAATTTCTGGAGAAAACCACAAACACATCATCCACGAAGTGACACCAAAAAGGTAATGCAATCTGGTACATTCATAAATGCACGACCCTCTAATTCTTCCATCACGATATTTGCCGTGACTGAGCTAACTGGGGAATCCATGGCTGTGCCGTGCACCTGTTGGTAAATGGAGAAGTTTAACATAGTTGTACCACCTGTTAAGCACAGTCTGAGGGCGGTGAAGATATCGTCTGGTGTTAGTTCAGTTCTGCTGCCAAGGGTTTGGTCATTATCCAAGAGTTCCTTTGCACATGTGATGGCAAGTTCCACGGGTGGCTTGGAAGCACAAGGTATGGATTATATCAGAGTAAACAGGATCAGGAACTAAACTTCTAAGTTCGACTAGCAGGACTGCTTTACTCGTTGAAGTATTTTGTAAGTCTCGATGGAGGTACCCTATCATTGAAGCAACCATTTTGATGAATGACAAACGTTGGCAACATGCGTCACAGCCACAGGCTTCAACATCCAACAATTAAGCATCACATCACATATGCAAAGGAACTCTTGGATAACGACCAAACCCTTGGCAGTAGAACCGAACTAACAGCAGATGATATCTCCACTACACTCAGACCGTGGGCAGTGTAGCAATTATGTGGTGCAATTATGGTCAACAACTCCATTTACCAACAGGTGCATGACAAATATGGCATGCACCTGTTGGGTTCCCCAGTTAGTTCAGTCACAGCAAATATGGCAATGGAAGAATTAGAGGGTCGTGCATTTACGAATGTACCAGATCACATTACCTTTTAGTGTTGCTACATGGATGTGTTTGTGGTTATCCCCAGAAATTCGCGTGACCGACTTTTAGAGCAGTTCAATTCTCTGTCACCTTTCATAAAATTCACCATCGAGCTAGAATCGGACAATACACTACCATACCATACTTAGACACCCTTGTCCGACGTGAGGGCATGTGCTTGAAGACAACTGTCTGTCGTAAACCAATGTGTGCTGGCCAATTTACCACCTTTCGGTCAGCATGCGCGCAGCCATCTTCTTGCAACTGCATGAACCTTGTTAACCCGTGCCTGGACCCACTCTAGTTCTGTAGATGAGAGGCTCACCGAGATTGCTAAAGTCAAGGCAGATCTTGCGAGGTGTGGCTATCCCACCAGTACCCTTGACAGGTGTGACCTACAGACACATGACCACGTAGCGACCAACAGGAACATCCAAGGTAATGACTCAGCCGCGAACCTAAACCTAGTACAACAGGTTTCTAGGGTCCTAAAATCACATGGGATAAAATGCATACAACTCTCAGCCAGAGTGTTACGATCCCTAATCTCTAAAGTGAAAACACCGGTTCCCACCTTACTACAAAGTGTAGTATAGTGTAGTGGGTTTTCTGCTCATCTAGAAACTCTCAATTTCGGTGTACGTTTCTTCAACCTCTTCATCATCATGGCTCTATGTTGGTGCATAAATCATTATAACCTTTAGCTTGTACCTCTTAGAAATTCTGAGTATTAGTCTTGACACCCTTGGTGATATACTTTTAAATTCCAAAATGTTGTTTTTTATATCTTTATGGACCAGAAAGCCAATTCCACCTTCGCTCCTTTCACTGTTTCCATTGGTGTACAGCAGATTTCCACTTGATAAACTTATAAGTGATTCATTTCTTCTTCTTGTTTTGGCCAAACCGATGATATTCCAATTCACATTTTCTAATTTCTTTTCCAGCTCTAATATCCTGTCTTCACCAATGAGCGATCTTACGTTGTAATAGGCCAAGTTCAGTTTCCGTGCATGGCAGCCTGGTAGCCTGGTTGTACCCAGAGATTCTTAGCACCCTCTGCTTCCACTCAGATCCTCTCGCTGCCGTAAGAGGGGGAGTGAGAGCCGCTGGGGACTGAGGGCCATTTGTTTCATCGTGCTGTCGTGTGCTGGAGGGTTTGGTGTTTTCCTCTTCACGCTGACTAGGCGTCTTGAAGAGAACCACTCTACACGTTCATTGCCACCTAAGTGGATTTTAGGGAGGCAGGCCAACCAAACTTCTCCTAAATCTTCTGTAATAGAAAGATATTGGATCCATCAGTGTTTCCCTTGGAAACACTGATGGATCATCAGTGTGTTAGCAGACTGAGTGTCTGATAACACACAATACCCGTTCCCCTCTAAGCCCCTTGTAGCAATATGTAGGCTTTTCACATAAATTGTTACTTGTTTGTGTGAATTATTGTTAATCCTTTGGGGGAAAAAGTACTTTTGCCTACACATAACCAATAATAAGATACCTAAAATTATAAAAATACCACAATATACTCATTACAATACTAATAATAAGTGATATATTTTAAAAAAATGTCTAAGCTCTATTTTGTATTATAAATCACACATTAATTAATATCTATGAGAAATTTACCAATAGAGACTCACCTACTTAAGCAAACATAAACTTAAAAACTGGTCTATACATTAATTCAATTTGAGCTGAATAGCTTGGAAAACATGTTTGCTCCCTTCAAACCTTCAGAAGCCAAAATAAGGATACGGAAGTCTTAATTTATGAGTGGCATGGAAGTAATACTTTCTATTTTTTTCCTTAGAAAATTTAATTCCTACAGCTATGCCTTCTATATCAATTAATCCTCAATCATTAATAAACACTATGTTATTTTTCCCCAAAGTCATGATCATTTTCTATGCACTTCTGCCATCTCACAGTCAAACCCTGTAAAACTCCTTACTCTTGCTCTGGAGGGTTTTGTGAACACTGTGCTTGAGCTGGTCGTTGTGCACAAAATGGGTTCCACGGAGTGCATCTTTCAGTGGGTCGAAGAGGTCATAGTCAGAAGGTGCAAGATCCGGGCTATGAGAGGAGTGAGAAAGAACAGTCCACCGCAGTTTTGCAATGGCTTCCATCAGGCACAAACTGGTGTGGGGTCATCCATTGTCATGGAGAAGAATCTCATTAAGGTTTAGTCTGGTCGAACTTTACAGATGTGGGCTTTCAACTTTTTCAACATTTCCATACATCAATCTGAGCTGATTGTGGTGACATACTCCAAGAAGTCCACAAGAAACACCCCATCTTTGTCCCAAAACACTGCTGCCGTGACTTTAGAGACAGAAGGCTGTCTTTTGACCTTCTTACGTAGTGAATTTTGATAGTGACGCTCCATTAACTGTCTCTTCGCTTAAGGGTCACAATAGTGGACCAGGTTTTGTCACCAGTGTTTATGCGTGAAAGAAAAACCTCTCCTTCACTTCTGTAGTTCTGGAGAAGTTCCGTACAGATGACTGTCCAGGCTTCTTTCTGCTAGTGTCAACATTTGCGGGATCCAACAGGCACAAACCTGATGTACCCTAGTTGCTTTATTAGCATTAGTAGAGGCAAGAAAGCAAGCTTATAAAGCCTTAGCCAAAAAAAAACCTTTCCATTTCCCAATCCAATCATTCCAAATATTTGTTTAGTTCTCCTTTGAACTTATTTAAGTTGTCGACCTCCACTATGACAAATGGGTTTGTTCCAACACTAACCCATCCACTAGCTAAAGGCAAATTTCCACACATCTATTCTACAATTGTCTTTCCTCAATTCGAATTTTTAAGTCCCATCAGGTGAGTAATCTGAGCAAGAGGAAGAACCCCATCAGCGTTGAGCTTGCTCAAACCATTCAAGGCCTTATACACCTCAATCAGATCATCTTGGTGCCTTGTCTCCAGATGCTGAAATTTGTAGAAATTAAGCCTTTCTCAGTAACAGCAATCCTTTGTTCCATTCACCAATCTCATTGCCCTTCTCTGTATTCATTCTGGCAACTCTACATCCTACCTAAAATGAGGCCTCCAGACCTGTATGCAGTACTCAAGGTGTGGCGTGACCATTGGCTTATACAAGGGGATAATCACCACCTTATCTCTGCCCAGAATTCCCATATATCATTGACAAGACAATGTGAGCTACTCTTGCAGCCTGTCTGCACTGAACAAAAAATTTCATATCTGACTGGACAATTACCCCCAAGTCTTTTTCATTCTCCACTGCCCTGAGTGTAGTACCACACAGTAGTTATGTTTCTCGTTGATTACTGCTACCTACATTATATTAGTAAATAAATTTGAAGTGCTCATCAAGGCATCAAAGGCAGATATTGTTGGGATTTCAGAGACATGGTGTTTCACAGAAATAAAAGCAGTGCAGAATTGGAATTTGGGGAGTTCAATGTGTACAGAAAGGATAGACAGGGTAGGAAGGGAGGAGGGTTATGCTGTTAGTTAAGAAACATCATAAAATCTAAGGAAGTGCATCCAGTGACATGGGTAGACAGTGCAATGTTGAGTCAGTTTGGTGTGACATAAACACTGAGAAAGGGAAAATGAGAGTAGGAGTGTGTTATAGGCCTAGGGACTCTGATGAGTACAACAAACAGTTGGGCAGAGAAACAGAGTGAGCCAGTAAATCAGAATGTCTTGTAATTGGGGATTTAAACTTTCCAGATATCGAGTGGAACTTGTGGATTGGTCACTCACAAGCTAGCAAGACTTTTGTGGATTTATTGGAGGATTGTTTTCTACAGCAACATGTTCAAGGGACAACCAGATCGAGTAATACTCTTGATCTGATTATCAGCAGTGATGACGCATGCATAAAGCATTTGCAGATAAAGGATCCACTAGGTGACAGTGATCACAGTGCACTGATGTGGGATTTACTTAAACATGCAACTACCATCAAGGGGAAAGGGAATGGTTTTGCTTTCGTAAAGGTGACTACAGTGGTCTCAGACAGTTTTTAAATTCTATACAGTGGGAACAACTGATGATGTTACCAATGATGAATTATAAATGGGAAGCCATCAGGGACTTAATCTTTCAGGCTACTAGGCATTTCATACCAACTAAGAAATACCGTTCAGGGTTCAGGCTTAAATGGAGATCAGATGAATTAATGATGCTCGTGGCAGAGAAAAAAAATCCACGTGATGCATATATATTATCAGGCAACAGAGAAACCTAAAGCAGATTAGGAGGGTAAGCAGGCAAAGGTAGATTACGAGAGCAAAGAAAAACAGTAAAGAGTTCTTTCTTATGTAAACTTTAGAAGGAAGAGGACGAATCAGATTGGTCCACTTAACATAGATGGTATGACTATCGGTGATCCTGCTAAAGCAGCTGATAAACTGAATAAGTATTTTGCATGTACTTTTTTTTTTTTTTTTTTTTTTTTTTTTCAATGAAAACTGCAAACACGAGAGGTATTAGAACTAATAATACTTACTTCCATGCTTCGGCTGGAGGTTGAGAAGACGAAAGATGACATTTGTTGACATTAGACATGAACTTCTGTAGACTGTAATTTTCAAGAAATACGCATGAAGGAAGGTTGTTCCAGAAAACGGCAGTTGAATGAATAAACAAGGAAGGTGAAAAGTTGGTTCTCTGAGCTTGAAGTTGGACAGTAAATGGATGATGGCGGCATGTGTTCGGACTGTTTTGAAAGAGGGAGCGGGAATTATAGAAGCCATTTCAGAAGAACAGTACCCATGGAAGTATCTGCAGAAAAGGCATGCAGCAGAAACAGCATGTCGATGAGACAGTGAGTGGAGAGACTCTGTTAGAGAGGAGTCATTAATTAACCTAACTGCTCTCTTCTGAACGGAATCTAGAAGCCTGAGAGGGGTTTTGGGGGGTACCACCCAGATATGGGAACAATACTCCAGGGCAGGGCAGATTTGCAATTTGTACAAAGTGAACAGCTGTTTGGAAGAAAAGTGATGCCGAGATTGAGAAAAACTAAGTTTTTTAGAGGAAGCAATATTTGTAATGTGCTTGTGCCAAGAGAGATTAGAAGTCAGGGTAATTCCCAAAAGAAATATATCAACTGGTCTGGAAATTGTAGTTTCACCAAAGATAAGCATAGGAGCAGAAGAATCCTTTTTGCAAGATATAAGACAAGACTGAGTTTTAGAAGGATTGAAATCAAATAAGCTGTCTTTGCCCCAATGGAGAATTACCTGGAGATCGACATTTAAGGAATTGGTAGAGGATATTCGAGAAGTTGAATGCAATGTGCTATCATCAGCAAAACTATGGACAGGATTTCCAGTCAATGGAAGAAGGCCTTTAATATACAAAAGGAAAAGAGTGGGGGAAAGAACTGAACCTTGGGGACACGAGCATTAGTGAAGAAGTTAGAAGACAGAGAGCCATCTACCATCATCCTCAGTAAGTGATACGAAAGAAAACTGGATAACCAATGACAAAAAACAGTTGGCAAACCATAAGATGGAAGCTTGTTTAGAAGACCTTTATGCTGTTGTTGAGTTTTTAGGAGCATTAGCAACTAAGGCCATATTGCTCCGGGGATATGCGGTGGTTATTCCCTGACCTTTCCGCATTCTCCGTATTTGGAGTTCACTGGCTCAAACCCCGGTCTAATCAAGGAGCGTGTGCTACGCACTGCTGCTTCTGCCCACCTGGCTACGGAGGCGCCGACCTTTATGCTAAACACAATCGAAAACCTTTGAGATGTCAAGAGCAACTGCTTGTGTTTCACCAAACTTTTCCATTGAATTTGTCCATAAATGGGTAACATAAGCCAGAATATCACCAGTGGATCGACATTGACGGAATCCATACTGGCGATAGTTGATCAGACGGAAGGTTTCTAGGTAGTTTAAGAGTTCACAGATAATTGATTTCTCCATTATTTTAGAAAGATTAGAAGTAATTGCAATGGGATGATAACTGGATGTGAGGGATTTGTCACCCTTTTTAGCAACTGGCTGGATATGAGTAAATTTCAAAGCAGAAGGAAAAACACCTTTGGAATAAGAAAGTGAAAAAAGGTGGCAAAGGACAGGAGTAAGTTCAGAACACTGGTTTTGAGAACAACTGGAGAAATACCATCAGAATCTGAAGCTTTTATAGCATCAAGGTTCGTTAAGATTCTTCTGTCATCCTTTTGATGGAAGACCACAGGAGGCATTGAATGGCGAGTGTTGGGAATGGTGGGAGGTGTTTTACCAAGATCATTAATACATGAGTTGGAAGGAAAATGGGATACTAGCAGGTCGGCTTTATTCTTGGCTGAAGTGACAACAAAACCATCTGGTTTGGACAGAGGTGGGAGCAGAGTTGGGCAAAAGTTGCAGCCAATACCTTTGGCAAGAGACCAGAATGCTCGGCTACCATTATGGCAAGAAGCAAGTTTTCTACTCTTAGCCTGTTCAAACTCTAGTTTGGACTGATTAATAACTGCTTTACAATCGTTGCAAGCTTTGGTGTAGGCAGAAAACGAAACTGAAGAATTAAAAACAAGTCAATTACGATATGCAATGTTGTTCTCTTGAACAGCCTTAGCACATTTATTGGAAAACCAAGGTTTAGATAAAGGACGAGATTTTAAAGTGGAGCATGGAATAAAGGATTCTATTCCTACAAGAATAATTTCACTCACGAGATCTGAGCAAACGTTGACATCAGAAGTTTTGAAACAGTAATCCGACCAAGGAAACGAAGAAAAGAAATCTTCCAGGTCATCCCATTTTGCATTCTTGTAATGCCAAACAATACGAGGTTGGGAATAGCCATGAGATAAAGGCTTCATTGGAGAAGAGGCAATCACCAAGTTGTGATCTGAGGTGCCTAAAAGACCACTCACTTCGATCGTGTACTGAGAAGTGTTTTTTGTGAGAAAAAGTTCAAGCATGTTGGCTGTATGGTTAGGATTGTCCAGTATTCTTGTAGGTAAATGAACAATCTGTACAAGGTCATTGGTAATTGCAAAAACATAAACATCTAAACCAGCTGGGCCGGTGTGACTAGAAACGGAAGCCAGTTCGAGTTGTGACCATTAAAATCACCAAGGAAAATTATCTCTCTGTAAGGAAAGTTGGACTGGAGAAAGTCAAGTTGCAAAGAGAGGAAGTCAAAAAGCCCCAAGTGATTAGTGGAGTTGGGAAAACGGTACAGACAACAGATAAATTTTACACAATGAGGTTGAAAGATTTTAAGCCAGAGAAGAGCGAAAAGAGGAGATTCCAAATTACCAAGTCTCTGATAGGAAATATCGGAACAGACATATGCAGAAGTACCACCTTCGAGGCGAAAGGAATCATACAGAAAATAGTTTGGGCAACTGAGATGAGCAGTAGTTGATTCAACTGATAACTGAGATTCTGTTAGAAAAAGTACATGGGGTTTCGCAGACTGCAAGTGGAAATGGCCATCGTTGAGATTAGAACTGTAACTACGTATATTTGTGAAATGAACTAGGATGTGTTTGGGAGGTTTAGATCTTCTCACAGATAAGCTTACTCTATTAGTTTGACGATTCATGGTGTATTCAATAGAAAGAAAAAGTGGGGAAAACATGCTGTAGGAAGTAATGAAATTTTTGGATATGGCATACACCTGGTAAAAATATACCCAGGTAATTGACATAACATGGCCTCGACAACACTCCGCGCAGACCACTACTCGTACTCCCTCCAGTCACTATCTGGCAGAGTAAAGGTAGGTAGCAAGATTATACGCTAGCTGATCTGGAAGCCTCCTAAAGAGTTACCAATAGGTTCGGTCCGTTGTACTAACTAGTGGCTGGTCTGCGAACACCGCTGTATCCTCAAAATGTAAGATTGGATCGCCCCACGATGTTCATCATAACATCAAACATTTGAGGTTTCAAAAGTCAACAGTCATATTGCTTGATGGAAGAGATGGGGAAAGGTTGACTGGAACTTAGCTCTGGAAACTAAACATGGGTTCCACCACTTCAAGTCTCCAATAAGCAAAGTGTTGGTATTGCACCGGTTGATGAGAGTCATCTGCCACCTAGTATTGCCTGGTAACACAGAGGGGTGGCATTCCTCCATGTGGTGTGGGCACCACACCTCGACCCCTTCTTACGTTGGTTCACTCCTGGGTGGTCATCCACTGTGCGCTTAGGCATGGAGGTTATATCCAGGATTACTAACAGTCCCACCATCGTGAAGGTGCAAGCAGAGGATCTGGCTGTCACAGACCATCCAGACTTTGCCAAAATTGGGTCCACTTGACTTGAATGTATCCGAATATCGGTTCCATCAGCGTTTTAGACTCCCAGATAGCAAGTACAGCTTGTCTGGCATATTTGAGAGAATGTCTGTGACAACATCAAGGACTATACATTCACATATTAGGAGTTATTCAAGGAGGGGAATGCCAGAAGTTTATCAAACTATCAGGGAGCTAAGTGATTTTGTAATAACTGAGAGCAAAGTGAGCAAAGTGGAGAAGAAATTGTTGAAATTAAATATAAAAAAACCCTTCAAACCCTTAGCCATAATTGTGAGAGAATCCTAAGATTCAGGGGAGGTCCCCATGGACTGAAGATGTGCATATGCATCCCCAATTCACAAAGGGGGTTCAAAGGGTAACACAAATAATTACATTACAGACCTGTTAGTTTAACTTTATTCAGAGGAAAAAATGGAGTCACTAGTTAAAGAAGAGTTGCAGGATTATCTAGACAAGACTGCAGTAATAGTGCAGACACGGCATGGGTTTGTTAAGGGGAAGTCTTGTCTGACCAATTTGATTGCATATTACAATATGGTCACAAAGGAACTGGATGCAAAAGAGAATTTTAATATTATATACTTGGATATCAAGAAAGTTTTTGATACTGTTGCACATGGAAAACTGTTGTACAAATTTGAGTGGTATGGCATTAAGGGCAAGTTGCCAAATGGATAAAGGGATGGTTGAGTGGGAGATGGCAGAGTTCGGTAATAAATGGACACTGCTCTACGTGAACTAATGTTATTACTGGAGTCCCCCAGGGTTCGGTTCTGGGCCCATTGTTATTTTGTGTATTTATCAATAATGTCAATGAAGGTATATCAGGATTAATGTCCAAGTTTGCAGATGATACAGAGGTTGGTAGGGTTGTTAATAACAGTAATGACAGTATGCTGCTTCAACAGAATCTGGAAAAGTTGGGCAAATGGGCTGAGAAATGGCAACTGAAGTTTAACATTGACAAATGCAAAGTACGGCATATTGGTATCAGTAACCCAAGAGAAATGTACCTACTGTGTGACAGTACACTGAGGGAGGTGGACAATGAAAACAACCTGGGGGTAATTGTACAGTCAGATATGAAGTTCTCTGAGCAGTGCAGATGGGCTGCCAGAGCAGTTCACGGAGTTTTGTCAATGATATATAGGAATTTTGCTAGCAGAGATACGGAAGTGATTATCTTTGTATAAGGCAATGGTGAGGCAACACCTTCAGTGCTGCATACAGGTCTGGAGGCCTCATTTTAGGGCAACAAGATTGGTAAGAGAACAAAGGGGGTGCGCTTATGATGAAAGGCTCATGTTCTGCAATTTGCAGCATCTAGAGACTAGGCACCTGCGAGGTGATCTGATTGAGGTGTACAAGTCCTTGAATGGTTTGAGCAAGCCCAATGCGACAGGATACTTCCGCTTCCTCAGACTAAGCACCTGAGGGGAGATAGATTCAAATTGAGGAAAGACAGTTGTAGAATAGATGTGCGGACGTTTGCCTTTAGCCAGTGGTTAGTTGATTGCTGGAACAGACTTCCATCTGTTGTTGTGAAAGTTGATAGCTTAAATAAATTTAAGGCTGAACTAGACAAACGTTTGGAGTGAGTAGATGGATGAAATGGAAAGGTTTTTTTTTGTCTGATGCTGCATAAGCTTGCTTTCTTGCATCATATGCCTCAACTAATTCTAATGCTATATGCAGTACTTTGCATTTGTCAATGTTAAAGTTCAGTTACCACTTCTCAGCACATCTACCTAACTTTTCTAGATCCTGTTGCAGTAGCATACTGTCTTTACTATTATTAACAAACCTGCCAACTTTTGTATCATCTGCAAACTTGGACATTAAGCCTGATATACCTTCATCGATATAATTAATAAATACACAAAACAACAATGGGCCCAGCATGGAACTCTGGGGGACTCCACTAATAACATTAGTCCACATAGAGCAGTGTCCATTTATTACCACTCTCTGCCATCTCCTACTCAGCCATCCCTTTATCCATTGCAGCAACTTGCCCTTAATGCCATACTGCTCCAATTTGTACAGTTCCATGTGCACAGTATTTAAAGCTTTCCTAAAATCCAAGTATATGATATTAAAATTATCTTTTGCATCCAGTTCCTTTGTGACCACATCGTAATATGCAATCAAATTGGTCACACAAGCCTTCCCCTTAACAAACCCATGCCGTGTCTGCACTATTACAGCAGTCTTGTTTAGATGATCCTGCAACTCTTCTTTAACTAGTGACTCCATTTTTTCCCCAGAATAAAGTTAAACTAACAGGTCTGTAATTACTCGTGTACGCTTTGTTCCCCATTTGTGAATTTGGGACACATTTGCACATCTCCAGTCCACGGGACCTCACCCGAGTTCATAATTACGGTTCATAATTATGGTCAAGGGTTTGCTTACTTTCTCTGCTTCCCTCTTTAATATAACTGGATAGATTCCATCCAACCCAGAATATCCCGTCCACTTTGCTCTCAGCTATTACAAAATCATTTAGCTACCTGCTAGAGTATGATAAGCTTCTGGCCTCCACTTTCCTACAGAATTCCTTATGTGTGAACATAGATGCAATCATTCAGTTTGTCAACTATGTGAAGAGGATCACCAATAGTCGAACCAGCGATATCAAGTGGACCAATATGATTCATCCCATTCCTTCTAGAGTTCATATAAGTAAACAAGTCTTTTTTGTTATTTTTCTTTGCCAAAGATTTCTCTTAATCTGCCTTTGCTTGCCTAACCTCCTTTGTGATTTGGTTATCACTAGTTTATATCTACCCCAGTCTTCTGCATCACCTGATAATTTATACATATCCCTCGCATTTTTATTCTCTGCCACTAGTCTGATTAGTTCATCTGACATCCACTTAGGCTGAAACCTTGAACAGTATTTCTTATTGGTGACAAAAGCATACTAACTTCCACGATTACTTCCTTGAATGCTTCCCATTTAGAATTTGCTGATGGTAACATCATCAGTTGGTCCCATTGCATACAATTTGCAAACTGTCTGAGACCTTTACAAAAGCAAAAACCCTTCCCTTTACCCCTGATGGTAGTTACTTCTTTGAGTAAATCCCACTTCAGCACATTGTGATCACTGCTACCTAGTGGTTCCTTTATCTGCAGAATCGTAACGCACGAAGAATCATAGCTGATAATCAGATCAAGAGTATTACTCCCTCTTGCTGTAGAAAACAATCATCCAATAAATCCATAAAATCATTGCTAATTTTCAAATGACCAGCCGATAAGTTCCAGTCAATATCTAGGAAGTTAAAATCCCCCATTATAAGACAATCTGATTTACTGGCCCACTCTTTATGATGGTTATCACCGGAGGTTCCCCCCCTATCTACTGCACCGCACAATTCGTGTGTTGCGATGTGGCAGTAGTGTTTGATCAGTGTGTCGATCCGGCTCTTATTTTCCGTTCTCACTGGCCGGCTACTTCGGAGCTTGTCAACAATGTCACTTTCCCCACTCTTAAAGTGTCTTACTCAACATCTAACTGTACTCACATCTACAGTATTGTCATTATAAACATTTTTGCGACATGTATGGATTTCAAAAGTTCATTCGTAAAAAATGCAATCACCACTCTTTGCTTGATACATATATCTGTAACATCCACCATTTTGAACTATCTGTGTGCTGCACTCAAGAGACCAATAACACTGCCACTCAGTAAGATGAAATCAGAGACCTCTAGTGACCACTCAGTGACACACAAAATTATCTACGGCACCACATTTGAAAGAAAAAAATTAGGAGGCATTACTTTTATATCAGTCCTCGTATTGGCGGGATTATTTGTTATAAAAAAAATAATAAATAAAATTCATATTTTAATAACAAAATTTACTCAGTTCAAACTAGTTCAATTACAACATATTTAATGTAAGTGAATTTTAAAATAATCCAAAATAAATGGCTTTTGTGCAGTGTATAAGTTATGTTTTATCTCCTGCATCTCCATTATGTTACAACTAATTTAAAACTACAGCATGTTAATGGCATTTATAAGAAGGAGGTGACAAGGGTGGATGTCATCTCCCAATTCCAGAGATGTCATGAACATCTATACTGACATTACTGGAATTTGGGTCTATTTCCCTAGTACTACGTAAATAAAACATCCATATAGTTATGAAAAGCTATTTCCACCCAGGTTATAAGTAATTAATGATATTGTTGGTTATATACTGTGAAATGGACACTACATGGTATTTCTCAAAGAATTATTTTTAGAAGAAAACAAGTGAATTACTTTTCAGTAGAATTTAGCAATAAAAATAGTGTGCACGAATTCCCTTACTTCAACAAAAAGCCCTACTTAACCTTCAAAAGGGTGTTAAAAAGCATTCAACACCAACCAACATTGAAAAACTTTTGTAAATTTTCAAAAAAATGTTAAAATTTCAGCATTCGTCAAGCATCATAAATGCCTCCTTTTGCATAAATAATTACTTTTTCACTGGAACGGTATAGCTATAAAAAATTCTTTATGGCTATGTTTCAGATTAGAAATTTAGGCTTAATAAGTAATAGTGTTAATTTTCCATCATTCAGTTGTCAGTTGAGATGAAAGCGAAAACTGTCTTAAGGCATACTGAAACAAATCTTGTCACTACTGACAAAATGTAATGACAAGATTTGTTTCAGTGCTTATCCCCGTGCATAAGGGCTTTTTATTGATGGCTTAAGGTAGTTGGGAAAACGGTTTTTGAAGATATTATCTAATATAGTTTAGAATTAAGAATAATTTTTTAAACTTTCTTGTTTTCAATAATTTTTTGCTGTTTACCTCAAAAACCTGAGTGGTGAATTCTGCACACCCCACCACTCATTGCTATGACTTCAAAACAGGCCTGCAATAGGATTAACAATTTATACAATGTTTACGGGGGGGGGACATTCAAAAAAGATTTGTATTCACCACAGTAGTAGTGATAGAATGATAAAAAAATTTTTTTTTTTTTTAATATCTTGAAATCTCTATAGCAACCACACAAATTTCGGTTTCGGTCTGACAGTGGTTTTTTTTTTTTCCATTGCAGTGCTGAATGTAGTGTCACAATGTAAAAAGTGAAATACAGATCAGTGATTTGGTTCCTCTTTCTCAAGGGAAAGCACCCAAAACAATCCATGAATAAATGGTCACTGTTTGTGGAGAAGATGCCTAGGTTACAGTGTAACATTACTATAAGCAATTCAAATGTGGAAAAACCTCAGTGCATTACTATAAGCAATTCAAATGTGGAAAAACCTCAAACCATGAAGTTCTACTAGTGTGTTTGAATGGTATAAGCAGTTTAAAGATGAACATGAGGGTGTTCGTGATGACCTAAGAAGTGAACTTCGAGTGAGCTAGTGTCAAAGAACTAGCTGCAGAGCTCGAAACTAGTGTAAGGTCCTGTAGTTTTTAGTGTTTTGCACCAACCTTGCGTAGAAATAAAAATAAAAACACCAAGGAAACTGAACTTTTGATAACTGTGTTTATAATAAATTACAATAACCTGTATTTACAATAAATTTAACTTTACAATAAATTATACATACGAATTATTAAAATCTGCTACATTACAATCAATAAAATGCATTAAAATATACTAGATTAAAAGCGATAAAAATCGTAGCTTTCAAAGGCTCCAGCCTTCTTCTTCAGCGGTGTTTTCTTGTTCTGCAGTACATCTTTAAATATCAGTAGGTTAATGGTACTCCTCACGTGTTTTCATTCACACGTGTTCCGTTCTCTTGCGTTGTGGAACCGGAAGTGGCTCGAGCGGAAGTCATACGGAACCGTTCATCCCTTCTGAGGATAGTGGTCTCAAAGATGGGATGAATCCGCGTACCTCTATCTCTATTAATGTTAATTGTAGAACAAATCCGCAAACTCTCGAGCCACTTACGGTCCCAGAACTTATGCGCCCGATCGGTGATGATAGCATCGTCCGGGGAGATCTGGTGTTGCTTCTCCCAAAAATGCTCGGCCACGGCGGACTTGCCATATTCCGCATTTCTTATTGCCTTAGTGTGTTCCCCCAGACGATCTTTAAGACGGCGTTTTGTTTCCCCTACATAACATTCCCCACAATCCGGGCATCTAATGCTATATACGACCCCACTTGTGTTCTCTTTTTGAATGGGGTCTTTAACCTGAGACACGATTGTGTGCAGCCTCCGCCCTGGAAGCTGCACACAACGTGTCTGGTACTTTCTTAGTATTCTAGCTATATGATCAGTCAAACCCGGATAGTAGGGAATGTATGCAGTGGCTATTGGTGTAAAAGGCTCGCCTCTCCTCTGATTTCCTTTAACATATTTCTCTATAATCCTCTGGGGGTAACCACATTTTGCAAGATCCGTCGTGACCCGTTCATACTCTAACTTTCTATCATCGGAGGTACTGCAATGCGATTTTGCTCTATCAACTAAAGTTCTTATCACACTGTTCCTATGATGGTTGGTCTGAGCTGAGCTGTAATGCGAATACTGCCCTTTACACATGGACTTCCTATATACCCTAGTCTTTAGCTGTCGATCTTCCCTACAGACCAACACATCTAGGAACGGCAAAACCCCTCCTTCTTCCACCTCCGATGTAAATTGTATGAATGGGGAGAAGTCATTTAAGATGTTCAACACCTGATCTTCACTCCCCTTCCGAATAATTGAAAACGTATCATCCACATACCTTTTCCACGGGCGCATAGGGAGAATACTAGCATTAAATATTCTGGCCTCGAGCTCCTCCATAGCTAAATTAGCTATAATTGCGCTAATGGGGGAGCCCATGGCTGTACCATTAACCTGCTTATACATAGTATTGTCAAACACCATAGTGGTGCTTGAGAGGCATAACTCTATTCCTTTCTCAATATCCTCCAGCTTTAGCTGCGTTCTAGTATTTAGGGTGGTGTCCCTCTGTAACGTCATGTGTGCACACCACACCCCATGCTCAATCGGAATACATGTAAATAGCGATTTCACGTCGAAAGAGATCATGATTTCATTCTCTTCTATGGGTTGGCTTCTAATAAACTGCACAAATTCTTTACTATCTTTAATACTGTATTCTGAAAGTCCCACTAGTGGGGATAATAATTTGGCTAAGAAACCAGAAAGTGCATAGGTTGGGCTGCCTATAAATGAGACTATGGGTCTAAGTGGCACATCTACTTTGTGAATTTTAGGCAAGCCATAAAATCTTGGCATTTGGCTACCTGTAGCGTGCAACATCCAATATTGTTCCTTAGAAATTTTGTTAGACTTAAGCCAACCCTGCACCATTCTGTTCACTTGCCGTTCCAAACTAAGAAGTGGACTTTTCTGAATAACTTTATAAGTCATCTGATCTTCCAATAAACCCAACGCTTTAATTCTATATGCTTCCTTATCAAGAACCACAGTTGCTCTGCCCTTGTCCGCGGGTAGGACTACGATGCTATCATCTTGTTTAAGGCTTCTTAGCGCTAATTTTTGCTTCACATTAAGATTGGAGGGGGCATCTTTAGCTTGACTTAGGATCGCTGCTACTTTTACTCGAACTTCATTAGCTGTAGCTTCGGGAAGTTTGTTTATAGCCCTTTCCACGCCCATTGCTACTTCTGCAACGGGTAATCTGGGCGGTACCATGGCAAATTTCGGTCCTAAATTTAGAACCTCCAATTGCTCTTTAGTTAGTTGTTTATTGCTCATATTCACCACAAAATCCTTGGTGGTGCTATCACTATTGCCCCTAAGCTTGGTTTGTTCTCTAAGCTTGTCAAACTTCCCCATTTGTCTCCGTCTATAACTGTCCGAAATTTGTTTTGCTTTAGCTGCTACCACACTAACCACTCCTGCTAAGTGTATCGGAGTCAACTTGTCATTTATCTTATCCAAGCACTGCCTTTTACCTCTCCTAATGTGGTATAAATTGTTATGTAATTTTTCGATCCATATATTAAGGATCTTCTTTTGATACCACTTGGTAATGTTAAATACTCGTTCATCTTCAAAGGGTAGCTTTGTTTGAAAGCCTCGTGGAATGAGATTATGCGTCTTGCATCGATGGGCAAACCTCAAATGCTGTTCATGTTTCGCCTCCCTAACACTATGTCTCTGAAATTCTCTGACGTACTGCACAATTGGACGGCCATAACATCGAAATAATTCTTCAAACAGGCCTCTGAGGTTGGGTATATTCATACTGTAGTTTTTAGTGTTTTGCACCAACCTTGCGTAGAAATAAAAATAAAAACACCAAGGAAACTGAACTTTTGATAACTGTGTTTATAATAAATTACAATAACCTGTATTTACAATAAATTTAACTTTACAATAAATTATACATACGAATTATTAAAATCTGCTACATTACAATCAATAAAATGCATTAAAATATACTAGATTAAAAGCGATAAAAATCGTAGCTTTCAAAGGCTCCAGCCTTCTTCTTCAGCGGTGTTTTCTTGTTCTGCAGTACATCTTTAAATATCAGTAGGTTAATGGTACTCCTCACGTGTTTTCATTCACACGTGTTCCGTTCTCTTGCGTTGTGGAACCGGAAGTGGCTCGAGCGGAAGTCATACGGAACCGTTCATCCCTTCTGAGGATAGTGGTCTCAAAGATGGGATGAATCCGCGTACCTCTATCTCTATTAATGTTAATTGTAGAACAAATCCGCAAACTCTCGAGCCACTTACGGTCCCAGAACTTATGCGCCCGATCGGTGATGATAGCATCGTCCGGGGAGATCTGGTGTTGCTTCTCCCAAAAATGCTCGGCCACGGCGGACTTGCCATATTCCGCATTTCTTATTGCCTTAGTGTGTTCCCCCAGACGATCTTTAAGACGGCGTTTTGTTTCCCCTACATAACATTCCCCACAATCCGGGCATCTAATGCTATATACGACCCCACTTGTGTTCTCTTTTTGAATGGGGTCTTTAACCTGAGACACGATTGTGTGCAGCCTCCGCCCTGGAAGCTGCACACAACGTGTCTGGTACTTTCTTAGTATTCTAGCTATATGATCAGTCAAACCCGGATAGTAGGGAATGTATGCAGTGGCTATTGGTGTAAAAGGCTCGCCTCTCCTCTGATTTCCTTTAACATATTTCTCTATAATCCTCTGGGGGTAACCACATTTTGCAAGATCCGTCGTGACCCGTTCATACTCTAACTTTCTATCATCGGAGGTACTGCAATGCGATTTTGCTCTATCAACTAAAGTTCTTATCACACTGTTCCTATGATGGTTGGTCTGAGCTGAGCTGTAATGCGAATACTGCCCTTTACACATGGACTTCCTATATACCCTAGTCTTTAGCTGTCGATCTTCCCTACAGACCAACACATCTAGGAACGGCAAAACCCCTCCTTCTTCCACCTCCGATGTAAATTGTATGAATGGGGAGAAGTCATTTAAGATGTTCAACACCTGATCTTCACTCCCCTTCCGAATAATTGAAAACGTATCATCCACATACCTTTTCCAGGGGCGCATAGGGAGAATACTAGCATTAAATATTCTGGCCTCGAGCTCCTCCATAGCTAAATTAGCTATAATTGCGCTAATGGGGGAGCCCATGGCTGTACCATTAACCTGCTTATACATAGTATTGTCAAACACCATAGTGGTGCTTGAGAGGCATAACTCTATTCCTTTCTCAATATCCTCCAGCTTTAGCTGCGTTCTGGTATTTAGGGTGGTGTCCCTCTGTAACGTCATGTGTGCACACCACACCCCATGCTCAATCGGAATACATGTAAATAGCGATTTCACGTCGATGGGTTGGCTTCTAATAAACTGCACAAATTCTTTACTATCTTTAATACTGGAAGATCAGATGACTTATAAAGTTATTCAGAAAAGTCCACTTCTTAGTTTGGAACGGCAAGTGAACAGAATGGTGCAGGGTTGGCTTAAGTCTAACAAAATTTCTAAGGAACAATATTGGATGTTGCACGCTACAGGTAGCCAAATGCCAAGATTTTATGGCTTGCCTAAAATTCACAAAGTAGATGTGCCACTTAGACCCATAGTCTCATTTATAGGCAGCCCAACCTATGCACTTTCTGGTTTCTTAGCCAAATTATTATCCCCACTAGTGGGACTTTCAGAATACAGTATTAAAGATAGTAAAGAATTTGTGCAGTTTATTAGAAGCCAACCCATAGAAGAGAATGAAATCATGATCTCTTTCGACGTGAAATCGCTATTTACATGTATTCCGATTGAGCATGGGGTGTGGTGTGCACACATGACGTTACAGAGGGACACCACCCTAAATACTAGAACGCAGCTAAAGCTGGAGGATATTGAGAAAGGAATAGAGTTATGCCTCTCAAGCACCACTATGGTGTTTGACAATACTATGTATAAGCAGGTTAATGGTACAGCCATGGGCTCCCCCATTAGCGCAATTATAGCTAATTTAGCTATGGAGGAGCTCGAGGCCAGAATATTTAATGCTAGTATTCTCCCTATGCGCCCCTGGAAAAGGTATGTGGATGATACGTTTTCAATTATTCGGAAGGGGAGTGAAGATCAGGTGTTGAACATCTTAAATGACTTCTCCCCATTCATACAATTTACATCGGAGGTGGAAGAAGGAGGGGTTTTGCCGTTCCTAGATGTGTTGGTCTGTAGGGAAGATCGACAGCTAAAGACTAGGGTATATAGGAAGTCCATGTGTAAAGGGCAGTATTCGCATTACAGCTCAGCTCAGACCAACCATCATAGGAACAGTGTGATAAGAACTTTAGTTGATAGAGCAAAATCGCATTGCAGTACCTCCGATGATAGAAAGTTAGAGTATGAACGGGTCACGACGGATCTTGCAAAATGTGGTTACCCCCAGAGGATTATAGAGAAATATGTTAAAGGAAATCAGAGGAGAGGCGAGCCTTTTACACCAATAGCCACTGCATACATTCCCTACTATCCGGGTTTGACTGATCATATAGCTAGAATACTAAGAAAGTACCAGACACGTTGTGTGCAGCTTCCAGGGCGGAGGCTGCACACAATCGTGTCTCAGGTTAAAGACCCCATTCAAAAAGAGAACACAAGTGGGGTCGTATATAGCATTAGATGCCCGGATTGTGGGGAATGTTATGTAGGGGAAACAAAACGCCGTCTTAAAGATCGTCTGGGGGAACACACTAAGGCAATAAGAAATGCGGAATATGGCAAGTCCGCCGTGGCCGAGCATTTTTGGGAGAAGCAACACCAGATCTCCCCGGACGATGCTATCATCACCGATCGGGCGCATAAGTTCTGGGACCGTAAGTGGCTCGAGAGTTTGCGGATTTGTTCTACAATTAACATTAATAGAGATAGAGGTACGCGGATTCATCCCATCTTTGAGACCACTATCCTCAGAAGGGATGAACGGTTCCGTATGACTTCCGCTCGAGCCACTTCCGGTTCCACAACGCAAGAGAACGGAACACGTGTGAATGAAAACACGTGAGGAGTACCATTAACCTACTGATATTTAAAGATGTACTGCAGAACAAGAAAACACCGCTGAAGAAGAAGGCTGGAGCCTTTGAAAGCTACGATTTTTATCGCTTTTAATCTAGTATATTTTAATGCATTTTATTGATTGTAATGTAGCAGATTTTAATAATTCGTATGTATAATTTATTGTAAAGTTAAATTTATTGTAAATACAGGTTATTGTAATTTATTATAAACACAGTTATCAAAAGTTCAGTTTCCTTGGTGTTTTTATTTTTATTTCTACGCAAGGTTGGTGCAAAACACTAAAAACTACAGTATGAATATACCCAACCTCAGAGGCCTGTTTGAA